>NC_054376.1:30672993-31272993 GCF_017654675.1 Xenopus laevis
TGCTTGGAAAAGAGAAATAGATATGAATATGGTGTTACATCGGTAATTGGGAAGTTGTTATTGGGGGGACAGAAATAAAATGTGTACACGTTTATATGCTACAGGTATAGGATCCCTTATCCGGAAACCCGACATCCAGAAAGCTCCGAATTACGGAATAGACTCCATTTTATCCAAATAATCCAAATTTTTAAAAATGATTTCCTTTTTCTCTGTAATAATAAAACAGTAGCTTGTACTTGATCCCAACTAAGATATAATTAATCCTTATTGGAACCAAAACCAGCCTATTGGGTTTATTTAATGTTTAAATGAATTTCTAGTAGACATAAGGCATGAAGACCCAAATTACAGAAAGATCCGTTATCCGGAAAACCCCAGGTCCGGAGCATTCTGGATAACAGGTCCCATACCTGTTACTTTTTTTTTTTTTTGACTTCTCTAGACCAAAGTCCAAAGATAATTGATAAAATGCCCAGGATCAAGATCTATATTATTACTTTTAACACAAATATTAAAGTAAATATGCCTAATGTATATGTAGGCTGTTTGGATTAGTAGTGCTTTATTCATGCAGACTCCCCTAATCCAGAAAAGTCTACAAACCATAGCTACCTGTTCTTCTGGCTGGACTCTCCATTTATTGCTTTGAGTCCCCCTACCCTATAGATTGGCAACTGCTGCCTAAAAGGGATTTTCCTCTCTTTAAAGGAACAGTTTAGTGTAAAAATAAAAACTGGGTAAATAGACAGGCTGTGCAAAATAAAAATGTTCCTAGTTTAGTTAGTTTTCCAAAAATGTAATGTATAAAGGCTGGAGTGACTGGATGTCTAACATAATAGCCAGAACACTACTTTTCTAACTCTGAGTTAGTCAGCAATTTTAAAGGGGTTGTTCACTTTCAGTATGTTATAGAATAGCCTATTCTACGCATTTAGAAATGGTCTTCATTTTTTCTTTTTTTATAGTTTTTTAATTATTTGCTTTCTTCTGACTCTGTTTTCAAATGGGGGTCACTGACCCCATCTAAAAAAAAACAAATGCTCTGTAAGGCTACACATGATTTGTTATTGCTACTTTGTATTACCCCTCTTTTTATTCAGACCTCTCCTATTCATATTCCAGTCTCTTATTCATATCAGTGCATGGTTTCTAGGGTTATTTGGACCCTAGCCACCAGACTGCTGAAATTGCAAACTGGAGAGCTGCTGAATAAAAAGCTAAATAACTCAAAAACCACAAATAATAAAAAATTAAAACCAATTGCAAATTGTCTCAGAATATCTCTCTCTACATCATCGGTCCTCAATGACTGGTCCCTGGGCCAAAAAAGGTTGGGGGTCGCTGCTCTACATCATACTAAAAGTTTAATTTAAAGGTGAACAACCCCTTTAAGGGGGGCCACATGGGAAACTGTTCGGTGAGTTTGCAATTGATCTTTAGCATTCAGCTCAGATTCAAAAACAACAGTTATGACCCACATGCCCCCCCCCAGTCTCTGATTGGTTACTGCCTGGTAACCAATCAGTGGAAAGCAAAAGAGCTGCAAAGCAGGAAATAGTGTTCTGACTATTAGTCACTCCAGTCTTTATACATTTCATTTTTGGCTAACTATATTAGAAACATTTTTTATTTTGCACAGCCTATTTATTTAACCAGTTTTTATTTTTATACTGAACAATTCCTTTTAGTAAAAAGACAAAAACCCTAAAATAAACAGCAAACATTCCTTGTCATTAGCCCAAGGCCACTTCTAGCAGCAGCTGAATGTGGGGAAAGAAAGGTGTGCGTTTTAACCCCAAAAATGCTCCGGCTGGCACTTACACCATGTGTGTTTTCCACTTAAGTCAATAGGGAGGAGACCATGGTCGCTTTCAGCATTAATAATTAAATTTAAACAGAAATCTGATTGCACCAACCCATAGTACATTTTCGAAACGCCAAGAGGAAATCTGTGTTTCTGTTTTACACCATAAATAAGGGAAAATGAAGGAAATATTCCCAAATACAAACCAAGACCACGGTAGTGTAAAAGTTGCTGCAGCAGTGAATCCGAGGGACCTGCGATGATTCTATTTTTACTGCGATTTGATTATGCAAAGGAAACCATTCTATCAATATGACTGTGTGCAATTACTGGGGAAAGGATGCAGGATGATCTCTATATAGGGAAAAAACAAACCCATGCTTGTTTTGTTGTATAATGCTTTTTTTTTTTAAAAATGTATAGAATTGTGAATTTGTTTTAGATACCTGAGAATATACTGTGAAGAGTGTATATAAAGCAGTGTTTTAAAGGAACCAAATGAAATGTTATTTGCTGCTATGCGCTGTGTAACCCCATCTGCTCTGTCCCAAGTCCCTCTGTGGATGTGCTGGCTGCATTTTCATTTTAAACATTATTATTAATATTATTATTGTTCCACATCTGGTTACATGTAATGTAGAGTGTGTGTCATAAAGCACAAGCTGGTGTGGGTATATATAAATGCTTCCCTCTCTCTGATACAGTCACTTCTGCTTCATGACTACTAGACCTAGTTCATCTACTGTCCTGTAAGGCAGAATAAAGAGTTGATTCTTCATTTTACCCATTATCCTGCTTTTTTTAGCCCTTTTAGAAAGCTTGTTTTTTTTAAACTTCAGCTGAGCGTTCCCCGGGTGTAATATGTTTAAGTTCATGGCATTGCAGTGGGGTTGAGGGCTCAGTGATTAATGGTATCTTTAGGTGGTAGCAATATTTATTGTTGTTAAAAAATGAATCCACATTGAGCTAAATGAGTGTAAATATTATGTGGATATGGGGCAGGCTGAGGAATCTTGCTAAGGTGTGTGCTACTCCTGGTATAGGTTTGGAATCCGTTATCCGGAAACCCGTTATCCAGAAAGATCCAAATAACAGAAAGATGGTCTCCCATAGACTCAGTCTCGGACTGGGACACCAGGGGTCCACCCAAAAACCATAGATCAGGGGCCCACCCAAAAACCTTAGACCAGGAGTCCGCTCTCAGAACTTCTTCTCCTCACTCAACCTCTATTCTCCTAGTCTCTTTCCTTTACATACTATAATCTATTATTCCATCTATTTGGCCTCTTTGTTCTCATAGAAATAGGGAATTGCCATGAAATGGTTAAATGTTTTAGCAGCATGTGGGCCAGTCCGACATTGCATAGACTCCGTTATAAATCGTTCAAATTTTTAAAAATTATTTCCTTTTTCTCGTTGTAATGAAACAGTACCTTGTTCTTGATCACAACTAAGACATAATTAGTCCTTATAGGATGCAAAACAATCGCATAGGATTTAATCAATGTTTGAATGATTATTTAGTAGACTTGAGATCCAAATTACAAAAGATCCCTTATCCGGAAAGTCCCAGGTCCTGAGCATTTTGGATAATATATCCCATACCTGTATAGGTATGAAATCCATTATCCGGAAACCCATTATCCATGAAGCTCCAAATAACTGCAAGGTAGTCTCCCATAGACTCCATTACAAATCAAATAATTCCGACATTGTATAGCCTCCATTATAAATCGTTCAAATTTTTAAAAATGATTTCCTTTTTCCTTGTAATGAAACAGTACCTTGTACTTGATCACAACTAAGACATAATTAGTCCTTATAGGATGCAAAACAATCCCATTTGGTTTAATTAATGTTTAAATGATTATTTAGTAGACCTGAGATCCAAATTACGCAAGATCCCTTAGCCAGAAAGGTCCTGAGCATTCTGTATAATAGATCCCATGCCTGTATATGTATGGGATCCGTTATCCGGAAACCCGTTATCCATAAAGCTCCAAATTACTGAAAGTCTCCAACTGATATACAAATAATCCAAATTTTTATTATACAAATAATCCAAATTTTTTAAAATGACACTCGAATTTCGAATTCATGTAAGTTTTTTAAAACTCCCATAAATTCCGGATTCGACCACACAGAATTTATTATTAAAATTGAATTTTTAACAACCCTGAAAATTCGAATTAAATTCAAATTGAATTCAATCAAACCCTATTTCAGTTTTCTCCGAAAAAAAACTCGAATGTCAGGATGGCTGCAACAGCTCCAAATTGATCCCCATTGACTTAAACAGCCATTCGGCAGGTCATGGGCGGCGAATAGTGGTAAATCTCAAAAGAAACGAATTAGAATTTTTTCAAATTTGAATAACTCGTCGAATTTGACAGTTTTGACCATAAAAAAAAAATTAGAATTTGAATTTTCAGTTTGAAATTTGAATTTTCAGTTTGACCCTTCAATAAATCTGCTTTTAAAAGTCCTATGCCCACATGTCCACTTGCAGCATTGCAGCTGGTCTATTTTATTCACAACCTGCATGGAAGGAACGCACAGGCTTTATTAACTGGCCTTGTTAATAATCCAGTGTTTTTATATTATTTCACAATGTAATGACAATATTATTTCTTCCCCTACAACCTTTTATCTGTGCACTTTTATGGCATTTTGAGTTCATGTTATGGCAGGGTTAAGGCCTTTTATAGAATAGAAGAATTTCAAAATTGTTGCCTACTCTACATGGCTGCACATGAATCCATTCAGTCTGCAGCATGCATCTAAATGAATTGCTAATTAGCCATGCAGGCTGCCGATTCCATATGTGTTCAGTTTTAAAGGGGTGAGGTGGCAACCTTAATATGGAGGGATCAGCACCCCAACGAGTACATTGTGACTTTGGATTGCACTCCTAATACATCTAGCGTCTCTCTATTTGCAGCCTCTCTGTTACCTAGCATTACACATAGATAACGATGCTTTTTTATTGAATGTTTCATTGTGATATATTGTATGTTTATCCTATTTATATACTTATGCAACTGAAAAATAAATATACATCTTCAACATGAAGTTTTTAGCATTGACTTTTTTCCCCCCATAATTTAAATTAAACTGGTTAAAAAAACATTGCTATTTTATGCTGCGTAATCCGCCCTGAAAGCGAGGATATTGGAGCATGCGACATCCCCATTATAATACACACGTATATAAAAACAAGGCAGAATGTTTTAAACAAACAGAGATAAATCAAGCATATGTTTATATCGTCCCCAAAAAGTTAAAGGGGGTTTTCATCTTAAAATCTACTGTAAACAGCAGAATTACAAGAATCGCTTGTATTCTGTGGTTTTTGTTTTCCATTCTTCAATGGTCAGGCTTGGAATGTATCTGGTTGCTATGGGTTCAGTTACCATAGCAACCAGGAAGACATGTGGATGATTCTTAATTGATGATCTTAAAAGAAAGACGAGCAATACAAAATAACAGCAAAGGGAATCCACGCCATCAATTTGTTCCTGGTTGCTGATGTCCGTGACACCCGCAACCAGTTTCAGTGTTCAATTTTCCTGTTTGCCCAGTTTAGTTCCACAAAGTACAAAAAACTGATTACAACAATAGGCAAAAAGTAGGTTCATCACAAGCCCTTTTCTGTTTGCTGAACAAGGGGGGGGCGATATGCTTCACCCTTAAAAGAGAACTAAAACGTAAAAATTAGTGTGGATAAAAATGCCATATTTTATATACAGAACTTATTGCACCGGCCTAAAGTTTCAGCTTGTCAATAGCAGCAATGATCCAGGACTTCAAACTTGTCACAGGGGGTCACCATCTTGGAAAGTGACACTCACATGCTCACTGGGCTCTGAGCAACTGTTGAGAAGCTAAGCTTAGGGGTTGTCACAATTTATAAAGCAGAAAATGAGGTTGGTCTGTAATATAAGCTGATGCTACAGGGCTGATTATTAAATTCTGATGCTAGTTGCATTAGTCTCTGACCTGCCATGTAGTAATTATCTGTATTAATTACTAATCAGCCTTATATTGTGACATGTCTATTCTATGTGTACTGTATATTGTGAGTGGGTCCCTAAGCTCAGTAAGTGTCAGCAGCACAGAGAAGATGGGGAGCTAATGGGGCATCTTTGGAGACACAGATCTTTACTGCTAAAGGGCTGTGGTTGCCTTGGGCTGGTGCAGAAGCCCAAAACATAATGTACAAAATGTCTACCCTACTTCTTTAGTTAATCTTTAGTTCTCCTTTAAACATACAATGTTGATATACAGTAGTATAAATCTTGCGCAAAAATAAAACACTGCGCAAAGTACAAAGGGATTGTTGACAAAAAACTTCTTAATGCTGAATCTTCTAATAAATTTGTGGATATCAATATAGGTTTGTATTTTATCTAATCCCTCAGTCGGGGCGAATTTCAGGCCTTTTTGTAATACACTTAATTGAGATTTATTTAAGGCTGTTGAACTTATGTTAAATATCTTCGTCCCCCCTATTGCTTTATTCTTTAGTTTAGACTTCTCCTTTTTTCCTTTTCCTCTATTTCCTCTCTTCGTTTTCTTTTTAACTGTGGACTTTTGAAATTTTCTACTGAATGTGGACTTCTTTCCCGTAATGGATGAAAAGGGATATTCTCTCGAACTGGTGATCTACTCCTTATAGGACTTGATCTATCTCTATTACCCTCTATCAGTAAAGGTGTATATCTATTTCTAGTTGGTAAATAATGGTACGGTTTTTGTCAACAAAAACTTGGATATAGAGAAAAAGACTAGTATTTACACTCACACCACTTTGAGTAATAAATCCAAGTTTAACCCTGTACACTGTGTTTCAAATAATATGGAAACCTTCAAACAGCTAGTAATTAAAGACTTAGAAAATCTAAATGACGCATTGGTAACAATTTAAGTAAAATTGAGAAGGAAGTTCTAACTGGATTAAGTGAGAATAAGGATATTGTGATTAAACCTGCGGATAAAGGAGGAGGGATTGTGGTAATGGACAGGATTCAGTATACGACAGAAATAGAGCGACAACTTGGTGATACAGTAACATACAAAAAACTGAGGGGGGATCCGACCACAAGTACAAAACTGAGACTCTTTACACTAAAAGATAATGCATTCTCTCAGGATATTATTAATAATAAGGAAAAAGAATTTCTAAAAATTTTATATCCAAAAATTCCCGTTATTTATATATTACCAAAAATCCACAAAAATTGACAAAACCCTCCTGGGAGACCAATTATATCAGGGATTGGGTCATTGACCAGTAATTTATCTAAATACATCGATAATTTTTTACAGAAGTATGTGAGTTCCCTACCGTCTTATATTAAAGATACAAAGGACACCATAAATTTTATAGAGAAGCAAACATGGTGTGAAGATTATTTTCTTGTAACCTGTGATGTTTCATCACTGTACACCTGTATCAATCATGATCAGGGCATAGAAGCCGTTACACATTTTTTACTGAATGATAGCCTTATTTTACCCCCTCAAAGAGAATTCATTATAGAAGGCATTTGTTTTATACTTCAAAATAATTATTTTTGGTATGAAGGGGAATACTATCTCCAGAGTAATGGTACAGCTATGGGAAGTAAGTTCGCCCCGAGCTATGCCAATCTTTTCATGGGGTACTGGGAGAAAATTGTGATAGAACCAATTTTACAAACTAAGAACAATTTGATCACCTGGAGGCGCTATATCGATGATTGTATCATTATCTGGAAAGGCAGTGAGGAACTTCTTAAAACTTTTATACAAGACATAAATAATAAAAGTTTTAATTTAAGATTCACCTATGAATATAGTAAAGTTTCTATCAATTTCCTGGATCTCAACATTTATACCACAAAAGAGGGATTGAAAACACGTTTGTCTAAAAAAGAAACGGATTGTAATGGTTATATACCGTATGATAGTGGGCACCATAGGAAATGGTTGAACAATATTCCTAGGGCAGGATCAAGAGAAATTGTTCTAACCCTGTCGATTACCAGCAAAATTGCGAACTTATGAGAGTTGATTTTTTGGAAAAAGGGTATGACCCAAAACTTATAGAGGAATCAAGGAAAGTGGTAGATGAAATTGATAGATCAGCGTTATTGGGGACGAAAACAAAAGAAAAAGATTCGAAATGTGTACCCTTTATTACTAAATTTAACAAAGGAGGATATAAACTCACAAACATTTTTAAAAAACATTGGCACATCCTACAAATGGATAAGGATTTGCGGGGAGAAATTGGGGAACAACCATCGATTGTATTTACTCGACCAAACACACTGCGACAGTCATTGGCTCCTAGTTACCTGAAGAAAGAGATAGGTAATCCCACTTGGCTGGGTAAAAATAAAGGTTTTTTTAAGTGTATGCAGTGCATTGCCTGCAAGACGCTGAAAAGCAATGCGAGAAATATATGTAACTTTAAATCTAATCAGACAAATAAGCAATATAAAATTAATAAATTAATAACTTGCAATTCAGTTAATGTTGTATATTTATTAGAATGTCCCTGCAAAAAACAGTATGTTGGAAGAACTACTAGGAAACTAAAATTGAGAATAGCGGAACACATTAGGAACATCAAAAAAGGCCTGAAAACACATAGGGGGGAATTCACAAAAGTGTCGGGAACGAAAAAATGTCTTTAAAATGTCGTAGAAAGTGTCGTAGCAACAGCCGACAAATTCACAGAGCATTTCTCCGCCAGTTTTCCGACATGTGCGACACTTTTGAATTAGTGTCGTTAAAAATGGGCGTGGTTTTTTCGGCGCCACTTTTCCCGTCATTTTTATGAATTACTTGTAAACTCATTTTTTTTACCGACAATTTTTCAGACACTTTAGGCTCTCCAAAATGAAAATGTCCGACAAATTGTCATTTAAAAAGTGTTGGTAAATGTCGTTTGTACGATGAAAAGATATACGACATTTTAGAAAATTGTCAGACTTACGAGACATTCAGAGATGGTAACATCTGCCTTTGTGAATTTGCCGTACGTACGACATTTTACAAATTTGTCGACCGCCACTTCTGGGTTACTTTTTTTACCGACACTTTTGTGAATTCCCCCCATAGTGTTTCAGAACACTTCTCCTTATTTCACAATAGTGATCCTAGTGAGTTAAAGTTTATGGGAATTGCACATAAAGTAAAAACCTGGAGGGGTGGCAACAATGTCCAAATAATATCACAAGAAGAAACCAGATGGATAATATCCCTAAAAACGCTACAACCAATGGGTTTTTAATATAGATCTTGATATAAATTGTTTTATCTGATTAAATTGTTTTTTAATATATATATTTAATACCTATAAATGTCTTATTTCGAGAATTTGTATCTTTTAATTATTTAAAATGTTTCAATTTTAAATGCATCGATTGAAAGTATCTATTCCTTTTTTATCTCCTTTTTTGAATGAAATTCGTTAGTAATTGAAATGAGGTAACCAATTATGCCAATTAGGCAGACTACAAAGGAGTGACCAAGTAAAGTGAATTTTAGCCTCTGAAGAAGTGATTGACTCACGAAACGCGTTAGGCAGAGCATTCTGAAGTTTAAGTGATTACTATGTTTATAAATAAAAAACATTCAAATATTTGAGTTTCCCTCTGTTGCTTGTACAATTCCCCAGTACAAGGCATCCTTTATCCGCTAATTGACCCCGTGAGGACCTGACCCTGGTTGAATTAGGAAGTGGATGAGAGGACGCCGAGACTGTGGGACACGAGGCAACTAGTGTGTCCAGGAGCAAGATCGCAAAGATAGCGAGCGCAGCATATCGTGAAATCGTGTAGAGATCAGCGACACCGCTTAGAAGGACAGACTGAACCTTACCACACTGCGGATCTGTATCTACTTGTACCCGTGTCCGGGAAATCCTGTAAGTATTAACTAAGCAGGGCCCTGATACCGGCTTCTATGATATTTCACATTGGTGCGGTTTTTGTCTTCCCTCTGTTTTAAAGATAAGAAGCGATCGCCGGCTGTGAATACAACATTGGGACATTTCCTTTGACTCCGGATCCCTGTGGAATACAGGGAATCTTTGAGACATTTGGGGACACAAAAGTTGGTGTATTTTATTTTGTAAACGGAAGCGCATACCAAACCAAATGTTTTAATAATACAATGTTGATAGTTCTATATTTGTGTTAATAAGGAAGGCCACGTGGTGGCAGCAGTTTACTAGCATACTTACAGCATACTTACAGAAAGTTACAGAAATAGCCTATGGGGCATTACATGAGATATATATATATATATATATATATATATATATATATATATATATATATATAGAAAGGCATAAGGAGCGCACAACCACGTGTCCTGGGTGCCAGTCAAAAGTATATATATTAAAAATGCAGCAGGCGACGGCACACTTGTATTTTCACCAAAACAACAGTGAATTAAAACTTAACTTTTACTAAGAAATTAGATAAAATCGTGAGTCCAGGAGAACATTTAAAATAAAGTTAGGAACAGGGAGACGAAGAACCAAAATTTGGTTAAGCGATATATGCAAAGCATAAGATAAGTATTAGGCTGATTCATTCAGTCTGTAGTGAAACACTACAATGGTAATGTAGTGGCAATAAAGACAAATATATTGTAGTCTATAGAAAATGAGTATCCAACCCAACTGCCAAACTTGGAATAAGCTCACTTATGAGTCCCAATTGGTCCGCCACCCCTTCACCCTTGTTTACACCCTCCCAGTTTCCTGGTACAAAGAGACGGGTAAGTAAAGTGGCAATTACACAGATTAGTTGCACACAACTTGCCAATAAGGGTCATAAATTAAACTACACATTCCACCACCACTTTCCAGCCTTAGTAATTCCACCACTCCTTCACCCTCAGGCGCACCCTCCCATTTCCATAGAAGGAGATAGTACAACTGGGTGGTATCAAAAGTTGACCCACTGTTCAATTAATAGAAACAAATTAACAGTGGTATGTCTTTTATTTCCCAGGTACATCTGAGTACTGGGGTGTTTTTTCTGAACAAAGATTTTTAGTGAAGCAGTATTCAGTTGTATGAAAATAAATTAAATAAAAAACTGTCTGTGCAAAAATGTGGGTATCTTTGTAATTTTGCTAATTTGAATGCATGTAACTGCTCAATACTGATTACTGGCAACACCAAATTGGTTGGATTAGCTTGTTAAGCATTGAATTTCATAGGCAGGTGTGTCCAATCATGAGAAAAGGTATTTAAGGTGGCCAATTGCAAGTTGTGCTTCTGTTTGACTCTCCTCTGAAGTGTGACAGCATGGGATCCTCAAAGCAACTCTCAAAAGATCTGAAAACAAAGATTGTTCAGCATCATGGTTTAGGGGAAGGCTGCAAAAAGCAGGTTTAAACTGACAGTTTCAACTGTAAGGAATGTAATCAGGAAATGGAAGGCCACAGGCACAGTTGCTGTAAAACCCAGGTCTGGCAGGTCAAGAAAAATACAGGAGTGGCATATGTGGAGAATTGTGAGAATGGTTACAGACAACCCAAAGATCACCTCCAAAGACCTGCAAGAACATCTTGCTGCTGATGGTGTATCTGTACATCATTCTACAATTCAGCGCAATTTGCACAAAGAACATCTGTATGGCAGGGTGATGAGAAAGAAGCCACAAACAGAGTCGCTTGTTGTATGCAAAAGCTCATTTAGACAAACCACATTTGGAACAAAGTGCTTTGGACTGATGAGACAAAAATTGAGTTATTTGGTCATAACAAAAAGTGTTTTGCATGGCGGAAGAAGAACACGGCATTCCAATAAAAACACTTGCTACCTACTGTCAAATTTGGTGGAGGTTGCATCATGTGGCTAGTTCAGGGACTGGGGCCCTTGTTAAAGTCGAGGGTCGGATGAATTCAACCAAATATCAACTAATTCTTCAGGATAATGTTCAAGTATCAGTCACAAAGTTGAAGTTACGCAGGGGTTGGATATTCCAACAAGACAATGACCCTAAACACACTTGGAAAGTTACAAAGGCATTTATGCAGAGGGAGAAGTACAATATTCTGGAATGGCCGTCACATTCCCCCGACTTGAATAATATCAAAAATCTCTGGGATGATTTGAAGCAGGCTGTCCATGCTCGGCAGTCATCAAATATAATTGAACTGGAGAGATTGTGTATGGACGAATGGTCAAAAATAGCCATCCAGAATCCAGACACTCATCAAAGGCTATAGGTGGCGTCTAGAGGCTGTTACATTTGCAAAAGGAGGCTCAACTAAGTATTGATGCAATATCTCTGTTGGGGTGCCCAAATTTATGCACCTGTCTAATTTTATGATGCATATTGTATATTTTCTGTTAATCCAATAAACTTTATGTCACTGCTGAAATACTATTCCATAAGGCGTTATATATTAAAAGCCAATGATAAACAAAAAATAGGTACTATACTAATGCTGTTGCTTACAAGCATCACGCTTGAACCTGTTTTTGGGAATAGTTTGTAAACCAACCAAAATGCTTTTCATAGTATGTTTTTATTAATTAAACATGCTTTGAAAGTGGATTTATAGGAGGGTGTCTCTAGGCAGATGGGGGCTTCCTAGCTGCTTTGTAATTTGGTGTTGCTACCCCATCACTAGCCTATCTGATAAAATCAACCTAAATCATACACCAAGCATTATGGTAGAATGATTGCCATGATCTTGGCTTATTTGCCTGCATGATTAAGGTGCTCATGGTTGCTATTTTGGAAATTCTTTTTTCTTCAAGTCCTGCCTATGTGTAGTGGTTATCAGTCATGGGTCACATGTCTCTTGACAGCGGGTCAGTGCAAACTGGTCATTCACATTTGTGTAGCTGAAAATCCACCCAAGTGGGTGAGATTAGTTGCCCTATTGTGCACTGTATAGTAAAGATCACAGCACATTACAATGCGCAAGCCTTAATTTTGGGACTCACCACTAAGGAGAAGGGCACACGGGCAGATTCGGGGAGATTTAGTCTGGCGACTAATCGCCTCTTCTTCGGGGCAACAATTTCCCTGAACTGCCTTCCGCCTGCTAAAATGAAAAATCGACTGCGCCAATGCGCTTGCGGTGCTTCAGTTTCCGAAGTCGCCCGAAGTTTCCTCGTGAGGAAATTCCAATCGACTTCGAAAATCACGAGTGCCATTGCACTGACGTTTTCTCATTATAGCAGGGGGAAGGCAGTTCAGGGGATTGTCGCCCCGCAGAAGAGGCGATTAGTCGCCAGGCGACTAAATCTCCCCGAATCTGCCCGGGTGCCACTGCCCTAACACAGCTTTATATTGTTTCTTTAAGAAAGAAAGGTTAAAAGTGTGGTTGACGGTCGCACTGGATTATAAAAAAGATTCGACAGCTGGAAATTTCTGATGTGCATAAATGCAGTAAGATGCCATAGACAGGAACTAATGGGCCCGTTGGTGGGGTTTGTTTGGAACTCTGTTTATCTAAAATGCCAGGGCCTCTGTTGAATCCCAGCCTGGATCTGATAGAGGAGGTTCCTTTTGGTTCTGGTGAAATCATTTCCTTTTCTTGGCACCAGAAATGAAACATGAGGTTCCCTCATGCCAGGAAGAAGGCTTGGCATTATGAACATGAAGGTTTTGCAAGTGCTGAGAATGCTGTGGCTGGGTTGTTATGAGTTTGTGTTGTACTTTAATGGTGTTGCCTTGGCTACAATCAGTATTGAAGATAACGGTCATTGTTGTGATAGGAATATTGCACAAAATGATTTTATGCTCTGCCAAGTATGAAATATTCTAAGTAAATCAGTTAGGTAGGGTGGGCACCGCGAATCCAGACACTCTCCTACTGTGGATGAACTTTATTAAGCATCTGGAGGATATTTGTGTTTCTGAGAAAAGATAAGATTTTTTTATCATTAGTTTGGGGCCAGAAAATTGATTTTGAAGAAGAAATTCAAGCCAAGGAGTTTAGTCGTTTGATATGGGGGGGGGGGCAAGAATGTACAAGTGGTTTGGGATTAATATTGTGCATCCAAGATACAGTTTATGGGGTTGCAAGCTCCCATGAGCAGGGCCCTCATCTTCCTCTTTTATTCAGCAATCCATGGTCATTTCTTGTGTCTCCGATAAGTTATATTATTACAGAGATGTACACTCCTCAAGGGGTTCTGCACCAAGGAGGTGAGTTGAGACACCTTAGGGGGCAGTGGCCCACTGGTTACCAGGGGTGGCAAAATTACACTTCTGGTAACTTTAAGAGAATTTCCAGTATTCAAGCCGGAAAGTTCTAGCCCACAGAGCCCAATTGCACTTATCTGTGTTGACATCCTGGACCCCCTCCGGCACCTAAAAAGTTGAGGGGGGTCAACAGCAGCAAACTGCCTCAGGTAGCAAAGGGGCTAGGATCACCCCTGGATGCTTTTATATAAATGATGCTGATGGTATCTAGCTCTCTAGAACTGACTGAATTATCATTTGGTCAGTGGTGAAGAGAATAAATAAGAATAAACTGTGCCTTAACAGACCTATTCAATTATGCTTAGAACATGCCCCTAGGATAGTTTGATAGCAGTGGTGTAAATAACACCCTGCTGGACCGCACCACAGGGGGGGCCCCTCGCTGCTGCCATGGTTTACGCACATCTTTCTCACGTATCTTCCCATTCAGGCCAGAATAAATCAAAGATGGCCGTGCGTTCCACCTATGAGGTTTAAGCGAGGTGGAAGAGGCAGAGAGAGAGACATGCACAGTTGGGCTTGGGAGAGAAGAAAAGTGTGATATTCAACTTTCAATGCTTTCAATCTATCAGTGCAGGGCCCAGAGGCCATTTCTGCAGTCATTTTAGTGGCAAGTCTGGAGATAATGGAGTGGTCATTGGACATATTTGTAGTGGTCTTATTGGCAAGTTGGGGGGGGGGGGTTGTAAGTTTTGCAAGGTATACATGTGCTGGCCAGCATGCACTTAATTAGTTCTGAGGGGGAGAGGGCCCCACAAACTCTAGTTACGCCACCTTTTTAAATAATCACTTATTAAAGTATATGAACACACTCAAGAGTCTGGTTTCTGCTGCATCTATACCTGTATAATTCATTTTTGGGTCCTCTCGAAATGGACTCATCCCAGCTAAACTGATCCATGTGCCCTTGACCTCTACAGTTGCCACCTGTCCAGTTTTTACATGGCTGTCCTGTTGAAGCTGCCTGTTAGTGATCAGAGCCCCAAAACCCTGACAAAACTCTGTCAACAGAGTTGGCAGATGCACCAATCACCCCCGAATAAGTCATAGCCCTGCCCCTAAATATTATCACTCTGTTCCCTGATGTCACTGTCCTGCCCCCTCGGCCACCTCTACCCCTAGACATCACTGGTTCCAACGCAAGCTATAACCCTATTAAACTCTATGAAGATGTTAATTGACTCTGTAGCTCTATTTAAGATAGATTTGTAACCAAAGTGTTAAAGGTTATAGATCTAGAGAGAAATCCAATTGCCCAGATTGGGACAAAAGGACATATTCTGCATTAATAGTAGGGTTGAAACCCCAGTTATTGGATTTGGTGCATCTCTGCTATCAAGTAGGGTTGCCTAGTAGTTTCATGTAAGGTTATCAAGTGCAATCCAGGGATGCATGTGTACTGCCCTCCTATGCTACTACCAATTTAAGCACACCCAATCAATTTAACAGCCATAGATTTTTTTATGCTTTATAACTATAATGTGTCAGTGGTTATTCCCCAGATAAAAGGAATAAAATGCAACATTCTCTGTGCATATTACTCCAGTGAGAAGCAGCTCTGAGCACAAGGACTCACCACTACTTGGCCCAGAAATGGCTTCCCATTGTCTCTGTATTAACCCAGTTATTTTATGTAGAGACCCTGAGAATTAAACATTTTACTCAGTCAGTTTCCCCTGTATTTTGGACATGTAGGGGGTTACTTACTTGAACTCAATTTGTTAATCACTTTAACAAAAAAAAAGTACCTTACTAAATTCCCAAACCCAAATCCCTTTATTGATCATAAATTTTTCTCGAACAAATTGTGAGAAAAAGTTCAAATTGTTAGCAGCTTCGCATAGTCAATTTCGAAGAAAGATTTTTTTTTTCTCTTTAAATAAATTTTTTTGTCCCCTTTAAAAGTCGAGTATAAAATAGTTTTTTTTTTTTAAATAACCCCCTAAAGTTGTCCTTTGATTTACACAGGCAGCAACTTTAATTTTCCTGGGTCTATTGTAATTGCATTCAGTTCAAGGTTTGTCCAGTAGGTGGCAGTATAATTGTGTATAAAAGGAAGAGCCTGCTCACTGCTCAGGGCTCCTTTTCTGGATCCCACCTTGCAGGGAGGTGGTACATGATCGGGTCTGCGCAGGATACAGGCCCAAGTTAGGGACAGTTTTGGTTAGTGATAGAAGTTCTGTAAAAGTCACTCTAGGAGCGAAAGTTTGGTTATGGGTTAGGTTAGGTTATTAAGTGAGCAGCGTTCTGGCTTCAACCAGGAGAGTAGTTGGGGTTAGCACCCTTGTGGTGATAAAGTCACCAGACAGGGACACAAGTAGGTGAGCTCAGAAGCAGGGAAAGTGGCAAAGAGCAGTTTTCCCATGGGATCCCTAGTGCTGGGGAAGATAAGACAGGCTGTACTTAAGGGGGATTGATCTGAATCTATCTGAAATATGAAGGTTTTGCACTGTAAACATTGAATGTCTTTGAAGATTTTACTGCCTGCTTGCTGTTAAACTGCCTGTTCAATAAACAAGCTCACTGTTTCAAAGAAGCAACCAGACTGCAGTTTATTTCCATCTGGTTGAACTGGGCACCAGGGAAGACGCTAACATCTAACTGAGGGTAAAGTGCTTGATGGGGCCACTACACACCGCTGGGTGTTGCAGGGAGTTGCCTACAGCCTAAGAGTACTGGGGTACGCTTTCAGCAAGTCACACTACTCAAACACTTACAGTATCTCAGGTCCACCTACAGTTCTCCTTACACCCATTCCCCTACCATGCTTCCCACAGCTCCCTGTGCATGACCCCCTATCATACCCTATCCTTCAAGTAGTCCACTACTCTGCTCCCTGTCTTTTTTGCACCTCATTCCCTTAACTCTTTCTCCTATTATTCTTACATCCCATTCCATTTGTAGGGCCCTATACATATCCTCTAACTTGCAGGTCACTCAGAGACACATTAGCAAGTAGCAGCAGGCACAGCCCACAACAGGACCCTGTACCGATTTTGGATTAGGCTCTCAGTTTCATCAGGAGCCAATTAACTTTTCTTTATGGTTTCATAGCGCCTAGTTTACGGCGAGACAATAACTTAAAAAAACATACATTTTTATTTCCCTGGGGTACAATTGCTGAGGGTGCAAGTACATGTCAGTTAGTGTCCCAGGCCCTTTCATATTTTTAGGTGATTACCCAGGTGATTACCAGGCAAGTAAGGTGTTATATATACAGTGATTCCAAATAATGTGAAGGGGCAGGTATTATCAGAGCTTCATTGTCTGTCGAGAGAGGAGATTTCCCGTCAAGCAGTGAAGCTCCCTGGGCCCTAAGTGACATTAACATTTGTCTTTAGCGCTCTAGCACTGCTCCCCAGGGAATAAAAATTGATGATTATACTGTATGTTCTTGGGTGGGCTTCCTCTAGGAATTCCAACATACAGACAGTTTAATTGTCTCCTGATGAAACTGACCATTGTTTAACTGTCATAGGAATCTTAAGATGGCCATAGACGCACAGATCTTATCGTACAAATCGAGGATTAGTACGATTTTCGGATCGTGTGTAGAGAGTGCCGTCATCTTTTGTCCGGCAGAGATCGATCGTTTGGACAGGTTTGATTTTGACCCGACCGATCCCGCCGGAGCCCATTGCGCATCGTAATCGGATCGTTTGGCCATACGGCCGAATGTTCAGATTACCCCCGATATAGCCATGCTTGTTAATGGCATATCGGGGAAAGATCCACTCGTTTGGCAATGTCGCCAAACGAGCGGATCTTTGCGTCTATGGCCACCAGACAGGGACTGATTGATATACTAATATAATTTGCAGTAAATACTTTGTAAATGAAGGATAATAATAATAATGCTATAACACCCAACATCTAACAATAAACTTGTGTTTCGCTCTATTCCACAAACACAACAAAGAAGCTTTTCATGCTCACACCACACCCTGCTGATTTATGCACCCTGAGGTATCGCTCCTGTCTTCTGCTTTCTTTAGTGATATCATCAATGGCTTTTCAGTTTAGAAGGCTTATTCATTTACAGTAGAGTGAAGATGGAGAGCAGAGGGACGCTGACCAAATGCTTAAGGAGGAACTCATTCCGGGGAATGAACCCATAGATTTCTGACTAGCGGATGAGGCAGTAGCACAGCTGGAAAGAGGAAATGCAAATGGTTTATTGTTATCAGAAGAATGTAATAGATTTGCATGCAAAAGCAAAAATACACTGTTCACCATTTCATTTGTTGCAAGTCTCTTGTGGCTATTGACCTAGACCTTGCCTATCAGTCTGCCACCTATCCTAACCTATAAAACACCTGCTCAGTCCAAAGGGTTCAGCAAGGAAATATGTTGCCCCCCCTCATATAGTAGAAATCTTACAAACTCTGAACCATTTTAACAGCTTCCATATTCAGCAGACTTATCAACCACTGAATCGTATAATATTATCTTGTTTTTAATCACTAGACAGTTAGAAACCAAACGTGGATTACATTATGGTTATTGCCAAATGAACTTCTTTTTAGATATAAGTTACCCTTATGGGAATATATTCTGTATATTGCAGGCTCCTATTTAGTTCATTCTTGTAAGGTGTTATCTTAGGGTCACATAATGGGGAAGTAAAGATACTATATGTAATTACCCAACTACATACTTGCTGTATAGACCAAAGGTCCCCAACCTTTTTTTTTTACTATGAGCCACATTCAATTGTCAAAAGATTTGAGGAGCAACAGAAGCATGAAAAAAGTCCCTGGGGGTGCCAAATATGGGATGTGGTTGGCTATCTGGTAGCCCCTATGTGGACAGGCAGCCTAAATGAGGCTCTTATTGGCTTTTTATGCAACTAAAACGTTCCTCCTAGTCAAGAATTCAAAAATAAGCACCTGCTTTGTGGACACTGGGAACAACAGCCAAGTGGCTGGTGAGCAACATGTTATAGATGGATATAGACTGATATACTTGTAGGTTGTATGTTTAATGCAACTGAACATTAGTTAGAAAATTAATTCACTGCGGCCCAGGGATTGAATGAGCCCTCTGCACAGATTGTTTTCCTTCCCTGCATTCTTCATCAAGCCTGAGACTACTTACCTCTGTGGTCAGCCTTACGCCATACTGTCTCCTCCATCTGTTGTCATGCCTTCATGTGCACTCACAGTCCTTCTCCCTCCTCACCCTAACACTAGCCTAACAACGTAACAATCAGGCTTAGTGGTAGGGTGCATGATGCAGGAGGCTAGAGGGAGGAAAAAGCATGGAGTATGGCTGACCACAGAGGTAGGCATGCAAAGACCCGTCTACTAATGAAGAGTATGGGGAGAGCAGAAAGGATTATGATCTGTGCAGGGGGCACATGTTAAACTGTTGCATTACTTGAAAGTTGACAGGGAGAATCATACATGCAAGACAAAGACTTGTCATGGGGTGCCCTAAAACAAACACCTTATCTCTCCCAGTTTGATGGGTTTATTCAACAGATAAGAGGAGAACAGTATGACTATCTTGTGTTCAGGATGGGAAAAGGGACAGTGGGATGAGATGCACTGTAGGTTAGAGATGAAAATATTTAAAAGGCATCACTGGTTTGCTGACTGAATAGGTACTAGGAATTCAGATAGGGTCGGTCGTTAATGGAGAACATTTTTTGTAAAATGGAGGAAGTCAACTTTAAATAACAAGAGGAGCTAGATAATGGAGGAAGTTTGTTCATGAAATAAAGAACCCTGATACTTGTATTTGCTATTTTTTCTTCTATCCTTATACAAAAATATGAATGAAAAAACAGTCCCCACAGTGAAGCAAACTGCCCTTAGTGTTATATAGATACAATGGAAAGTAAATCAGTACAAGTGACAAGCAGATTGACAATATGAAATGGTTACTTTTGTAAGAAATATACATTTTCTGTATTAAGAAGGGGAGATCTATGGACCAGCAGCCACACAATCCTAGTACCATCGTGGACAATGTCAAAGCTTGGTGTCACCCCCATTAGACATTAAGCAGTGGAAATGTGCTCTTTGTAGTGATCCTGTATCAAATAAGCAGGTTTGAGTTTGAGAAAAATACCTGTGTGCATAATGCTGTGGAGTTTGGTGGAGGGGGGAATAATGGTCCAAGGCTACTTTTTTATGGTGTGGGCTTGGGCCCTTGGTTCCTGCGGAAACAAACCTCAACACTTCAGTGTACAATGTCATTCTTCACTATTCCATGTTTCCTACTTTGTGCCCTTAGAATTTGAAGACCCTACTGACCTGCACGTCAATGAGCCAATGTGGTCATCTCTCAACGAGTCTGTTATGATTTGATCACTGGCAGGGAGGCCTAACAATTGGATCATCCTGTTTCAGCCCAGCAAAATTAGGCAAAGATCCATTCGCTTGCATCAGTTGGGGCAAAACACTGGCTAAGAATGGGGCTGTAAGTAAATGTAAGCACCCCTGTTGTTATGCCCCCCAGTCTACCCAACTATGTGCCCAATTCAACCCAATCCCTGCCCCCAACAATTTTCCCAGGCGGACATTAGTGGTCAATAATTAGCTGTTCTCTATAGAGCAGGGTAGTCCTGTGGTGCTGCCATGGGGGGGGTACAGGGGGGTCATGACCCCATGGTAGAGAGGGCCCGAAAGACAGAAAAGTAGGATTTGCAGATTACAAAGGGGTGGGCTAAAAAGTGTGCAGACAGGGTTTGGAGGCTCAAGGGTGGGGCTTTTAATTGGTGTGGCAGGGCTGGATCATGCATCTACAGCAGTGCTGTCAAAGTTCTGTGGTACCGAGGGCCAAAATTTTACTGGCCTATGTGGAAGAGGGCCGATAATGGAAGTCAGTGTTGGCCACTCCCCTTTTAAACCACACCCACTGTAAACCACACCCATATTACCACAAGAACTTTTAAGATCATATCCACATTAACGGTGGTAGCACACCAAAAAACCAAATGGTTGGTGCTCACTGCAGGGAAATCCCTCATCACTCATATGTTAAAAACACACCCTTAAATCCATATGCCTCATCCTCCCCTGTGGATAATACAACAACCCCCCAACACATGATTAAACACCTTAGGGGCCCTTAACAACAATTTCCAAATGCTAACAAACCCCTAACAGGCTTCCATCCCACAGGTAGGGTAGGGCAAGCAGCACTGGGCAAGCAGAGAATGGCACACACAGGGAGGCAGGGCCGGAACTAGGGGTAGGCAGAAGAGGCAGCTGCCTAGGGCGCAATGATTGGGGGCGCTGGGCAGCTACCTCTTCTGCCTACCCCTAGACCGGACTCACCTGGAAATCTGTTCGCAGTAAGCGACGCACGCTGAAGAGAACGTGAATGACTTTACTGCGCATGCGCGCCGGGCTGCCTTTACTGCGCATGCGCCGGGAACGCACTTACTGCGCATGCGCGCCGGGAACCTGTTACTGCGCTTGCGCGCCGGGAACGGGAGAGAGGAAGGGGCGAGCAGGCGGGCTGGGCTGCCTAGGGCGCCCGGCCTGTTTTGCCCGCCTCTGGGGCCGGGCCAAGGTATTTTTGTACCCTAGGCAAAGGCTTCAATCAGTGCCCCCCCACCCAGTCCTACATTACCATTTCCCACCTTAACAGTCATATTGCCCCCTGTACCTGTGCCAGCACCTATCATATTGCCTCCATTTGTACCTATGCCAATGGCAGTCAATCCCTCAGATTGCCCCCAGGCCCCAATCTGTACCTGTGCCAGCATAAGACAAACATCCATCATAATTTTTACCCCCAATCTGTACCTATGCCAGCGGCAACCAAAAAAATCCATCATATTACCCCAATTTGTATCTGTGCCAGCAGTAGCCAATAATCCATCATATTGCCCTCAAACATCTGTGTACCTGTGCCAGCAGCCACCATATTGCCCCATGTACCTGAGCCAGCAGCAGCCAATCCATTATATTGCCCCCAATCTGTACCTGTGCCAGCATCAGCCAAAAAATACACACTATTGCCTCCATATATGTACTTGTGCCAGCAGCAGCCAAATATCCATCATATCATCTGTTTACCTGTGCAATTAGCAGCCAAGATATTGCCCACAAATATGTACCTGTGCCAGCAGCTGCCAAAAGGGAGTTGGGGAGTGATTCTGTCTGGAACAGGGGGTTTATAAAGTTGAAAAACTATTAAAGGCCAAGCAAATCAGGGTTTAAAAGAGAAAGAAAGGAAATTCCCCTTAAAAGTGTGCCCCGCCCATGACTGCGCCCTAGGTGGGTGCCTACTCTGCCTGCCCCTAGTTCCAGCCCTGCAGGGAGGGAAGGCAGAACAGAGCAGGCGACAAGTAAAGCTCTCAGTCTAATATGTACCACATACAGTGACACAGTGCTGGTGCCCCATTAGCATTTTGAATAAAGTGTGAACAGGTGAACAATGTGGGCAGTTTCAGTCTGGGTCTCAGGTATGAACAGTACAGGCCTTTAGGATATAAACAATAGAGGTGTCACAAGTGTGAACAATACAGGGGGATCACAGGTGTGATACAAGGGATTAGATTAGATCTGAATTTGAGATTTAAACAATGCAGGGTGCAATTTATCTCTACAATGATACCTTTTAAAGTTTACATATGGTAAACAGACATAGCATCTGGGGGGCCAAAGAAGGGGGGTCATGGGCCGCATGCGGCCTGCGGGCCGCCAGATCTACAGGTATTTTATTTTTCATTGGGACATAATTCTACTTGTTGGCAGGGACACCTTTCTTTCACGTGCAAAGGAGAAAGCAGCCACAAGAGAAAGGAATCGTTTATTAGCAATCAAAGAAAAGGCTGAAGGTACAAATGAAAACTCAGAAATCAATCATAAAGTCCCATTTGTTACCAGATACAGTGTACTATCTAATAAAATAAGCAATATTATTAAAAAACACTGGCATGTAGTTAGATCTGACCCTATACTGGAAAGATGTTTAGAAACACAACCTACAATTTACTTTAAGAAAAATTCTTCATTAAGGAGCATGTTAGCTCCATCCAACACCTTTGGGAGACTTAATAAGGATGACACAATAACATACATGTCAGGCCTTAAGGGTACCTTTAAGTGCTCACACAAGAGGTGTACAGCCTGCCACTTTGTTGCCCTGAAGGGATTCAATTATGAAGAGGTAGGGTTGCCTAAAAGATTTTATAATTGCAAGACAATATATGCAGTTTATGCAATAATATGTGAATGTTGTATGTTGTATATAGGACGCACTAAGAGAACTGTTGGTACTCGGATTTTAGAACACGCAAATAACATTCGCAAACAGCGCACCAACCATAGTGTCCCAAAACATTTTAAGGAAATCCACCAACATGATCCACATAAATTAAAATATGTAGTACTAGAACAAATAAGCCACAAACATAAGGGTGGTGATAGACTTATCAAGCTGCGACAGAGGGAGACATATTGGATTTACAGGTTGAATTCTCTAACTCCGAGGGGTCTTAACATAGACTTGGATTTAGCAGCTTTTTAATTTAACAAGTTTACTCAGTTCTTATCTTAAGTTATTGTTACTAACTATTTATGAGAGTTTTTAGCTCATCAGTCTCAAGAGAACACTTTTGAATAAATATGCATAAATTAGCATTTTAAATTGGTATGGTCTTAACTAGACAAAATTATTTGATTAACTGTCATAATCACAATACACTGTGAATTTCTTGGAATATGTTTATATGTTTATTGGGTATTTGCTGCTAATGTTAAAATTTGAACATCAAGTTGCGGGTAATTATGTCACAATAAATATAAACGGGTAAGTCTGCAACAGGGAGGAAGCAGCACCGACATGATTAACAAGGATTTGTGTGATCATCACACCTTCCCTGAGGAAGCGGTCAAGAGAGACTGCGAAACGCGTTGGATATTGGAGCAGTTTGATTTATCCATTGATCACAGACTCAACAGGAGAAACCTTCCTGGACCCAGAGAACTCTGGACTTTTATTTTGGGTACTACGTGCTTTATGATCTGGGGATCCTTGTGAGCAGAAAATCGTTTGTTTTATGGTGATTTTTAACATTTATTAAAGCAATATTATACTATATTTTGCTTATATCTTCATTATACCACTTGGTGGATGACTGGAGAAAACTTATAAGGTGAAGAACGAACATTACTATATGCATCAAAAATCCAAGAAATCTTGTGAGTATATACCCGAAAGGGGGAATCTTGAAGAATATCACACTGGTGGATCTTCTGCAATATAGCTCTCCAGGCACCATTTTCAAACACTCTGTGGCTCTAGGGGCTTAATTGCTTATCTTAATTGAGACAATACTACTCTATGTGTGCGCTTCCTTTTGCATTCTATTTCAGATTTCCTGTGTCGTTTTAACCTGGTGTGAACGGTGATATTCAAGGAAGCAGCCCCCCCCCTTTTTTTTTTTTTTGTCAATAGTGCATTGGCGCAGTATTGGTATAAATTAATTATACCTCTTTCTATCTAAAAATTTTACACCTTTCTAATAGCCTTTGTTACTAGTGAGACCCAATTAGGTGGAGAGGGCCCAATTAGTTTAGTAGTATGGGTCCAATGATTCAGCCCGGATCACATACAGTGGCCTTACTAGATGTTACTGGACTCTGAGGAATGCCGGGTATACGGCAAGAAACGTGTAAGTCAGCTAACACAGCACAGCCACCGCATGCTAAATAATTTCCACTGTGTGTGCTTCAATAAAGCTGTTTACATTGCACAACGACTGTGACTTTGCATCGTCCTCCAGATTAGCGTCCAATATGCCGCAGATTCAGTTGTTGCACATAGATGTTAATGGACCCCACAGCAAATTAATTTTATGACCCCTAGAGGTTTTTCTTTTTTACCTATATATGTTGAAATTGCCCATTAAGTAGGGCGTCATGGGCTCCCTATACCTCCTGGCCCCCCTGCAGCTACAGGCTCTGTTTTCTCTGCAGTTAAGCCTCTGACCACATGGTGCTGAAATCTCTGTATATCCATGCTTATATTTTTTATTATAACGCTTGTCCTCCATGTGAGTACTTTACGGCATTATAAAATTGTACTACTCTGCAGCACTATATAAATAAATTTGAATTACATATACAGAGTTCATTTTGTTGACTAGTTTAAAGTATCATTTGGACCCATTTTTGTGATTGCACAATATTTTCGGCCACGGCCCTAGCAGAGATGATACAATATAAATTATACTCCTGCTGTTTTGGAATCATAAAGATTCTGACAGCATCTGTGCTATACAGCACCTGTGCATTATACCATAGCACTGAGCTCATGTGCCTCATTCACATTGGGCTTCAGACTATCTGAAAGACATGGAGTGCTAAATGCCAATAACCAGGCCCTATAGCTCCCCCTTCATACTGTAAACAAGCAATGCCTCCTTTTTAAAATGTATGTCGATGAAATACCCACAACTTCCTCAAAAGGGTGTAAAGTAGCTGTCAGACTGGAGCGTCAGGTTTCTGCTTGCCTGCTCACAGCACAGCCTGAAGAGGATCAAACTGAACACTGCCGGGAGTCTGGCTCCATATCCACACTGGCCTAAAAATCTGGAGAGGCACGTGCCGAAACACCTGGCAGAGCTGCACAGAGCAGGCCACTTCTGTTGAGTTTTAACCTACGGGAATTAAAATCAGAAAGAGGAAACATGGGGGTTTGGTAGTTCAACATGCTGAATGGAAGGAGGATCTGAGTGACAAGACCAGTAGAATCAGCCTTCAACATTTGTGGCCTGGTCTTCCTCCTCACCAAATATGTCACTGAAATTACCCCGAACATGGGACTTCAACATGAAACCTGATTTGGGCAAAATAGGTACCAGTAACTGTTCTTTATGTTTGTTTCATTTTGTGTGGTTTTAATGCCATTAAACTGCCATATCCAGTGTTCCCTCATCAGGTAGGGGGTGCTGGAAGTTATGGTCAGATTCAGCAATACCCGCTTTTGTATTCAAATTGTAAACTTTGGGCGAGGGCCCCACTTTACAATGGACATATTGTATGTATTTAATATGTATGTTTATTGTATACCCCTATCTATTATACAGCACTGCAGAATATGTTGGCACTGTATTAAATAAATAATAATAATTATAATGTCATCCCCATGAATTAAATATAGTTAAGCCTCCAGACTTCCAGCTGAACTGCAACTCTCAGCATCTCCTGGCTGTCTGAGATAACTACAGATAGAGACAAAATTTGAACAGTGGTGTTTTGAACCATCAGTGTTTATCAATTCTCATCCCTGCGGGAATCGCTCCTACATTACAGACACTACTGCTGTCTGGACAGTAAAATAGAGTAAAATAGAGCAGTAGATCATCATTATATCAAATAGCTGCTTCTCGACGAGGTACCCAGGCATGGTTGGAGGTATAGTGCAGTTGCCTTGAGAAATTTCTGGTGGGAAGTTGTAGTTTGACAACAGCTTTAGGGCAGTGCGATGCAGATGCAAAATAAATACCTCATTTACCGGCTGAATAAAGGCACATAATGCAATGTTTTTTGCCCCCAATGGCACAACTGGCGGCCTCCAGGGAATGGAAACACAAAATAGAGCACTAGTAAATCTACACAGCATCTTGTTTATATAAACTATAGTTGTGTTTTTGAAGCAAACACACATCTATCTCTTGTACCCTTGTACCCTCCAGCAGTATTTTTTAGTACCCTGTATTTTTCCTAGTACTGATGAGTATTATAAGTAAACAACTGCCCGACTTACTTTGCCTATATATAACAACGGTGTGTATATATATATATATATATATATATATATATATATATATATATATATATATATATATATATATATAACAGTATAACAACTGTATAGTTTAAAACCTCAGACAGCACAGGATGTGATTGTATAATATACAGGTCAGACTGAGCTTCCTGCTGCACCACAAATCACCCGTTATCAGAAAATGTCACGTCTTTTAGTAAGGCAGCTAAAGCAGGGCTGTGTCAGATTCACAATTCCATGTCAGCGTATGAAAAGAATTCTATGGACTCAATGCCACAGGGCCATTATACTAATGACAAAAGGAACAAATTGTATTACTATTGTTATGTATATATCCTAGTTCCTTTAAAGGAGAAGGAAAACTACCAAGGCAGTTTATTGCCAATAGATTAGCCACAACAGTGCAAGCTAGAACACCGTTTTTATTCTTTAGAAAGCTTTTCCATACCTGAGTAAACAGCTCTAGACACTGTCTCTGTTTGATTAGGATATCAGCTGCCATATTAGCTTAGTGTGACGTCTCTCCCTGCTCGCTCATAGCTCTGGGCTCAGATTACAGCAGGGAGGGGAGGAGAGCAGCAAACTGAGCATGCTCAAGCCCTAGCCCTGGAGGTTTAAGCTGAAAACAGGAAGTCTGATACAGAGGTCCATGTGTACACAATAGAAGGAAAGAAATGGTGTGTTTCTTTTGACAGAGGACTCAGAGCAGCATTGCTTTGAGGGTTTACTGGTGTATTTATTTAAACCTTTCTGATAAAGATTACTTAGTTTTAACCTTTCCTTCTCCATTAAGGGTGTGTTTAACCTTTACTAAAGTATGCCATATCAAATCTTGTAACAGTGGACAAAGTACAGTACAACAGGGCTAGGTCAAGTATTGGGATCCCTGGCAAGTACCTTTTGCCCCATCCACTCCCACTTGCTCACGATAACAGTCCCCCCATCTACTCTCCATCCTATTCTTCGTAGCTCCACTCCTTCACTTGTTCAGGAACTTTCAGCAAGGGCTGACCCAAGGCAATGGGAGTGGAGGGTACCATTTGATAAACAGTTTATAATGGACTTTGATACTTGAATAAAAATGTTTATTTAATTTCATACAAAGACTTGCAGAGTGCAGAACCTTTTTTGCTTCTATCTATCTATCTATCTATCTATCTATCTATCTATCTATCTATTATCTATCTATCTATCTATCTATCCATCTATCCATCTATCCATCTATCCATCTATCCATCTATCCATCTATCCATCTATCCATCTATCTATCTATCTATCTATCTATCTATCTATCTATCTATCTATCTATCTATCATCTATCTATCATCTATCTATCTATCTATCTATCTATCTATCTATCTATCTATCTATCTATCTATATATCTATCTATCTATCTGTCTGTAAATATATTTATTAAATTATACCCTAACCCATAGTGCGCTAGGCATATGCCTACTCTGCCTACCCTTAGTTCCTCACCCCTGATTAACAAGTACCTGATACGTGATGCTCCATTTATGCCAATGTATTGTATTATTTGGCAAGTTATGTATGGCAGATGGACAACCCTTCAGCATAAAGCCTCCATCGAGATAATTATGAAATGTTGGCAATTGTAAGACAATAAGAAAGACATCTGATAAAAGTGTGATTTTTTTGGTTCAAACCTTCATGTCAGTTCAAAAAGTGGATCAAAGCTCTTCCTTAATGTTACAACAGTATGAAAACATAGCCACACAAGCCATTCATTCATAGTTCCAAGAAGGCAGGGCAGTCACAATGTGTTCAACCCTTACCTCTCCCTAAAGGACCTTCAGGCTGGGCTTTTATCTAGGAGAACAATTAGTCTAGGGCCAAATGTAGTGGATCTTGGCCTCCGCTCATCCTCTGCTCCTCCTCCTGTTGTTCATTGTGCCTGCACCTCAATACAGTTCTTCGGTTTAGGTGTAGACAGAGGAGCATTCCACCCTGAACTCACATTTCACTCCAGCCAAGGCACTGTATTTGGGTGGTAGCAGACCAGCAGCGGCGGAGTGGATTTGCAGCCTGTGTTTCTCCCACCCCTTGCCTATCCCATCCCAACAAGCAGTGCAGCTTTGCCTAGCCGTTAGCCTTAGTACCCAATTGGAAAAGAGCAGACTGTACACATTATTTTTGGGGTCCACGCTGTATGGGGTGAGTTCCTGCTAAGTGCTGGGTTGAAAACTGCAGTTGCATTTTGAGGACCTGGCTTCAAAATCACACAGGCAAGGAACTGGGGCCAAACTTTAGAGACAGGTTAGTTTATGTGGTGGAAAAAAATGCTGCTTTTTTTTTTTATAAGTGTGACTGAGGGAATATGCTGTAAGTATTGGGTCACTAATCCAATGAAAAGAATAGCCATGATAGAAACTGGGGTGAGATACTTGTTGTAAGGGCCAGTTTCAGAACATAGGGTATATATTAATGCTGGGGATTGTATGCTAATGGACCCCCGCATGGTCCAGGAAATTTATTAATAAACAGTAGTTCTAGTTATACTTGGGGTTGAAAATATTTATCATGCACAGGAATACATGGGCTGCTTGAATACTTTTGCCAGGGCTGCTTTTTCCTCCCAGTCCGGCACTGTTTGAGGCTGCCATCTCTTGTGCATCTCTTTTAGAACCAATGCAATTTCAGCTGGGGTTAGGCTAGTTGCAGGATTTGCATGTGCAGGATTTGCTGTCTTGTCAATGTGTGTTCCAGGAGAAACCTGGAACAAACGGAAGGATTAAAGAAGAACTACAGCCTAAAACAAATATGGCTAAATATGCAGTATTTTATATATATAAATTTACTGTACCAGCCTAGATGTTCCGCAGCCCTATAACAGTAATGATCCAGGCCTTTAAATTTGCTCATAGGAGCTCCCCATTTTGGATCTTGTTAGGCCATCTTTTTGAGTGTTTTGGACACTGCTGGGGTTGCTCCCTGCCTGGTTTTCACCCGGACAGCCCAGTTTTCAGAAGGGCTGCCCGGGTCAAAAAGTCCATGCCCGGTTTTCCAAATTAGGATTCTCATAGATTGACGTGGCGATTGCCACGTCATAGCCCCACCCAGTGATGTCATTAGCGCCACCCTGTGACATCACCGGCCTGCCCTCCTGCCCGGACTTCAATGCCCCAAAAGGTAGCAACCCTAGATACTGTGCATGCCCAGTGTGCTCTGGGCAGCTGTTGAGAAGCTTGGCTAAGGCATTGTTGGAAATCATGAAGCGAATATTGAGGTTTATCAGTAGCTGATGCTACAGGGCTGAACCTAAAATCTTTACTAATTAGGCTGGTGTGGATGGAGTTGAGGTTACCAGCTTCCTCTTTTAAAGATGGTGAGATTGTAACCCTAAATATGATGATTACTGTATATGCAGTAGTATGAGTTAGTCCCTAAGCTCAGTAAGTGACAGCCGTACAGAGCATGTGCAGTGAATGGATAGAAAAGAAGATGGGGAGCTACTGGGGCATCTTTGGAGACACAGATTCTGTCGTTTCTGGTATCGAACAGCATCTTCTTCTCATGCCTGTCCCCCAATCTTGTGAGTCCATTTTCTGGAACTTGTACATGTTTTCCTTAATCCAGGAACATCTACAACAGGAAATGAGAAATAACTCCATATCTTATCCCAACTGGCCATCGGACTGCCCCCCAACAACTGCCATGGTCCCCCTTGGAAGGGACAGGTCAACACTTTGGTAAACTCTGCCCCACTAAGATGGGAATGTATGTCAATGTGCACACAAGTGCAACTGAACCTGTGTTCTTAGATTACATTCCATCAATTCAACCAAGTGATCAAAGTGATTGTCTATTAAAGGGGAAGTTTGCCTTTATATTAACTATTAGTATGTAATAGGGGAACCTTTTCTAAGTATTTTTTCAATTGGTCTTCGATATTTATTTTGTATGGGTTTTTATTCATTTGCCTTCTGATTCTGCCACATTTTAGCCTGCAACAGAGAATGTTGCCTGGTTGCCTGGGTCACCGACCCATTTAACCAAAAAAACAAACAAAAAAAAACAGATTAACAGATGTGCTTCACTTTTAATGTTATTTTTACTTTTTATTGCTTTTTTTTTCTTTGCGGGCCATCTACTTTTAAATTTACAATCGGATTGCAAAATGGCTCTCTGAATGCTTGCGTAAGTAGCCCCCTAGCAACCAAATAATATTTTAATATTTTTTAGTGCATACAAAGAATTATAAATCATTTTTGGAGTCTATCTCTGAAAAACATTTCTACTGTCGAGACAAAAGCGTGTTGCACAGGGCCAGCACTGAATGGGAATAACAATTCTGACCATGGGCATGAATCATAGAGTCATCATCATAGAGTGGGTAGGTGACATCACCGGGCTTAAAAAAATATACACAATTTAGAATTCTTGGTTGAAAATTCTCAGAATACCAATTCCAAAATAGAAAAACAGGAAATACCACCAGAATCAGACGAGGCTACTTACTTTTTAAGACACTTGCCCTAGTTTAAGAACAAGTTCTGGGCTCCTGATATTACACAGTATGATACAATATCTGGAGTCGCTCTCTCTCTCTTTCCTTAAATGAAGATTGTAAACATTATGAGCAAAATGATTGCAATATATTTTGGGCTCCGGTTGAACTGAAAGGTTGCTTTGCAGAGACCAGATTTGACTTGCAGTTTGGCTGTTTTGGCTGCTCTGACTGTATGTCAGCTCCCATACACAGAGCATGTGCAGTGAACCAGCAGAAAAGAAGATGGGGAGCTACTGGGGCATCTTTGGAGACACAGATCTTTACTGCTAAAGGGCTGTGGTTGCCTTGGGCTGGTACAGAAGCACAAAACATAATGTACACCATTTCTAGCTACTTCTTTAGTTAAGCTTTAGTTCTCCTTTAATCATTTGGACTAGGGGCCCAGTCGCAAAGCCCCCCGGCCCCCCTGTCCTCTCCCAGTCATGTTTTCAGGTGTCTAAAGCAAATGGCAGGTTGCAAGGCTGAGCACGGGTACTTGAAAAACCCCATGAGTTCCAGGAGCCTAATTCTCATCATATTATTTTCCCATGTTTTATGTGTAGTTCGGAAATGATATGTTTTAGGAATGAGCCAAGAGATATAAAGTTACACGGCTAAACTGACAGTGGCAGCAGCATTACTCAGCATTATATTAGCAGGTTCCTCTCCTTCCAGCATGAACTAATAATATGCCTTGGATGTCTGCAGGAGGCTCCTCCTAGTGGCCAGTTGCAAGATAAACCCATTTCTAAAAATCTTCCTTTTCTCTTACATACAAAGTACTGGGGTAAAGAAAAAAAGAAAATTTACACAAACAAAAACACATGAAATTAGGGTCAGGCCACACTGGGCGTTTTGGAGAGTTTTTGTCACCTGGCGACTAATCGCCTTGTTTTTGCAGCGACTAATCTCCCCAAACGCCTTTCCTCACTCTGCGCCGGCTACAATGAAAATACATCGGCGCTAATCACACGCGGCGATTCGTTTTCCCAAATTTCCTTGAAACTTTGGACGACTTCGGAAAACGAATCGCTGCGTGTGATTAGAGCCCGGCATTTTTTCATTTTAGCCGGCGCAGAGTGAGGGAAGGCGTTTGGGGAGATTGGTCACCGCAAAATCAAGGCAACCAAATCTCCCCAAAACGCCCAGTGTGGCCTGACCCTAAGAAATAATCATGGATATGGTGCACTGAAACCAAGAAGAAAGCAGTTGGCACTTGCTGTATAAACAGTGTTTGGCAGAAAGGGTGTAATTTACAGGCACGAGTACAAAGTCAATATCACATGCAATTTACTATGGTTTTTAGCCTGTGCTGCTTCCAGGGAACACACTTTCTTTATTAGTGCAGTTTGTGCTTTTGCCTGCCAGCATGTTACAGATGTGTGCTAGACTTGCAAAGGGGTTAACACATTGGAGCAGCTATGAATTCAGTTCTGCAATTTTATCTGCTCTTCAAAACACTTCTTTTTTTTTTTTTCTATTTTAAGGCAAAAAAACAAGTTTGCTGTTTCTAAGTAAAAAGTCCCTATATGCAAAGATTTAGTGTTATAGCTCACTGATTATACGCAAAATACACGCTGTGTTACAATTAGAACTGATGGTGTCAGCAGATTTTGTTAGTTTTTGGAACGCTTTATTATGAGGCCAATAATAGTGTAGGAATTGTGGGATTGTGATATTTTTTCTCATTGCCCTGAGATTTTATTTTGTTTTGGTCTATTGTTTATGCATGTTCATTAATTAAATGTACAGGTCTCTCTACAAGACACACACAGTTTTGCAGTCCTAAACATGCAGATATCAAACTTTGCAGGGGAACTCTCTTATTGTATTTAGGATGTTTTTAGGATATTTTTACCTGTAGACATTTGGATTATATGCCCAGCACATCCAGGTTCCATTAGCAGCCCTTCGGCATGGCACCATGGTCATAAATCTGTAACAAGTAAGAGTAAAGGTGCCCATACATGGAATACCTCTCAAGCTTTTGGAAATAAAAAGAGGGACAAAAAAGTTGCTGCATCGATTTTTTTGACCATGCCCATTGTTGTGGCCACACCCCCTAATTACCATGTTAATTTTAAAAAATTTGTCAGGTTATGAAAGTTTGAACATATTTCTGTGTTTTTTCCCCCAGTTATTATAGTTTTGCTAATGAAGGTAAATTGCCCTTTAAGTTGTGAATCTAACTTCTGTCAAGAGACCTGTTATCTTATATTGTTGCAATTACTTATTTGCTTATCTTGAAATTGTTACAAAAGTATCTTATATGCTGCTGTGGCTGTTCTGGGCTCTCTGCCAAAAGCCAATGAAGTTAGAAACTTTGTTTCTTTTTCTGGCTGTTCAGTGCAGAGAAAAACGGGACAAATGAGGCACTGCGGGTTGAGCTGCCAAAAGAGGGACTGTCCCTCTGAAAACGGGACAGTTGGGAAGTATGATACACAGTCAGATTAAAGCTGTCAATATTGGTCCTTTAGACCTAATGTGATGTGAGGGCCGGCCTGAAACCCGTGGGACCCGTATGTTTACCTGCAAGTCAGACAAGTTTGGGCTGGTTCCTGCGCAAAACCTTCGGGTCTCGGGTGGATCCGGGTTGAGCTCTTCTCCTGCTTTTCCTGCCTGCGACCTAGCACTGTCGGTTTTCGGAGCCTAAATTTATAACCTGCGCCTTCCCCTGTTCCTCCCCTCGGCGTGACGTCACTGTCGGGTATAGAGGGGGAACGGCAGGCTGGGCCGGGTGCGGGTTGGGAGGGGGCGGGTTAGGGTCAGGTGCAGGTCGAGAATTTCTGCCAGTGTATGAGGGCTTCCGATGGGTCACCCCAATCATTATCTGGCCAAGACATTGATCGGGGAGGTTTGATTTTTTTCTAGCCGATGCGGTCCTACGACCCGTCTGCTCCCATTCTCTTCATTGTAATCCTAGAAATAAGCTTCAATTTTATTATGTCTTACATTTCTTTTCATATTCTCTCCAGTTCCCATTATATGGTGACTTTCTAACTGCTGCTTGGCCCTTGCAACCAGATTGCAGTTCAAAATTTCAATCCTGCACAAGAAATAGTTGCCTTCGATAGCCCCCCAATAGCGACAAGGTCAGAGGAGCAAATAGTCTGGCAGCATTCACATTGGTTTGTTCTCAGGATAGCTCTTAATAATTAAACACTCCGTTTATAGACTGGAATTCTGAGTAATGCTCAGAAAAACCACCAGAACTAAGTTGGGCTGAACCCTCACAAAGAGTGGGCAGAGTAATCTTCTGGGAACAAAATAGTTTAATAGTATACTGACAATTCTAGATTGTAGTCTACACCAAGGCAAGGGGAGGATACGGAAGCTTTAATTATAGGCTTTTATCCAGGAGTCTTTTTTTTATATCCAGTGATCTATCTTCTTGACTTAGCATGCAGAACAATCTCTTTGCAGAGCAGTTTCCTGTTATGGTTTGGGCAGAGCTGTGGCAGTTGAGACGGCAATAACCGCACAAATACTGTGTTGCACAGAAATGGAAAACTTCCAACCAGTGGCCTAGAAAGAATCTACTGAGCCCCAGAGAAAACTCATTTAGAGATCCCCAAAACATAGACTAGCTGATCAGTTTCAACAGATGCATTTGGCAGGTCAGAGGCCCAGATTAAAGCCCATACAATAAGAGGTGCAAATCCCAACAAAAATTACCAGTGGCTCTGAAACTGATTGACTCTGGAACAGATTGTTAAAGCAGTTGGGCACATATGGTGGCACTGTACAGTCCAGCAGTATTATCAGTTATATATATAAAGCGCCAACACATTTCACAGCTTTGTACATAAATTATACACATATATCAGTCCCTGTCCCAATAGATTTTACAATCTAAGGTGCCCATCTAGGGCATACTTTCCAGCTGTCCAGTTTTCTGCGGGACAATCCCGATTTTGAATGCTCAGCCCACAGTCCCAGGTTTCTTACAGAAATGTCCCGAGTTTCTGTTTGATTTCCTGCGCTAATGCCAGAAAAAGATACAACGTTTCTGAACCTTAATTAAAATAAGAGGCTTTTTGGCAGAGAGCCCAGAACACTGAGCAGCTGCACTTCAATACATTTGTAACAATTTAAGAGGTCTCTTGGGAAAAATGTCATTCACAGCTTAAAGGGCAATTTCCCCTTCATTACCAAAACTGTTATAACACATGAAACATGGCCCTAAAACGCCCAGAAACCTGTTTTCATAACCTGACAATTTTTGTAAAATGGACATGGTAATTAGGGGGTGTGGCCATAAAATGGGCATGATCACACATTTTTCTGCTCTGATGTTTTTTTCAAATTTTGGGAGGTATGATCTAGGGTTGCCACTTTTTTCTCCCTCCAACACTGGCCTTCAGGTTGGGGTAATGAGTGGGTTGTGTGTGAAAGGGTGCATAGGGCTGGAAAGTGGCCAGGGAAATGGGGTTAGAAGAAAAATCTGGAGGGAAGGAATTTACAGGGCATTATAGTTTTACTAGCAACTACATTGTCTGTATATTTGTAATACTTTGGTGCTCCTCAGTTCCCCTAAACCACACTTGGGTTTCTCCTCTCGTGCACCAGCCTCAAACATTCTCTGATGGAAGAACAGTCTGCTGATCAGCAACTCCACTTAGGTATCTAGTTCTCACCATAATTCCCTTTTTCACAGGGTCCCCTGCTCAAGCTTGGGTTCTTCTTTGGGGTTGAGGTGGGAAGCTTCCCTATTCCACAAACCTATAACCAGCACCAACACAATCTGACATCAGACAGTGGGGCTATCAGTGTTACCCCTCTTCCAAGCTTATAGAAACCATCACTGAAAGGTTGGTTTCAGCTGATTTATGCTTCACATGGGGACGCAAACCTTTGTCAATTTTCCTTCATTCTTTCTTCCTTTTGGGATAAATTAAAAATAATTAATAATTAATAAAACAAAGAGGGCACAGCACAATGTAACACTAATGTGATCTGTTTGATTCTTTTGAGTGATTTGATGAGTTAAGTCCATACATTGTGCAAGTTAAGGTTTTCCTGTATGTGTGTGTGTGTGTGTGTATATATATATATATATATATATATATATATATATATATATATATATATATATATATATATATATATATATATATATATATATATATATATTATGAAAGTATGAAAATTACAGATAGATCCCTTATTCGGAAAAAAACCCCAGATCCCCAACATTCTGTCTGGATAACAGATCACTTATCTAAATATACTGTATATAGATAAATAAATATATATATAAATATATATATATATATATATATATATATTAGGGATGCACCGAATCCAGGATTCGGTTCGGGATTCGGCCTTTTTCAGCAGGATTCGGATTCGGCCGAATCATTCTGCCCAGCCGAACCGAATCTGAATCCTAATTTGCATAATCAAATTAGGGACAGGGAGGTATATTGCGTGACTTTTTGTCAAAAAACAAGGAAGTAAAAATTTTTCCCCTTCCCACCTTTAATTGCATATGCAAATTAGGGTTCGGATTCGGTTCGGTATTTGGCCGAATCTTTTGCGAAGGATTCGGGGTTCAGCTGAATCCAAAATAGTGGATTCGGTGCATCCCTAATATATATACATACATATATACGATATTCCACGGCTATGAAATCCTAATGTACAACACAGTTTTTGTAAGATTAAAAGCAAGAAATGATTTGGGAGGTTAATAAGGGTACATCACACAAATAGATCTGAAGCTTGTAACGAAACTCACAATTATCTCTTCCGGTGTCAGCCACTGATCACAAGGTTTCTGAGCCCCTAGAAACTGAGAAAAATAATATGACGCCTGCACAGCAGAAATATCACCACTAAATGACTGCCAGGCCAAGCAAAGCATAGAGTAGCATAGCATTCATTATACCACCTGCAATATGTACCCAGACTTAAAATTAGTTTAATGAATCAGGCGTGTGCGCTGCATACTTTTTTCACATTGTTAATCCCCACAAAATTAATTTATGTAAATTTGCTTTTCTTGGCACTTGCTCTGTTTGATTCTTTAGGTGCAGGTCTGCTGCATGTATTGTGGTTACCCACTGCGAAAAGCAAGTACTGCCTCCTCCATTGGAGGTATCTCCAGGGTTCCTCTGCGTCAAACTCAATAGGTGCAGTTGTTCATGACTTGTTACAAGAGGTGGGACAGGCTCTTCACTGCGACAAAACCAAATTGAATGGAGGATATTTGGATGCAAGTGCCTTAAAGTAACAGTAGCATAAACAAATGAAAGTGTTTTAAAGTAATAGAAATACAGTATCATTCTGCTGACTAGGAGAAGAATGTGACCTCTTGGGGTTGGGCGGTGGGTTTAAATGCTAATTCGTTTGGGATTTGGGGCGAACGCTTGAATACTGTTTGCTGCCCTAGATATTTTGGTGATACAACAAAAGTTTCTGTAACCTTGTTATGCACTAAGTTGGTGGGGGCTAGACCAACTACTGGACCTCTCAGGGGAGGATTGAGCTGAAAAAGACTGTAAAGCTCTGCTTTAAAGGTGTAGTTAGCCTAAAATGTAACTTTTAGTATCATGAAGACAGAAGAATAGTAAAACAAATTGCAATTGTTTTTTCACTTTTTTAAAATTATTATAACATACCTCTCAACTGTCCTGTTTTTTTTTCCTGATTTTGATAGCGCAGTCCCTGATTTTTATTTAAAAAATCCAGAGTTTCTCTTTGCTCTCCTACACTGATGCCAGAAAAAGATACAACGTTTCTGAAACTTAATTAAATAAGAAGCTTTTTGGCAGAGAGCCCAGAAAATGCAGCCCCTGCACTTGTACATTTGTAATAATATAAGATAAGCAGATATGCAATTGTAACTGTTTAAGGTAAACAAGTCTCTTGGGGAAACTGAGACTCTTAGCCAGTGGCGTAACTAGATATTACTGGGCCCCACAGCAAATTATTTTTCAGGCCCCCAAAATGTTTAGAGGTTGACTTGTTTCTCCAATATTTATTGAAATTGTATATGAATTAGGGCCTCATGGGGCCCCTATACCTCCTAGGCCCCCCTGCAGCCGCAGGGTCTGCTTCCTCTATAGTTACGCCCCTGCTCTTAGCATAAAGGGCACCTGTTGGCAAAAAAACATTTCCCCCAACCAAAGGTGCAGGCTAATAGAGCCCACACTCCGGTAGGTGGTAACAGTATTTAAAAAAAATAAAATAATTGCCCCCCACCAGCACTAGGCCACCCACACCAGGAGGGAGCTCCATGTGTTCAAACTTCATAACCTGCCAAATTTTGTAAAATGGACATGGTAATTATGGGATGTGGCCGTAAAATGGGCATGGTCCAAAATGATTTTGCCGTGCTACCCGTGGCAGAACTTTTTGAACTTTCCGATTTTCAAATGTTGGGAGGTATGTTATTATTATTATTATTATTAATAATAATAATAATAAATAATAATAATAATAATATGTATTTTTACAGTGCCAACAATGTAGCGCTGTAAAATAAATGTGTTTACACAAAGAACATACCAAATTACATACATAGGGATCAGTAAGTAACCAATACAAAAGGTGAAGAGGGCCCTGCCCAAAAGAGCTTACAATCTATAAGAGAGCTTTTTTTATTTGTCAGCTCTCTAACTTGAAACCAGGGGCAATTCAATATGTCTTGGTAGAACAGGTCAACATACCAATGTTTTGAGTCCCTAAATTGAATTTGCTGGGGGGGGGCTCAGTAACATCTAGTAAAGGTGACTATACACAGGCAGATTAAAGCTGCCGATATTGGTCCTTTAGACCGATTCGGCAGCTTATCTGCCCATTTGTGGGGGCTCCCGATGGGTCCTCCGGATCGATATTTTAGGCCGAAAATCGGCCATATATATCGATTGGTCAAGCTTGATTTTTTTCTACGATCCACGACCGCATCGGCTAGTTGATGCAGTCCTGCGACCCGTCGGCGGCCATTCCTAGCATTGTAATCCGATCGTTCGGCCCAAGGGATTCACCCGATATTGCCCAGCTGTTAGTGGGCCTATCGGGTTAAGATCCACTCGTTTGTCGACCTTTCCGAATGATCGGATCTTATAGTGTATGGCCACCTTAACACCACTGCATAGAACTTCTCTCTGATTGCTAAATGTTATATGAATAGTAGAGGGCCTGTAGGTAATGTAATTAATTTAAATGAAGTATAACAACAATAGTAAAGCATCCTGCCCTGTTTGTTTCCTTGTTGTTGTGGTCGGTGACCACTGACACCCAGACAACACATTTAACTATTGGCTGGCTGAATAGAAAGATTAATTATTGGAAAAAAAAACATACAAAAGAAATAATGAGAAGCAACTAAAAAGCTGATTGCAATAGTCCCATCAATAACACAGTAACGTTTAATTAAACATTGAGCGTTTGCTTCACTGCATTCTTATACAGCTGATTAGGGCTGTAATAAAATACATTCTTTAGCTGGTTATTGAACAGTATCTGTGCTGAAAATTGGTGGAGCAACAGTTGCATTTTGAGGCCTTGTTACTTTATATAACATATGACTGTCCAGACTGAGAGTTGTACTTCAGCGATAAATGAAGGACCACAGGTTTGGCCACAATGAAACTGTTGCCATCTTGTCACGATGTACCGACAATGGGAAATCCCCAGTCTATCTATGTTGCCACTATGATCTGCACTGCTGAGCTACCTGCACATTCAGCTTACAACTATGGGCTGTAGTACTGAATATCTTGCTTTTTCCTTACCCACGCCAACTGCATTATAGGGCTCCACTATGTGGGCAGTGCCAGGCTGTTGGGTACCCCCTATAAGCTCTGGTTGATTCCTTTAAAAGAGAACTTAACCCTAAAAGCACGTGTGGCTAAAAATGCCATAATTTACACACTGAACTTATTGCACTAGCCTAAATTTTCAGCTTGTCAATAGCAGCAATGATCCAGGACTTCAAACTTGTCACGGGGGTCACCATCTTGGAAAGTGTCTGTGACACTCACATGCTCAGTGGGCTCTGAGCAGCTGTTGAGAAGCTAAGCTTAGGGGTCGTCACTAATTATCCAGAAGAAAATGAGGTTGGTCTGTAATATAAGCTGATGCTACAGGGCTGATTATTAAATTCTGATGCTAATTGCACTGGTTTCTGTGCTGCCATGTAGTAATTATCTGTATTAATAACTAATCAGCCTTATATTGTGACATTTCTATTCTATGTGTACTGTATATTGTGAGTGGGTCCCTAAGCTCATTAAGTTAAAGCAGCACAGAGCATGTGCAGCGAATCAGCAGAAAAGAAGATGGGGAGCTACTGGGGCATCTTTGGAGACACAGATCTTTACTGCTAAAGGGCTGTGGTTCACTTGGGCTGGTACAGAAGCCCAAAACATAATGTACAACATTTCTAGCTTCAGTTCTCCTTTAAATAGTAATGTTACAGAATGCATTTTGTTTTTAAAGCGGTTGTTCGCCTTTGAATTAACTTTTAGTATGATGTAGAAAGTGATATTTAGAGACAATTTGCAATTGCTTCTGCAATTTAAGCAATCTGGTTTCTACTGCCCAAATAAATCTAGCAACCATGCATTGATTTGAATGAGAAACTGGAATATGAATAGGAGAGGCCACGAATAGAAAGACAATAAATAGAAAGTATAGCCTTAGAGAGCATTTTTTTGTTTTTTTAGATGGGGGTCAGTGACCCCCATTTGAAAGCTGCAAAGAGTCAGAAGAAGAAGGCAAATCAATTTAAAGCTATAAAAAAATAATGACAAACAGTTGAAAATTTGCTTAGAATTAGCCATTCTCTAACATACTAAAAGTTACCTTAAAGGTGAACCACCCCTTTAAAAAAACGAAACAAAACCCTGGAAATCCTGCATATGCTAATAGCTAAATAAATTTGTTGATTGGATACGCAGTGCTGTACATTTCTGCAATGCATTTATCAAAACAACATGGAGATCAGCAAAATATGAAGGATGGTTTTAACAATAAAAATCAAGCAGATATGGGTGTTATGCGGCTCTGCCCTGTTGCTCTCTCTAAATCACTCCTACGCAGCAGAGGAAGTCTATTTTGAAACCTGCCTTTGGCCACTTCCTTAAAGATTCGTAGCCTTACGCCAGCTGTTTTATTTGTCTTTTCCCCTCAGTCTCCTGTCCTTGTCTACCAGAACTGCACACTCTACCTTCAGCTCTAATTTCCTTCATTTAATTAGAAGCTTCTGTAAATTCGTTTCTCCCCCACCCTGCGAATGTTCTTCTCCTGTGGATTATATTTCCCTGTTTGCTAAATTTGCAGTCCGATCGGTCAGCGTGATGTCCAGTGAGCATTCGGCATCGTCCGGTCGCCCTCATCACCAGAATTCCTTGGAAAAGCCGGTCAAGTGCGGATGGTTGAAAAAACAGCAAAAGTCCTTCGTCAAAAACTGGCAACAGAAATACTTTGTACTGAGAGGGCAGCAGCTGTGCTTCTATAAGGACTTGGATGATGGAAAGGCACAGGTAAGAACAGATGTGCATTTGTGCAGTTTGATCTAGGTCCTCCCATAGTGGCACAATGTGCCAGAGACTCAGTGACTTCTAATATCCTTATCATTTACACTAGGGGGTACGTTATCCATTATAATACATGAGTGATACTCAGAATTTTCCCTGTAGGTGGAACACTTTAAGGAACGTGCCAGGGCTGTTCTATTGTACATAGGTTGCAAACTATAGGAATGTGCCAGTTTGTGCCGTGCATTGTTACTTTCATTCAAACTGACAGTCCAAATGATAGTAACTGTCTGCAGGAAGACATTTGCATCACCCAGAGCTCAACAATGTTTTTCTTTCTGTGTCTACTGCCAAGGGTTATAGACTAAGCAGTGATCCCCAACCAGTAGCTCGTGAGAAACATGTTGCCCTCCAACCCCTTGGATGTTGCTCTCAGTGTCCTCAAACCAGGTGCTTATTTTTGAATTCCAGGCTTGGAAGCAAGTTTTAATTGCATAAAAACTAAGTATAGTGCCAAGTAAAGCCTCCTGTAGGCTGCCAGTCCACATAGGGGCTACCAAATAGCCAATCACAGTCCTTATTTGGCACCCATTTTCATGTTTGTGTTGCTCCCCAACTCTTTTTACATTTGAATGTGGCTCACGGATAAAAAAAAGTTTGGGGACCCCTGGACTAAGGGACAGCTTTATAAAGGGTTGAATTGAAAATTCAAAATCAAATTTTTGAATTTTTTTATGGTCAAAACTCTCAAATTCGAATTGTGAATTATCCAAACTCGATTTGAGTTTTAATTCGAATTCGAATTTCGAGATTTATCATACTTTGGCCCTTTAAGAACCCAAATTCGACTATTTGCCACCTAAAACCTAAACTTAAAAATGTATAAGTCAATGGGAGAGGTCCGGGGACCAATTTGGAAATGTTAGTAGCCTTCCTGACATTCAAGATTTTTTCAGAGAGAAAAACCCAAATCGAGTTTAGTCTAATTTGATTTGAGTTTTTGAGTCGGTAAAATTTTAGTTTTAGATCTGCTGATCACGCTAGTCAACTTCTCAGCTTATCTTGGCTTCCCTTCTACAGTATATCTAATACATTAACATTGATGTGACAAGCTAACATTGTCATGCATTTATTATTTATTTTTCTTGTGCGGTGATAGTTACTATATTGGATGCAATTTTGGGTCTTTAGTTTTAATGACACACGGGATGTTTTTCCGCCCACGCTAAATCATCTGTGCCCGCAAATTTGAATGGCATAATGACGATTCACATTTTGCTTGATCACACAATTCAGATGTTTTACCAGCAGATATTTGGACTGTTGGAGTAGACAACACTTCCCGTGTGCCATCACTCATTATTTTGCCTGCACCTCTTTATCTGGGGCCCATGTGGATCTGAAAGAGTCAATCTAGGAAAATAAAGATACAGGCTCATGGATCAATGTGGCACTAAGTTTTGGAATCTTATATGACTGTACAATTTGACACTATATTGGGCCAACACTTGGCCCATGTATGGCTTTAAAAGGGTTGCTTACCATTAAATTAACTTTTAGTGTGAAGTAGACAGGGATATTCTGAGACTATTTGCAAGTGGTCTTAATTTTTTATTTTTATGTGTTTTTTCTGTTATTTGTGTTTGTGTTCAGCAGCTCACCAGTTGGGTATTACAGCAGCTATCTGGTTATTTACCCTGGCAACCAGGCAGTGGTTTGAATGAGAAACTAGAATATAAGTAAGAGAGGGCCAGAATCGGAAGTCATGTTATAAAAATTAACAATAACAATAAAATTGTAGCTACACAAAGCACTATGTTTTTTTTGCTGCCAGGGTCAGTGACCCCCATTTGAAAACATTGTTCAGACTGACAGCCCGAGCGATGCACCATATACAGGAGGACACCAGGCACTGGGCAGATAACATTTTCATACTCGATTGACAAACCAGACGATGAGTAGAGATACTGGCCAGGATTGTCCAGCCACCACTGTCCCATAACTCAATCTCTCCTTTTATATTAAATGCAATGTTCAGCAGACATGTAAAGCGCCACCCTGCTAAAGAGTTCATATAATGTAGGAACCTTACATTGCATCAGTTAAGGACCACTCTCCATTCATCGGCACAGTGAGGCTAACACTCCTCACCACCAGTCACACATATGGGAAACATTTTGAACCTCTGTTTTTCACCAGAATTGATTAATAGATAGTGAAATAAATACCAGAAAAGTCACTTCTCCACTATCCATTACTATCTTACCTCTGGGTTTTCGCCACAAGCAATCACTTTTTATTTTATCATCAGTACAGAAGTCACATTGTGGAAGGAGCACAATGACTGATGGCTTGCCAAAATATTGCTTTGCTCCTGCAGTGTGGGTAGGAGAGCAAATGCTTGTAACCACATTGAGGTGGATGGATCGTTCAGGCAGCATGGGTCACATATCGTTTGTGGTTGGAAGTCTAGTTTATCAGACGGAAGGTTGCAGGTTGGACAGTGTCAGATTGGGGACCCTCTCAACTTCTGTAATGGCTTTTGGATTTCTAGAAATCACCATTGCACAAAAACTCTGTTCTTCTGTCCTGGCCTTGCTAAACATGCTAAATCAGTGTTGTCCAACTGGCGGCCTGCAGCCCCCCCCCCCCCACATGAAAGACTGCCTGCTGTGATTGCTTACCTTGTGTAAACTTTAAAATGTATCAATACAGAGATTAACTGGCCCTGCATTGTTTACACCTCACATTCAGACAGTAATCTCCTGCATTGTTCACACCTGTAATCCCCCTGCATTGTTCACACCCCTAAAGCCCTGTACTGTTCACATCTCAGACGCAGACTGAAAGGTTTCCCTGTCTCCTGCTGTATTCTGCCTTCACAATGCTCCCTGTGTGTTCCATACTCTGCCTTCCCTATGCTCCCTTTGTGTGCCATACTCTGTCTGCCCTATGCCCCCTGTGTGTCTCATATTCTGCCTGTTCTATGCTCCCTGTGTGCGTCATACTCTGCCTGCCCTATGCTCCCTGTGTGTGCCGTACTCTGCCTGCCCTACACTCCCTGTGTGTACCATAATCTGCCTGTCCTATGCTCCCTGTGTGTGCGATACTCTGCCTGCCCTACGCTCCCTGTGTGTACCATACTCTGCCTGTCCTATGTTCCCTCTGTGTGCCGTACTATGTCTGCCCTATGCTCCCTGTGTGTGTCATATTCTGCCTGTCTTATGCTCCCTGTGTGCGTCATACTCTTCCTGCCCTATGCTCCCTGTGTGTGCCATACTCTGCCTGCCCTACGCTACCTGTGTGTGCCATACTCTGCCTGACCTATGTTCCCTGTGTGTGCCGTACTCTGCCTGCCCTACGCTACCTGTGTGTACCATACTCTGCCTGCCCTATGCTCCCTGTGTGTGCCATACTCTGCCGCCCTGTGCTCCCTGTGTGTGCCATACTCTGCCTTCCCTATGCTCCCTTTGTGTGCCATACTCTGCCTGCCCTATGCTCCCTTTGTGTGCCATACTCTGTCTGTCCTATGCCCCCTGTGTGTGTCATATTCTGCCTGTTCTATGCTCCTTATGTGCGTCATACTCTGCCTGCCCTATGCTCCCTGTGTGTACAGTTCTCTACCTGCCCTACGCTACCTGTGTGTGCCGTACTATGTCTGCCCTATGCTCCCTGTGTGTGTCATATTCTGCCTGTCTTATGCTCCCTGTGTGCGTCATACTCTGCCTGCCTTATGCTCCCTGTGTGTGCCATTCTCTGCCTGCCCTACGCTATCTGTGGGCCTGGTAAGGTTTGTTCTGGAGGTTTGTTAGCATTTGGAAATTGTTGTTAGGTGCCCCTAAGGTGTTTAATCATGCGCTTGGGCTGCTGTGTTATCCACAGGGGAGGAGGCATATGTATTTAAGGGTATGTTTTCACATTTCACAATTCTTCACATATGAGTGATATCCCTGCAACCATTTGGTTTTTTCATGTGTTACCACCATTAATGTGGACATGGTCTTAAAATTTCATGTGATAACATGGGTGTGGTTTAAAAACAGGGAGTGGTCAACAGTGGCTTCCATAATCGGCACTCCACCAACTAGACCAGAACAATTCCGGCCCTCTGTACCATAGAAGTTGGACAGCACTGTGCCAAGTGGATCCCAGATGATATTATTGCTTAATGGGTGGCTCTCTTTTATGCAGCTCAGGGATTGCTTGGTGTTGGTATTAGCATGGCAGCCGCTGTGCTATTAGAGTAATTAAATTAATCCACATTCATTTGAGGCTTCAGTTGTCCCTTAAAAGAAGTCTAATAAACATTTTATACAGTCAGAGTTGGACAGTATAACGTTCCTTTTAATATTATAGCACTCATACAATTAAATTGTATGTGTATCCTTAACCCCCAATGTTTAAATGTGGCCGTTACATTGACTTTCTTGCAAAAGCTTCTGAAATGCTATTTTGCTCTTGGTATTGTATAATTAACCATGCGTGCCATTAGGCCTTACCCGGATCTTCTCTGTTTTTTTGCACTCTGGTTTATTATCATTTATAGTGTGATAGCACACATCCTGTGATCAGTGACAAGTTCACACTTATATATTAACGGTTTGTATACAGAAAGGGAAGAATGCAGAATAAGCATTCTTCATACAGAAGCTTAGATCCATCCTTTGTTTTTGGTAAATAGAAGCAGGGCCATGGGAATAGGGATGGGAGAAGCTTCTCAATAGATAGCTCTGTATTATGCATAGGGAAGGCAATTAAATTGTAGACTCTAATGAGCTTCCAAATTTTCTGCATCTTCACCTGGACTGTGTGTGAGGGCAGCGGCACTGGACCATTTTACCATCTAATTACTCAGTTTCCCTTACGTAAAACATCTTTAGGATTTCCTAGAAAAAATATTGTCTTGGGGCTTCCTGGATGACTTTATAACTGGCTTTAGATGTGTCTAATGATTATCAGACCGGGATTTGTGGAAAAGCCACAAATGCCTGGGCCTAGGATTTTAGGGGGCAGCATGCAGCCCAACCATGTCTGTATTGGTTCGGAAGCACTTGGGATGTGCAAGAGATACAATAGTTTCCTGAGCTCCAATCCCTAGTGCTTCAGACCCAATTATGTGCATGAATTAAGAGATGGGGACCTGGGACGACAAACGGCAACAGGCCTAGGGTGGCCACTATGTAAATCCAGCCCTTATAATGATAGGCTGCTTTGCATTGTTTTTCTCAGACCCCTAATACCAAATTCCTATCAATAAGGGCCCATGTACTATAAAGTGCATACATGAAAATAAAGTACATCAAAAATCTTAAAAATAAAACTCTCAATATTTAGCCCCACTCTTAACTTCTAACATATTACATGTAGCCACCATCCTTGAACTAAAGTGCATCAAAACCGTAAAAATGAAACAAAGCCACTCTCTATATTTTAGCACCACTTCAACCTCCTAACATATTATACATATGCACCATGTTAAAAAAAAAACAGAACCCCATAGGAAAACTGTAAAAATTCCATTTACTTCCATAGTGGAGTAAGGTTTCTATTCAAAACGACTAATCATTCCCTCAGGTATTATTGTCTTTAACCTAAAAAAAATCCAATTTTATTCTAATCTCATCAGATCTCAACAGTCTTGTGGTTAGTTTCAGGGTCGGACTGGGCCCCGGTGGGTCCTGACTCTTTTGGGCCCCACCGGTGACCTTAGGGGCCACACCATACCATAATGGCATTGTCAATGTAGTGTAGCGAAGTGACGATGTGATCACAGTAGGGATTATCAGTTACATAAATAAACTCATCTTCCCACATTGCCCAGGACCTGGGGTTTTCCGGACAACGGATCTTTCCGTAATTTGGGTCTTCATGCCTTAAGTCTACTAGAAATTCATTTAAACATTAAATAAACCCAATAGGCTGGTTTTGCTTCCAATAAGCATTAATGATATCTTAGTTTGGATCAAGTACTGTTTTATTATTACAGAGAAAAAGAAAATCTTTAATTTAAATTTTTAAAAATTTGGATTATTTGGATAAAATGGAGTCTATGGGAGACAGCCATTCCGTAATTCGGAGCTTTCTGGATATCGTGTTTCCGTATAAGGGATCCTATACCTGTACTATGAGGTTGTGCCAGCATGGTTTTATGTGTAACAGATCTTGCCAGACTAACTTAATTTCTTTTTATGAGGATGTAATTTACTTGGACTTTGCTAAGGCATTTGATACAGTGCCACACAGAAGGTTACTGGTTAAATTAAGGAATGTTGGCCTGGGACATAGTATTTGTACCTGGATAGAGAACTGGCTAAAAGATAGACTACAAAGACTGGTGGTAAATGGAACATTTTCTAATTGGACCAGTGTTGTTAGTGGAGTACCGCAGGGCTCTGTACTAGGTCCCTTGATTTTCAACTTGTTTATTAATGACCTGGAGGTGGGCATTGAAAGTACTGTTTCTATTTTTGCAGATGATACTAAATTGTGCAGAACTATAGGTTCCATGCAGGATGCTGCCACAGAGTGAATTGACTAAACTGAAAAACTGGGCTGCAAACTGGAAATGTTGATAAATGCAAGGCAAGGCAAATACAGGCAGAATTAATATAAATGTACGTTATATAAGGGGTTATATACTTAAACTAACATTTTCCCAGAAGTCAACCTTACTCCCATTCATGAATTTGTCTAATTTACTAATAATTTAGTTTGAAAAAATTGGATCGAGAAAAAACTTGATAAAATCGAGAGTCAATTTGAATTGTGACATTTTTCGAAAATTCAAATTTATTGTCGAGTTGCTGCCCAAAGAAATTTGAATTATTCAGATTATCAAACTAAAACCAGCACTAAAAGCTCAAAACTTTCGAGAACCACGAAGGCATAAAACATGTTCCAAAGGTTAAAAGGACCATCTGGCATTGACCTTTACATAATTTCTCTGGAGTGTTTTTGGATTTGAATTGTTAGCAGCTCCGGGTATAATAAATCTTTATTATTTAAATTTTTAGGTTTTTTTTTCTGTAAAAATTTTAATTTTTGCCCTTGAAAACTCGACTAGAAAGATTTGAGTTTAAGTAAATAACCCCCTAAACGCCAGTGGATTGGTGGTTTACGTAATTGAGAAGGATCTAAGGTTTTTTGTGGATAACAAGTTGTCTAATTCTGGGCAGTGTCATTCTGTGGCCACTAAAGTAAATAAAGTTCTGTCTTGCATAAAAAAGGGCATTAACTCAAGGGATGAAAACATAATTATGCCTCTTTATAGGTCCCTGGTGAGGCCTCATCTGGAGTATGCAGTGCAGTTTTGGACTCCAGGGTAACCAGGACTGTGGCCTTGTTGTTTTAGCTTGCCCTAAACTTAGGAAGAGCTTCTAAGGGGCCTTGGATTTGTGGCTTTTTAGGGTTACTCAGCTCTTCCTCAATTTAGGGCAAGCTAATACAACAAGGCCACAGTCCCGGTTACCCTGTCCTGCCTACTTTGTGGTGTCCCAGGCCTTAGAAAACGATCAGGCAGTTAGCTTTTGGGACAACTCCACCCTCTATCCAATTTTTCCAATTTTCCTATTAATTCTTTTTTATGGATTTGAACTATGTTTTCACTTTTGGTCATTATAAATATAATTATTTTTTAGATATTGAATGCACTTTTAAGTAATCCTTACTATTTATCGCACTAGCACCTTATTCACTTATGAACTGCACCATAATAAATAATTGTGATTAATTGGAGTGATAAAGTATAGATCCATTTTTAAATGCTTGGAGCATTAACTTTTTTAACAAATTTATTGGCTCTTACTTTATTTATTGATTTAAAAACATTTTAAATTAATGACTCTTTAGCTGATTCATTTATTTAAATATATGTTTGTTAGGATAAAGAATTGATACACGCCCTAATTGGCACTCACTCCTCTGTAATTTATTTAATTCATTTATTGTCCATTACCGATAAGGTAATACACCTGGATTTAGGGATTACTACGAATAAAAGGTTATATGCGGGGTTCTTTTTCAGTTTTTTACAATTATCCATTCTCAGCATATAACTAGGTTCCATATTCTTCTTTTTTCTTCATATACTTTATAACTACATTAAAGGGCATTAGAGACAGATGGTGGGAAATGTTTTTTTATTTCATAAAATGGATCAATGCACCAGAGGCCACCCCTTCAGACTAGAAGAAAAGAACTTTCATTTGAAGCAACGTAGGGGGTTCTTCACAGTCAGGACAGTGAGGTTGTGGAATGCACTGCCGGTTGATGTTGTGATGGCTGATTCTATTAATGACTATAAGAATGGCTTGGATGATTTATTGGACAGACATAATATCAAAGGCTATTGTGATACTAAGCTCTATAGTTAGTATAGGTATGGGTATATAGAATTTAATTAAAAGTAGAGAGGGGTGTGTGTATGGATGCTGGGTTTTCATTTGGAGGGGTTGAACTTGATGGACTTTGTCTTTTTTCAACTCAACTAAACTGTGTAACGATGAAATATATCAAAGGGATTCTGACATGATTTTTATGATGTCGTTTTTATTTCTAAATTAAACTGTTTACACTGCAAATAATTCATGCTACAATATAATATTTAATTCCTGAACCAGCAAGTTTATTTTTTTTTAATTAATATTGGTGTGTAGGTGCATCTCAGGTCATTTTGCCTGGTCATGTGCTTTCAGAAAGAGCCAGCACTTTAGGATGGAGCTGCTTTCTGGCAGGCTTTTGTTTCTCCTACTCAATGTAACTGAATGTGTCGCAGTGGGACCTGGACTCTACTATTGAGTGCTGTTCTTAGATCTACCAGGGAGCTGTTATCTGGTTACCTTCCCATTGTTCTGTTGTTAGGCTGCTGGGGGGTGGGGAGGGGGGTGATATCACTCCAACTTGCAGTACAGCAGTAAAGAGTGACTTATGTTTATCAGAGCACAAGTCACATGACTTGGGGCTGCTGGGAAACTGACAATATGTCTAGCCCCGTGTCAGATTTCAAAATTAAATATAAAAAAAATCTGTTTACTCTTTTGAGAAATGGATTTCAGTGCAGAATTCTGCTGGCGCAGCACTATTAACTGAAGCGCTTTGAAAAAACGTTTTCCCCATGACAGTATCCCTTTAAGAATATGCCTGTCATTGACTTCTATGGAAGCTTAACAGGCCTTATCTGACAAAGCTTGAAAATCCCAGTTTCTTAAATTCCCTAAAAGTCAGGCTGAGAATTACTATTGTCTACGGTAAATAATATGTTTTTATGTTCAAAAAATATATTTTTCCCTTATCTCTTAGTTAGCACCAAATGTATTGAAGGAAAATGTTGATTGGTAGCTAATGTATGTCATTTCTTTCCTTCCAGGGCTGTCTATTCCTTCCCCGGAGCAAGGTCAGTGAGGTTTCCTATAGTCCAGAGGATACCAGCAAGTTTATATTTCAGGTTATTCCAGGTAAGATGCAGTTGGGATGAAATTGAGATGCTAATATAATTTGGAATCTGTGTTGTATTCCTTAGTTAAGAGATTCTGGGTCTTACAGCAGAAACATAATTATTATAATACAGTGCATGGAAGAAGCATGGCTCTCTCTTATTGTCAGTTGTATGTTGTGTTTTAACTGTGGAATGATCTGCGTTTCGTGTTCATTTGATGGATGAAGTATCTTTCAGAAAATATTCTGATGTGTCCACCTGGTTGTCCTCACTGTTATCTACTGACACCTGCTTTTTTCCAGTGGCATCTTTTCCTTGTATGTTATCTGGCCAGTAAGCATCCACTGGTAGATGCTGCTCCATGTCAATCCAATTCTGGTCCTGTGCTTCCTCTGGCTGATGAAAGTGTTGGCCATCAGAATGAGTCATGCTTGGTATTTTGCGGATTTTATATAAATGTCTTCTATTTTACCTTAAATTTCTCCCATCACTTGTTTTAACCTCATAAGAACGAGGTGAGACTAGGTGTAGCACTTGTGCTTTTTCATACCAGGTAGATCCATTCCAAATTCTGACCTCATCTCCAATGTGCAAATGTTCAAGTGGTTTTGTACTTGTAACGGTCGGCACCCAACACCAGAACAAATGCCAAGCGCACTGTAGTGTGATCGCCTTTGGCCTCGGGAGGAGCCCTCAGCTACTTGGATGCCACCTGGACTTAAACGAGAGGTGCAAGGCCAGATGTTCTTTGTAGGCAGAGGGGCACTACTGTTAGCGAGAGTCTTTGGGCAGAAGGTCGTAGTACAAGGCGTTAGGCAAATAGAGTAGTCAGATCAGGCCGGGTCGGGGCAGGCAGAGAATAAACGTAGTCAGGCAGGCAAGGGTCAAACCAGGAAGTCAATCAAAGGGTTAAGGCAGAATCGGCATCAGATATCAGGCAAGGGGTCAGGATACAGAAAGTAGAATCGTCAAGAACAGGTTGGGGTCACAACAGGTAATCAAAACAGGTTTTCAGGAACAGGAATAGCAACAGCTAAGCATCAGGAACAAATCCTATCACGGGCAAAGCAGACAGTGCAATGGCCCTTTAAATACCCATAATGCTTCGCGCCATTGCACGCTGATGTCACACGTCAGCACGCCTATAAAATAACAGAGACGCTCCCTTAGATAACCGGCGCATCAGGAGGAGAAGACTGGAGTGGCGGGCGTCCCCACTGAGAGCCCGGCGGGCGTCCCCGCCGGCCCGCTAGACCACCAGTGTGAGCTGCTTTTGTTACAGTACTTTTAGCATAATTTTTCTTTTGTCTCTCACTCAATGTCAGACTGGCCCACCGGGATACCAGGAAAACTTCCAGTGGGCCCAGGTATCAGAGGGCCTCTTGCTTCTAACCATTTGGCCTATTTCATGGTCATTCCCTATTTCTTTATGGGCACAAAGAGGCTTAATAATGGAAAAAATAGAGTATAGCATGCAGAGAAAAGAGACTAGGAGAATAAAGAGATTCATTGAAGAGAACAGGTATAAAAGTTTGGAAAGTGGACTCTCAACCTAAGGTTTTCTGGTGGGCCCCTGGCATCCCAGTCCAACACTGCTCTCACTCATGTTTTGTTTTTGCCTGTGCTGCTTATGTAAGGTCTTATCATTGTGGTAAAACTTAAGCTCCTTTTGTATGTATTTGTCTGGCAAGGAATAATTGTGCTGAACATTTGCCTCCTTCCCGGGCTGTTGCTCTGTAGTTTCAGAGTGCCACCTCTGGGTCCTGACTTGAACGAACAGCTTTTTCAACTGTTTTATCATTTTTACGCCACAATCTGCAAGTCCATTACTCTGTGGGAATTTTGGGCTTGAAGTAACATGCTTGAATTCAAACTCTGTAAATCTTATGTCTCTGAAGGTTTTCATTTATCCAGGTCATGGTATATCTAGTAGAAGAAAATGTAGAGCCAGGGCCGTAACTAGGGGTAGGCAGAGTAGGCACGTGCCTAGGGTGCAAAGCTTGGAGGGCGCCAGGATTGTACCTTCCACTACTGCCTACCCCAGTCCAGGCCTCTGAATCCAGCTTGTTGCTGAGTGAATTACGCCTGTGTCAGTGCACGCACACCGGGAGGGGGTGACACTGTGGTTTAGCGCACATGCGTGCACTTGTGTGTGCTCGCATAGGCGCGCGGTCATGTAGTGGCTCGCGGCGGAGGGGCGATGTGGCCGGCTGGGTTGCCTGGGGCATCCAGCTGGCCTGGCCGGGCCCTGTGTAAAGCAACTGCATTTGCTGATTGATCATTGAAGACGTTTCACTACTCATCCGAGCAGCTCCTTCAGTTCAACTACTAGATATCTATGAATCTTACAAAGACTTTTCCTATAATTTGAAAACCATTATCTTACTTCTCTTGATATTCAATCTCTGCAGAAATGTGCTTTAAGTATTTTGCATGATGTTTTTTTAATTCTGGAACTTCTGGAAATAATTGGAGTATGCGTCTAATATTGCCAAATGCTCCTTTCCATTCAACATGAATATATCAACTCCAGTTGTATCCCAGGAACCACATGTCGTTTTTCTCTGTATTAGGGACTCCCTTGGAATTGCTGGAGCAAAGGTTTGGATAGACATGCAGCTTGTTACCACAGATCACATTTAGGGTGGTGGCTCCCCAGAATCAGTTGCCCCCCTTGGGCATGATTCAGCAGAAGAGGCAGGACAGACTCAATAGTGCTTAGTGCAACTATATGGAAGTGCAAAGTGTGTGTTTGCTTTTATTTTAACTCATTCATAAAGATTTTTCATACATTGCGCTACACTCAGATAAATGAGAAAACATTATTTTATGACATATCATGTGAAAACTTCAGGGGCAACATTCAATTAAAGATTCAATAAGATTCAATAGAGTTTTAATTTGATAAACAGTGCGATAAGCTTCTCTAATTGAGTTGTATGTGGGTCTGTGGGAAAATCTACAATTAAATTAGATGAGCCTTCCGTATCAACCTGAATCTTGCCCATATTTTGAAATCCACTGTTTTCTGACATTTTCTAGCACTTTGTACTCTACTGTCCTATTTACTTAGATTTAAAGGGCATGTAAAGTCTAAAATAGAATAAGGCTAGAAATGCTATATTTTGTATACTAAATATAAACATGAACTTACTGCACAAGCCTAATCAAACAAATAATTTATGCTTTCAAAGTTGGCTACAGGGGTCACCATCTTGTAACGTTTTTAAACATCTTTGCAAGACTTAGACTGTGCACATGCTCAGTGTGGTCTGGGCTGCTTAGGGATCATCATAAACAAAGCTGCTTGAGTTCTGCATGGCTGGGAAGTAAGGCGGGGGCTCCCCCTGCTGTACATAAGTATGATTGTTTCCCTGCTCAGCAGTTAGGGACCGTCTGACAATTCCTATCCACAGCAGTAAATGAAGGGAGAATTTCACTGCATACAGTCAGGTTTCTTATAAAAACAGTACACATTTTTTAATTAAAGTATATTGGAGATAGGTTTCTTTTTCATTAAAGAAAGTAAAAATGGGATTTTATTTTTTTGCCTTTACATGCCCTTTAAGTATTTGAAAGAAGAGCAATGCCTATCATTTGATGAAATGAACCTTTAGTTGTTCTGTTTAGCCCCTTATGTTTCAGTTATGGTTACAGTGCTAGGTCCTTGGACGGGTGATGATGGCACTGTTAATATTTAATGCTGAAGTGTTACTTTTTTAAACCATGATCACAGGAAGACTATTACTCATTAGAACGTTTAGATGCTGTAGTCAGCAGTTAACATAGAAAATAGCAAAAGACGGCATATGGTACAATTACGTGTATGGAGAGCAACACTGAGAAACTCACTTTGCTGTCATTGCCTGAGTCAAGAGATCATTTAAAACAAGAAACCACTTGCAGTCTCAAATGGAGCTGTCTCTACACCCAAAAATCACAGAATATGTAGTTAATCATATGCAAAATTCAGCTTTATGAATTTGGTTTTATTTAGGTTCTATATCAGACATTACAAGTATACAATATAATTCATGACTTTGATAACTGGTATTGGCTCTTTGATCAAATTCTTGATTTTATGGTTTGACAGCAACCTCCGTGGAGCAGAACAAACCCGTCCCAGATCCTTACGTCCTGATGGCAAACTCGCAGGCTGAGATGGAAGAGTGGGTGAAGGCCATTAAAAGAGCAGCAGGGTTACCATCTGGAGGTAAGACAAACAATACACACAAATACAGTCACCAAGAAACTCTATCTCCAGCTTTTGGTAGAATGATGCAGTCCAGGCGGGTGCATGTGGACTGGATGTAGCCCTTATTAAGGGGTTTTTCTTATTCATGCCATCAGACGTTCCAGAGTCATTGTTTAGATATACATTATCCTCAGGACAAACACAACCATATTTTGGTGTGATTACAAATTAAAGGTCCCTCCAAATCTTCATTTAGAATTTTTTGCTCTACTTGTACCTATTTGTACTCTTGGGCACCCCAAGAATTTCTAGGTCTGCTTCATTATTTGTTACAACCCTGGCTATATCTGGAGTCATGTATAATCGGTCTCATGTATAAAACTTTATTTGGAGATGAAGTGCTTAAGAATAGTATAGCTAAAACGAACTTTCTGGGTGGAGTCACGTTTTTATATCAATTTCACTATAACAAATAAAGGCTTTTGTATTAGAGGCAGTTATGGGCAGGCTGCAGTAAGCCTAGAGAACAAAAACCACAGTTCACCGTGACCTAGAAAATCTTTGCAAACAGTAAAGCCTAAGGTATTTGGTAGGGCAGGGTGGGATCTTGGCTGCCTTCCAGACTTTAAGATGAGGCTAATTGGTAAACAACAGTAGATAGGCAGGGTTACTATAATATTATGTTTATGGTCTGTTTCGCCGTTTGCTTTGCTGTTTTTTATCATTGGTCAAGGAATGAGTCTGACAATAAGACCTAAGTATAAAGCAGACACCGGTTATCTTTATACAGGAGCAATGATGCCTGGTAAATTGAAAGAAATAAATAATGAAAGAAAAGTACAATTAGTAGGAGAGATAGATAAATACTATATGGAACTGAGAAATGTTTTAGATGTGTTGAAACAATGTTTATTACAGAAAGGTCTTTGATACTTAGTAAGCAACAGAACTGCTCTGGGGTCTGCATGTAGCTGACCCACACCCCACAAGCAACAGTTATATTAGGAAATATTTGAAATGTGTCATTTATGCAGCACAAATTGCCAACAAAGCAGTATCTACTGAAGGAATAGTACTCAATGGCAAGGGACTGTGGTTGTGGAATAGCAGGTGCAATAAGGAAAAATAAAAATATAGTAAATAGTCAATGAAAAAACTAGTAAAAGTGGGGAATGGACTGTGGTTATGGACACCAAGGTATAGAAGGATGATGTGGTGACTGTAGCAGTGGATAATAGCTTCTGAGAGGGGAATGTGACAGTGGGATAGCATGCACTGGGTAAGGGTAAAATGTTACCTGTAGTAGCAGTGGTTATAATAGTTACAGAGTTACATAGTTATAATACAGTTGCTGTGAAATAGCTAGGGTAGAAGGAGGGATTCTGTCTACCGTAGCAGTGTGACAGTGGGATTGCACGTATAGAAGGGAGAGATGGTGCCTATAGTAACAGTGGGATAATAGTCTGGGAAGGGAGTGTGACTGTGGGATAGCAGATATAGTAGGGAGAGATGGTGCCTATAGTAACAGTGGGATAATAGTCTCTGGGAAGGGAGTGTGACTGTGGGATAGCAGGTATAGTAGGGAGAGATGGTGTCTATAGTAACAGTGGGATGATAGTCTCTGGGAAGGGACTGTGGCTGTGGGATAGCAGGTATAGTAGGGAGAGATGGTGTCTATAGTAACAGTGGGATAATAGTCTCTGGGAAGGGAGTGTGACTGTGGGATAGCAGGTATAGTAGGGAGAGATGGTGTCTATAGTAACAGTGGGATGATAGTCTCTGGGAAGGGAGTGTGGCTGTGGGATAGCAGGTATAGTAGGGAGAGATGGTGTCTATAGTAACAGTGGGATGATAGTCTCTGGGAAGGGACTGTGGCTGTGGGATAGCAGGTATAGTAGGGAGAGATGGTGTCTATAGTAACAGTGGGATGATAGTCTCTGGGAAGGGAGTGTGACTGTGGGATAGCAGGTATAGTAGGGAGAGATGGTGTCTATAGTAACAGTGGATAATAGTCTCTGGGAAGGGAGTGTGACTGTGGGATAGCAGGTATAGTAGGGAGAGATGGTGACTGTAGTAGCAATGGGATAATTGTCTCTGGGAAGGAACCGTGGCTGTGGGATAGGAGTTTTTCCCTTCAATTTCTCTCAGTATATGTGTTACGAAGTTGTTGTTTTACAACATTTAAATGGCCGAAAGATGGACAATTTTATTTTACATAAATAATGTATTTTACATAAATAATGTAGTGTTACAAGTTCATCTGAATAGATCTACCTCTTTTCTGACCTTTTTACGCAGTGTACTGGCTGGATCTAATTGTTACATTATGTTTTTATTAAAATTTACACAATATTTTACATTCTATTTTTATGCAGCTGTGTTTGGCCAATGCCTTGGGCACACTATAGCCTATGAAAAGAAATATGGAAGGCATACAGTTCCTATTTTAATAGAGAAATGTGCAGACTTTATCAGAGAAAAAGGATTGAATGAAGAAGGAATATTCCGGCTCCCTGGTCAAGACAATCTGGTGAAACAACTGAAGGAAGCTTTTGATGCAGGGGAGAGGCCTTCATTTAGCAGGTACTTCTTCAGTTTCAAGCTGTGGTTGTTGGATTTTACAGTTTAAGGTCTCACTGAAGGTCCATTAGTGCCATAGCTTCAAAAATACCTAGGACAGTAAACATGTTTCTACTCCAAATCTCATCCTAATGGACCTTCAAGCTGGACCTTTAGGTGTATCTGAGTATATCTAAGAGAAAAGATAGACTTTTTACCTTAACTGTGCTGCAGATTGCTCCAGGGGTGCCAGTCCCACAATTAGGGAACCACTTTTTTAAAGTATAATTTATTTTTAGGGGCCGATTCACTAACTTCGAGTGAAGGATTCGAAGTTAAAAAACTTCGAATTTCAAAGTTTTTTTTGGGCTACTTCGACCATCGAATGGGCTACTTCGACCTTCGACTACGCCTATCGAAGGATTCGAGCTAAAAATCGTTACACTATTCGACCATTCGATAGTTGAAGTACTGTCTCTTTAAAAAAAACTTCGACCCCCTAGTTCGCCATCTAAAAGCTACCGAAGTCAATGTTAGCCTATGGGGAAGGTCCCGATAGGCTTGGCTAACTTTTTTTGATCGAAGGATATTCCTTCGATCGTTGGATTTAAATCCTTCGAATCGTTCGATTCGAAGGATTTAATCGTTCGATCGAAGGAATAATCCTTCGATCGGTCGATCGAACTATCTGCGCTAAATCCTTCGACTTCGATATTCGAAGTCGAAGGATTTCAATTCCTAGTCGAATATCGAGGGTTAATTAACCCTCGATATTCGACCCTTAGTGAATCGACCCCTTGATGTTAGGGACATAACTGATTATGAGGCTTCCTATTTTTTTAAAAAAATGTAGTATCTTTCAAGCTTATTCTTTTATACAAAGGGTCTATCAACAGCATTATCATAATCATCATATCATAGCATGAACTTCTTGGAGGCGGAGAAAAGGTAGAAAAGGTGCAATAGTTTGGAGCAGGTCTCAGCCTTAGAAGTGTAGCTGAGAAATCCTCTTTTTAAAAGGAATCTCAAAGATGACATGATTGTTACTATTTTACCAGGACAGTCCCCAAACCTAAGCAAATATATAATTTATCCATATACAGAGAATAAGGTTCTAGCAGCCAGATGTATCTACTGAGCCCTTACATGGCTATTCTGCCTTTAATTCTAAAAAACAATTAATCCTACCTGAGATGTTTCATTATTGCAGCCAGTGACTGGTCTGTTAGTAACTTCTCCAAACTAAAATGGGATGCCAACAATTGCCTATAATAAGAGACACCATAAAAATGTTTTGGCATGGCTTGTACCAAGAATTAGCCAAAGGATGGGCAGGGTAATGACTCTGAGGCCATATACTTGGGAGACACAATGGAAAACAAATGATAGGAACTTACTGTACTTCTTCACATATTGCTGAGAAATGGTGGCCCAATTGAAAGTGCTAAACTAAGGGGCTTCTGTGCTTGGTTCCCCCTTGAAAACCTATGTAGCCATAGAATTACTTTAAAGGCAACTATATACATTGCATGACATATCTTAGCTTTTGGGATTCTTTAAAGTGCTCTTAGGGGCAGATTTATCAAGGGTCGAATTTCGAAGTGTAAAATACTTCAAAATTCGACCATCGAATTAAAATACTTCGTATTCGAATATCGAAGTGGAAGTATTTTTCACCGAATTTGGCCATCTAACGATCGAAGTAAAATTGTTCGATCGTACCATTAAATCGTTCAAATCGAACCATTTGAACGATTTTAGCGTACGATCGAACGGTTTTACTTTGATGTGCGAAGACTTAGAAAAATGGAGAAGTATTGAAGTCGAAGTTTTTTTTAAAGAGACAGTACGTCGATGATCGAATGGTCGAATATTCGAACGATTTTTACTTCAAATCGAAGTAAATTCAAAGTCATAGTATCCTATTCGATGGTCGAAGTATCCAAAAAACTACTTTGAATTTCGAATTTTTTTACTCGAAAATTCCCTCGAATTCACTTCGACCCGTGATAAATCTGCCCCCTTAGTTGGACCTGTTACCCCAACATAAAAATCTGTATAATAAAAGTCCTTTTCAAGTTAAACATAAAATCAAAATTCCTTTTTTTGTTAAAGCATTCATAGCTGTTGTAAAAGCATTTAAAAATCTCAGCTGTCAATCAAATATTGCTGCCCATCCTCTATGCCTTAGGCATAGGGGCGGAGCAGGCAACTATTTTCACTTTCCATTCAGCACTTCCTAGATGTCACTGCACTCCCCACATTTCCCCTTTCTCTTTATCATTTAATTGTGTAGCCAGGGCATGGGGATGGACATCAGGTCCCCCATTCTGGTGCACAAACAAGACTTTGAGATGATGCAAGGCTTGTCTTAATAACAGTGTCCACAAAATGGCTCCTGCCTGCTTGCTATAATTATGAGTTCCCAGACCGAACAAAACAAGATTGAAATAATTTATATAGTGTAATTAAAGTTTATTTTGCTTGACTAATGTCATAAAATAGTATTTGGAATATTTTTTGGGGGGCAACAGGTCCCCTTTAAACACAAACATTTGCCTTTGTAGTTAATCTCAAATGATTTAAAAGTCCAACAGACTTATATGGTATTTGGCTTATGTCACCTATACATCACACCTGTGGACTCCAAACCAGCATTTTGACACTGACATATCTTTTTTCCTTTCCCAGTGATACAGACGTACACACAGTGGCATCCTTATTTAAACTATACTTGCGGGAACTGCCTGAGCCAGTAATACCTTGGCAACAGTATGAGGATTTTCTCTCCTGTGAGAAAACGATAACCGTTGATGAAGAAAAGGTAAGATGAGTTTTGGTTGCCCCATATCCCTTTAAGGGTAGAGGCACACAATGCTATTTGGGGAGATTAGTAGCCTAGCGACAAATCGCCTCTTCTTCTGGCGACTAATCTCCCAGAAATGCCTTCCCGCCTTCTAGAATTTAAATCGCCAGCGGAATGGCCAGAATGACAAGGAGTAGCCACAGGGCATCCAAAACTGGTAGGCCCCTTATTAAAGGTTGAATTTTTGTGGTTTTAGAGATTTTTGAAACCACAATTAAACTCTATGTGGCCATTTATTGCCATTCCAATTTCATTTTTTTTTCACAAATCTCTAAAAATTTGTGTATTTTTGGTGAAATTTTTATAAAACACTAAGGGGGTTATTTACTAAACTCCAAAAGCATAAATCCTGAAAAATTTGATTTTCTAGCATAAAATCAGACATTTAAAAAAATCATGAATTTATTATACCCCGAGGATGGAAAAAGTCAGAATCAGAAAATCCGGCATCTCACACCTGTCGAGGTTGCATATAAGTCAATGGGAGAAGTCCCAATCATTTTTTGATGTGCGCTGGTTTTCGTGCAATACCCCGATGATTTCGGAGTTTTCAGGTGGCAAATCAAAAACAAATAGTGATCGCAAACCACATTTTCAGGAAAATCTAATCATAAATAAGCAGAAAAAAATCTGTGTGTGGATATAATCTGAGATAAATAACCCCGTAAAATTCCAGATCTATTAAGTGAAAAAACTCTAATAAAAAATTCAACAGGTTGAATTAGTTGAGGTCCTATAGAGGTTGGAGCTGCGCTGATCCGATTGCACCATTTTTAATCAATTTCATAGGGTTTTTCCACTAGCTATTGTCCAAACCCCCAAATTTCTAAATGGTTTAGAGGTACAGGTATGGGATCCGTTATCCGGAAACCCATTAGCCAGAAAACTCCGAATTATGGAATGGCCGTCTTCCATAGACTCAATTTAATTCAAAGCATCCAGATTTTTTAAAACAATTTCCTTTTGCTCTGTAATAATAAAACAGTAGCTTGTACTTGATTCAAACTAAGATAATATTAATCCTTATTGGAAGCCTTACAGAAAGATCCGTTATTCTTGAAAACACCAGGTCCCAAGCATTCAGGATAACAGATCCCATACCTGTATTCATATTTTTTTGCACATCGTTTTTTTTAGCTTTTTTTTGTCATTCGTGCTTTTTATACTCAGATCTTTTAATAACTTTCATGACTTTCATGGTTTTAGAGAAATAGAGTTTAATAGTAGTTTCAAAAACCTCTGAAACCAATAAAATTGGTCTCTAATTCTTTTAAATCACGAATGCCATGAAAGCTATTCAAAGATCCAAATTTTCTGCAAGAACACAAAAAAAAAACACTGAGCGATGCGCAAAAAAATACAAATATCTCTAAAACCTTTTTAAAATTCGAGATTTTGGATAATTACTATCAAAAAAAATTCGAAAACCTCTAAAAGTCTGAATGGTTAACTTCTGTGGGACCTCAACTACTTGTACTTGGAGAAGTTTTGTATTAGAGGTTTTTTTTGTGTTTTTTAGAGAAATAAACAACCAAAAAGTTTTATGATTGATATGATTTGTGAAAAAAATAGAAATGCAAAACTCTAGAAAATTGGCATCATAAAATCTTGGCCAACTCATTAACATTGAGGAACAGACAGTAATTAGAACCTCTAAACATTTTGGGGGCCTGAAAAACAATTTGCTGTGGGGCCCAGTAATGTCTAGTTACACCACTGATACATACTGATACATACTGTACTGTGTTAGTTGGATCTGTCATATTGTTGCCTTAGCTAACACAATGACCATTGACCATTATTATCACCTACAGCCAATGCACAATATTTTCCCATTTTTGTTTCAAACTGTGCTACGTGTTCTAGAGAATTTTCTGGCCCCTCTGCTGCCTCATGTTCCATTTGGGCAGGACATACCAACTGATGTGGATGAATCCATGTAAACAGGGGAGATTATTTTGACCACAAAGGTTTTATAGAAGGTTTCACAATGAAGCTCTTAGTCCAGCTAGTGAACAGAATTGAAAACTATCATTTCGGCTGGTTGGAAGCATCCAAGAATTGAAACATTGTTTTTATGCATTAAGGTATTACTGAAAGTGTGTATGTCATTGGTTACAGGGGCATGGAGAACTGATGGACCAAATTTCTATCCTTCCAAAGGAGAACTGCAACCTGCTCTGTTTCATTTGCAGGTACATTCTCTTGATTCAAAGTTATAAATGACTCTTCTGAAATGGGCACAATTGGGTAATACTCTTCTGCCCCAGCAGAACTGGGCTTGCAAGATGTATTATGAATCTGCTAAAAAATTCTAATCTGAAAATACTCCAGCTAAACCCTGTTGAAATGTAGAAGTCAATAACAGATGGTCCCTTTAACAATTGGAACGTGTTTTTGACCTTCAGGATTCTCAATAGTTTCAGAGTCTTTTGATTTTTCCGGGGCGGCAATTCGATAAAGTCAAGTTTTCAGAGCGACAGTTAGAGAAATTGACGCTTGATTTTGTTCTAGAAGTTTTATTGGTAAATTAAAGGGATTCGGGTTTGGGAGTTTGGACAAATTTATTTTTAATAAAGTGTGAAAAAGAAGAGTTTTAGTAAATAACCTCCTAAATGGGTGCAAATCAACATATTCTAGTTGAATAAGTTAATTTTTCACTGGACAGTCAGTTAAAAAATACAGGTATATAACACAGAAGAAAATCACTAGCGACGGGCGAAATTATTAAAAAAATTTCGGGGAAAAAATGGGCGCCGGAGTAAAAAAAACGGGCACTTTTCGCCGTTTCGCGAATTTCGCCGGCGAAGCGAAACGGCGCAAATTCGCCCATCACTAAAAATCACTATACAAGAGTTAACCGTAACCAATATCCCTAGATGTTTTCATTTTCTGTCTGATCCATTTTAGCACTTTGTTTTCTACATTAACAATAGATAGACAATTGCTCTTGTATTTTTCCCAAGTTCCTCAGACATTTATAATTAATAATTAAAGAGCACGTCATCTAAAGAGTTTCCATTAAATGAAAGTTCTGTCTGTTTCTGCCGCTTGGAGGAGACCTGCCGCAGTGTCTGGAGCACAATGTAACTGTAGAAAGCTAATGCTAGAATTCTGCCACGACAGGTTTCTTTTTGAGGTGCAGCAGCATTCTAGTGTAAACAAGATGAGCGTGGATAATTTGTCCATGGTAATCGGAGTGAACCTTCTTAAACCACAAACAGAGGATCCGGAGGCCCTCATGAGAGGTAGGAAACATTATGGTCTGCCAAAACACACCACTATGACTTCAAGAATCCTGTATAGGGCTTGTATAGTGGCAGTGTTGGACTGGCCCACCAGAATACCAGGAAAACTCCCGGTGGGCCAGGTGTCAGTGGGCCCTCATGCTGCTTAACTTTTGGCCTATTTCATGGCCATTCCCTATTTATATGAGAAAAGAGGCTAAATATGTGGAATAATAGATTATAGTATGTAAGAAAAGAGACTAGGAGGTTGAGTGAGGAGAGGAAGAATAATAGTACTGAGGGTGGGCCCCTGGTCTAAGGTTTTTTGGTGGGCCCCTGGTGTCCCAGTCCGACACTGTATAGTGGTAGGACAATTGTTGACAGGGCAACCCAATGAGCATACAGAGAAAGAATAATAACACAAGAGGATTCACAACACAACAGCCAGTGTGCATAATGGTGCCAGAGTTGCATAAGCCACATACATTTATTTATTCTTTTGTTGCAACTGAAGTGCAGTGTTTTGTGTAGACTGCCGTGGAATCCTGGTTTGGAGGAGGTTGTACCAGATATAATTAACTAGTTAATGTTAATTCATATAAATACGTTACATACTCCACTGTTATCCATATTCTCAGGGGGTGTTGGTCTGTGCATTTTGAAAAAAGAAAAATATAATAATGATTAGCAATAAATAATAGTCATAAAACTGTCTACATATAGGTGCTCCTCAGATCCAGAAGTTAATGACAGTGATGATAAGCCACCATGAGAAGTTTTTTCCTAAAACTAATGACCTGCCTGAGGAACCAGCAACCCAGAAGAGTGACCCCAGGAAGGTGCAACTCCCACGCAGTTCGGTTGGATGGGATGCAGCTGAAGAAATTGTGTCTCCCGGAGCAGAGCAGGCCAAAGTAAGACTGGTGAGATGGTAATGTGTTTAAAAAAAAAAATGAAAGTAAGGTGAATGTGAAGAGGTCTTTTAGTCAAGACTAACATTGATTATATCCTCAGGATTAATTCAGTTATGTTGCTATTCTAATAAGGTTTTTTATGTAATCCCTTTTTTTAAACGTTCATGTCCTTATAATGATATATTTACCGTAAAGGGGATAAATCATATCTTATAGTTGATGTCTTACTTACATCAGGCTTATTCGTTTATTTAGAAAGACACATTTGGTTCCCGTGGCTCCTCCACATCAGAAGATGGATTGGTATCCTTAGAAGATGATGTCTCTTTGTTAAGTGACACATCAGGGTCCTGGAAAGCGATTCCAAGGAAAAGAACACAGACTCTGCCCATAACAAACCTGCCGTCGATGAGTAAACATATGGATAGTAATATTAGTCCCAAAGGGGCACTGTTTGGTGGTGACTTTTGGTCTTCACCGTCCAAGACTTCAATAATGTCTTCTTCTCCCGGACACAAGAGGACCCTGTCAGAAGAGTTAGAACTTCACCGTAGATCAACTTATGATAATGCTTCATTTTTACAAGGTGGAAGCGATTGTTGCTCACTGCCTAGTATATCTTCCATGAGCAGCATGAACTCAGGAGATCATAAGGTTGCCCAAAAAATGCAGAGTTTGAAAAATGGTATCAATAGCCCTGGGGCTGATGGTAAACAGGACAATAGCCAGGAAATGTCCCTCAAACTAATGGAGCTGCAAATGGAAAGGGAAAAAGAAAGGAAAGAGCTAGAAGAAAGGATTCACAGGTAACAAAAATGCATTTTGTATGTTTTAATATCAGCATCTACTGATCCTTTACAGGATACCTAGGGGGTTTGGTGCAATTTTCAAGCAAACCTGACTTTTTGTATAGCTACTGTGCAAACAAAGGCACTTTATGCCTTTACCTGATGGCAGCGTTGTCCTTTAACGGCTGCTTCATGCATAGTTCCGTTCATTTGGGTGCTTTGTCCTTAAACCTACACAATGTTACCAGGTAAAAGGTTAATCCCTCTTGCAATTGTATTTTCCATTCCAAATTGTCCCCACTTTTGTTAACTGCATTTCATCAATACTACATCTGCATAAACACAAAGGTAGTTATGTCTTTACCACTAGTAATAGAAGACATAAGGGGTCATTTACTATAAGGGAAGCAGTGTATATAATGTTCATGTGTGTGCCCCAGCCTGGCAGCCAACTGGGAGATCCCTTTCAGTCCAGAGGGCAGAAAACTTAAGATATTTTTCTTCAAAAACACTATTGTTTAACTCATCCAGAGCATGGTTCCTGTTAGCCTGCACCCCTAGATGTGGAAAGAATTTTTTATGGTATGGGTGCCCTTTAAAGAATTACCCATTCACAATTGCATTAGTACATACCATTTCTTTCTTCTCTGCTATTGATTTCTATAGGGGTGGTCAAACAACAGGCATAACGTTTGTCCTTAACTACCCACGAGACGTTTGCTCTCAGTGGCAGACTTTCAATTTGTAACTGCTGATTGTTTGCTATGGGTAATTAGAAGTGGAGCAAACTTTGCACTTGTTATTACATTACTCTCTAGCCTAGTTAAAGCCCCCTCAGAGGTGAAACCTTTGGTGAGAGCCCTCTCTTAGTTCATTACAAGGTTTGTAAAAAAACTTTGAAGACAATGCTGGAGTCTCTAAAACTCTAATGTACAGGCCAAGTATGAAATATGACTAAGTGCCTTGTAGGCACGAAACATGTTAAGCTTTATGTGGTTGTTATCTGAATAAGGTTTTTTTTTACGTGTTTACACTTGGCCTGTATGCTGGAGTTTTTGAGAGTGCAAATCCAGTATTACTTCTACAATGTTCTGCATCCCTAAGATGAAGGTTTGGAGCTGGGCACCTAAACTCAGATTTATATAATTGGGGGATCAATTCTGGATGCCTGTAAAAAGTCAGCCATTCAGCCATAGTTCCAAGAATATATAGAACAGAACAGCAAATAAGTATTCACCCCTAAATCCAACTCTATTTGACCTTACTGCTAAGCTTCCAGTATTATCTAGAGTAAATAAGCATTTTTGACAAACCTCTCTCTCTAACCTTGAGTCATCAGGCCTTGATGAGCTTGAGCACCCCCAGCCGTTACTCCAAGTAAGGATGGTCAGTCTTTGACCCTCCAGCCTTTGGCAGTCTGTGGCATATTGCTGTTGTTCACCCAGATATAGAGGACCACGGAGTGCCAGCCTAGGTGTACAGTATAAACAGCCATACAAGCAAAGATCCCACAGCCAAGGGACTATAACATCTGTTTGGATATGGGGAATTTTGACAAAAGAAACTAGACAGATTATTGGTTCTAGGCTCATACCTAACTGATGTTTGTATAATAACTCTGTTTTAGCCTTGAGAAAGAAAACTATGAAACGTGGAAAAAGGTGGTACAGTTACATGAAGATTTGGAGAAAGAAAAGAACAAGCAGAAGGCTCTGGAAATTACTCTACAGAATGTTGAGCGATCTCGAGATGATGCAGAGAAGAGAAATAAAATCCTGGAACAGGAAATCCAAGGTTTTGTGAGAGCCATGGCCTTGTCAAGCACCAAGCCAGAATAAACATGCCATATCTGTCTTGTCTATGCACATAAACAGTTAGAAAAATGGATTATAATGGGGAATTCCTAAGAGACTTCCTGCCCATCAAGTTTTAAAGTTAAAGTTTTCCTACCAGTGGGCAGAACTAAAACTGGTCAAGCAGGTCAGTTTTTTGGGTCCTAGTAAAATACAGTACAGGATAGCCCTAAATGAGTCAACATTATACTCCACCATTAAGTGCACACTGTGCTTTTTTATTTTTTGTGTCACTGGGGGAGAAACTCTTTCATAAAGACGACACCCTCAGGCAAGAACATACATTCTGGATTGCAGGAATCGGTGTCTTTCTAAATGGCAAAAGCACAAGGTGTTACACACAGAGGAATATTACACCAATGTTCATTATTTCAGACTGTAGCCCTATGAGTGTCTTTGCTTCAGATATCCTTTCATTCTGTATATTCATGGTCCAGTTCTGAAGACTTGCTACTCTGATGTTTTACAAGACTGTATTCTAAACACATAATCACATAGTACTACAGCTAAGGAGGAACCTCATAGGATTTTTGCTTGGATGAACTTTTATAAGAACAAATGGAAAATATGTATTTGATGACGGCCTTGTTACAGGCACAAATAATTGCACTTGATACAAGGCCTGACTGCTTGACTCCTACATGTGAAGAATTACATTTCTTATTTGAGGTGTATGTTCATGGATGTTCATGGATCATAGTGTTCCCAGGCTTCAGAATATGTTATCACTATAGAATAATGCTTTATTATTATAATACCATGGTAAAAGGCTTTTCTGGCTCCACCTCTTGCACACGGACTCGGGAACCAATATATATAGAAAGGGCCTAGCCTGGAACATGTAGTGTTCTTCATTTTCCCAAATAAATTATTGCTATTATTTGCAGTCTAAGGCTACTGCTGTGGATTTGTCCTGCACTTCAATTTTTCTTCTGACATGGACTCAGGAACACTTTCATTCACAGCTAAACTCTCAGTAATCTCTCACTAAGATAATAAATAAAGTGCAAGGTTTCACAGGTATCAATTGTCAATTATTGCAAATACTTAGGTATACGCCACCTCATACACATGTGAATACCGTCCTAGCCTCTGAATTAACATGAAAGTAATACAAGTAGGAGGCAGTCTCACACATGAAACGTTTATTGGGTGCACATATCAATCACACACATATCTAAAATGACAACAAAATGGTAAAAGTACTCCCTGGTCCCTGAGCTCCTCCTAGGGATACACACTCAACAAAACTTTTTTTCAGACACGGGTGGTATCACAAAAAACGTTTTCTATTTATAAAGTTTCTGTGACAATTGCAACAGTTTTATATCAAAAGAACATCAGTGTACATAACAAGGAGAACAAGGAGCGGATACACCTGCCAAAAAAAGAGAATGGCCCCAACATTTTGGCACAACGCCCTTTGACTAGAATCCCCTTGACAAAGTGCCGAAACATTGGGGCCATTCTCATTTTTTGGCAGGTGTATCCGCTCCTTGTTGCCTTTTGCTACATTGTATATAAAATTGGGCGGTATGTATATGTGTTTAATGTTATGTACGCTGATGTAATTTTGATATAACATTGTTGTAATTTTAACTTTATATAAAGAAAACATTTTTTTGTGATACCACCTGTATCTGAAAAAAACGTTTTGTTGAGTGTGCATACCGAACATATGGTATAGTGTATATCTGGTTTAGGGATGCACCAAATCCACTATTTGGGATTCCCGAATCCTTGGTGAAATATTAGGCTGAATACCGAACCGAATCTGAATTTGCATATGCAAATTAGGGCCAGGAAAGGAAAAAGTGGAAACGAAACATCACATGATTTCCCCATCTGCCCCTAATTTACATATGCAAATTCGGATTCGGTTCGGCCAGGCATAAGGATTCGGCCGAATCCGAATCCTGCAGAAAAATGCAGAATCCTGGCCGAATCCCGAACCGAATCCTTAATACGGTGCATCCCTAAATTGGTTACCCAATGTATGGGTAACGTAAGTTTTTTTTGCACCTCTTATATACTGCTAAAGAAATTTTTTTTTCTAAATTGTGTGCCCTCCATTTAACTATTCATGCTGAAACTACTTCACATTTTATGTCATTGGCCCCCTTCATCAGAGGAGGTGGGGTATCTTCAACTATTTTTTGAGGAAGTCCTATCTACTCTTTTGCACTTTGCCTGGTCTGAGTTGGCGAAGGAAAGTCTGGCGCAAGAGGTAACGTTCAGTAAAATCTGCATCTTAGTGAATTTGCGTAGTTATGCCCATTCGCCAGAGCGCAAATTTGAAAGGCGTTAGGGAGCGAAGTACCGCTAGAGTCTATCTCCTTTGCTAGCGAAGTTCCGAAATGACGTCACGCTGGCGAATTTTCGCCAACGTTTGTCACTTTGCCCTTTAGTAAATCTGCCCCCTAGTCTTGTCATTGTAGCTATGACTTGTGAAGTGCCACCAGGGTACTAAACCCTCTTTAATCCATGGTGGAGCCCAAACTGCTCAGATAGCTGGCCAACTCCTACATTATTTATCACAAGTCTATGGGAATGTCTTGCAATTCAGTATCAGTATCTGCCAATGCCACTCAAAATTAGTCCCATTTCTTTGTACACAAAGGCCATATTTAGGAACACAACTTGCAGAATACAACAGAATGTAAAGTATAAAAAGTGGGAATCATTCTAAACCAGCCAGAAGATGGCACTGCTGATTTAGATAACACTTTGTCAGACAAACTATTATTACTAGTAGAAATATTTGACAGCCGTTGGACCAACAGTGAAACATTAGCCAGTGACAAGACATAGAACTAATCCTGGAGAGATGTGAGATAGGGATGCCAATGCCTAGTGACCTCCTCTACAGATATGCAGCCCAAGCCCACCATCACTCACCTGCACTTTCCTCCCTTCGATTCCATTAGCAGCTTACCATTATGGCACAAGGGAGAAAGAGGCGCTGCAGAGTCTGTGTCCCTGAGAGGCAGGGCCCTGGCCCATATAAATGGACCTAATTGGGATCCCTGCTTCTGTGGGATACCGTCATCAAAAATTGTTTTTTTTTTGTCTTTAATAAAATGAACAGAAAAAGATCTGCCTAAAATGTGTGCTTGCATAGGTAAGTGACCTCATACAGACATGTCCACTACAGAGATCTTGTGAGTCTCCCTGATTTAACAACCCCACCAACCCGGTCATCTACAGTCACTGGGCTGTTAACCACCCTCTGTAATGTGCACCTTGTAAACTTTACCCCTGCTAGTGAAAAGCATTGAAATGGACTCAAACATCTTTAGGCTGTAGTCAGGGTCATAGCCTAGGTGTAATAATATATGGACAATTGTGTACAGGTGTGGTCAGGGGCAGAGCAGAAGTACTACCACGCTTTATGGCTACAGTATCGTCATATCAAAGTATTCAGAACACAGTGATTTCCGACCCTATCTAAAATCCATTGTTTACATAACTGCTAGATCCTCTTTAAAGGGGAGCTAAACTCAAGAAATGCATTAGTGCAATGTAGAAGAAGAAGGAAAAAGATTGGTCAATGGTCCTCGCTGGAATAATCCCGGGCAGTTGCAGTTTTCTTCTAATAGGAGCACCGGTCCGGGGTTTCAGGTAAGTACATGCAATCACTTGAGGTGCCTAACTTTTGGCACCCCCAAATAAAAAGACCTTTCCTTCTCCTTTAAAGGTAAAAGTGTCAACAACCCTATCCGTTAATTCAATTTCTATGCCCTTCTTGTAAAGTCAGTTAGCCCAAGGGTCATGGACTTTCTGGCTTTCAGAAAGATCTGGTGAGCCGAAAGCACAGTATTAGCAGTCTAAAGTGCTACTATGTTCTGACATAAAAATAGAACCCGTATGTAATTTGCAAAAGTGAAAATATACAATTCCGTTTTTGGGTTTAGAACAGGATAAATTAGCAGGCTGACTGAAGAAAGCCAAACAAGTCCAAGGCAATATTACCATTATTTTCTGACAACTGGATATATGCACTTCCAAAAAGACAAAAACAAAGAAACTTACGTGATGATAGTTTTCCTTTAAACCACTGCAAGGCCCCAGTGCCTCAAAACTAAATATAACTAGAAGATCTAGAAGGCCTTGTCCTTTGGTGATTATGCAATACAACATCACAAGCCTGTATTTTGTAAACATTCATTTTTTTAGCTCGAGGCTCGAACAAAATGCACTAATTTTAACAAAATGACACACGTTATCATATAACCTGGAAGTTAGACGCATACAAAAGGGGAAACATTTTTAATAAAAGAAAGATATAAAGGGCAGACGGCAGTAAATATTTAGCTCTTTCCCTTCTATTTATAGTAATGCTCTCTGCTCTGGACAGTACTAGATGAAATGAACCATTTTAATTGGCATTTCCTGTAATAAACAGTCATTACAAGAGCTGTTGGGAGTTCTGTTGACAGATGGCTGCGTGGTGTTGAGCCAAGGGAATTTTGTGCTGGAAGAATCCATTTGTGGTGCTGAGATTCAAAAAGCTGCAACTGAAGATTGCACCTTGTATTAGGCCGAGAGCTCTTTAGGTGGCGAGTAGTCTAATTCGATGGCCAGAGTATGATATATCTCGAAATTGGAATTAGAATTTTAATTTCGACCCTTAACAAATCTGCCCCTTAGTATGACGCAGGGAGTGATATTCTGAGACAATTTGCAATTGGTTTTCATTTTCTTTTATTTGTGGTTATTTAGCTTTTTTTTCAGCAGCTCTCCGTTTTGCAATTTTAGCAATCTGGTTTATAGGGTCCAAATTACCCTAGCAACCATGCATTGATTCGAATAACAGACTGTAATATCAAAAGGAGAGGGAAATGATAAAAAGTAACAAAAACAATACATTTGTAGCTTTACAGAGCATTTGTTTTTAGATGGGTCAGTGACCCCTATTGAAAGCTGGAAAGAAGAAGAAGGCAAATAGTTCATAAACTATAACAAATAAATAATGAAAACCAAATGAAAAGTTGCTTAGAATGGGCCATTCTATAACATACTGTACCTAACGATCAACCCATAAAATGTATTTTTAATCTCTCAAGCCATACCCTCACCCAACACGAAACAACACTCCTAGAAAAAGGACTATCATTCTGCCCTGTTAATACAACAAATATGTTTGACCTTTTCACAGATCTCAATTTATACATAAGGAAACTCACTCTGAAAAGACATTTCGCCATCAAAAAGAACCCCACCCTTTTCACTTCTGCCCCTCCAATAATCACAGATAATGACAACTTACCAATAGTCTTCACCAACCCCAATGAAATTCAGATTGAAAAATACATCATTACACAATTTAAAGGGAAATCCAGATTTTACCCCACTGCCTCTAAGGGTAACTTTATAGAAACCTTCTATTCCTTAGCTCTTGAGGACCTCCAGTCCCTGCAATCTCATACACCCACCATCAAACAAAATCTCACCTCTAAAGAAAGCTCTGCATTAAAATCTCTCCTTAAGAACCCAGATCTTGTAATTAAGCCCGCCGACAAAGGTGGTGGTATCGTTATCCTTAATCGATCAGACTATCTAGAGGAAGCGGCCAGACTCCTAGATGACCCTAAACACTACAATAAACTAACTTCCGACCCCACGATTACATTGAACAAAATACTCAAGGACTTTATTAACCAAGCTCTTCTGCAGAATATTATCACCAAAAATGAATGCAACTTCATTCTTAATTTTCACCCCAAAACACCCTTTTTTTACTATCTACCCAAAATACACAAAAACCTCCATAAACCGCCCGGACGACCCATCATCTCAGGTATTGATTCTATGACCAGCAACCTTTCCCGATTTCTGGACCAACATTTACAACCATTAGTAACAAACCTTCCATCATACCTTAAAGATTCACAACATCTCATACAATTACTGTCTCACATCTCTTGGTCCCCCGAATATCACTGGCTCACCTGTGATATCACCTCTTTATACACCAACATCCCCCACCAATTCGGCCTTTTAGCAATACAACACTTTCTCAGTACTCTTCCCCTCATGCCACATTTACAACAACAATTTCTTGCACAATGTACAGAATTTATACTCAACAACAACATTTTTTCTTTTAATGACAATTATTATCATCAGATTAGCGGTACTGCAATGGGGAGCTCTTTCGCACCATCATATGCGAACCTCACCATGGTTCAAATCATCCCTTCACCGAGAACATTGTCCTTTACAAACGCTATATTGATGATCTCTTCTTCATTTGGAAGGGGGACATCACACTCATCCCATCCTTCATACACTTCCTTAATACTAATAGAGCTGGCCTTCAATTCACCTCACAACACCATCCCACATCCATTGATTTTTTTAGACCTCACTATCTTCACAGAACATGATCAGATAAAAAACAAAACATTTTTTAAATCTGTAGATTCCAACTACTTCATCCACTTCAAAAGCTTCCATCATCGACCCTGGACTCAGAATACACCTTACAGTCAGTTTAGACGCATTTATAGAAACTGTTCCGATCACCACGATTATACCACACAATCCCAAATACTCATGAAAAAATTCTTAGCAAGAAAATACCCGAGAAAATTAATCAAAGACGCCTGTCATCAAGCAAAACAACAACCCCTTGATCCCTATACCACTACCATAATCAATACCCAATTCAATCCACCCCCCGGTTCATTACTCAATACAGTAAAGAACACCAGGGAATCAGATCCATACTTAACAAAAGATGGGAAATTCTACTTCAGGACCCATACTTAAGACCCCTACAACCCAACAAACCATTAATCACATACAGGAGAGCACCAAACCTTAGGAATTTATTAGCTCCCAGCAGGCTCCGCAATCCCAAGACCAACAACAACACACCTGATCAAGTACCACTGACATTGGGCTCCTGGTCCTGACACCACCCCACGCTGCTTAGCCTGTTCTTTTGTTTTCAATACCTCCAATTTCATGTCCACGGTTACCAATATCCAGTACTCCATAAAAAAACACATATCCTGTCAGTCTAAATTTGTAATTTACGTCATCACCTGTGCCTGTCATCTCCAATATGTTGGCAGAACCACACAAGAGGCCCGGAGCCGGATAGGTCAACATAAAAGGAATATTTTGAACAAATTCCCCATGCACAGTGTTTCACGTCACTTTCACTCAGCACACCAGAGCAATCCCGACACTTTCTCCATCACCCTTATAGATAATATCAATGAGACAGAACCGGCGGCATTTGAAAAACTTAAAAAACTTGAGATGAATTGGATCCAAACCCTAAAGACACTCGTTCCTGAAGGACTCAACGAGGTCTTAGAGAAAATTTATTAAATATTAACCCCCATAATCATATCCGTTCAGTTCCGTTAACACTTTTAGTCAGTCCTCTCTCTTGGTCACTCTTTTATGGTTCTTTTATATATATTTTTAACACATTTTTTACGTATTTACGACCTACAGTCTCATGTTTTTACTGTGAATAAACAACATATATTTCATTTTTGATTCCAATTTCCAATGTTTTAGAACATTGGAATAATAAATAAGGTGGCATATTGTATATTCTATATATCAATGTATTATATTTGATCACAGTATCTGATACTTTATGGATGTATGTTTTTGATTACAATTTTTAATATACGTTTTAGATAATGTTTTTATTATTCTGTATAAGCAACCTGTTTTGCTCCATATGGTTATTATTCAGGCATCATGCACTATGGCACTCCATTTTAATAACCTGCCCTGATATAAATTTTAAATTTTTTTTTTCTTTTATTCTTCTCCGATTTTATAGCCGCTTGCCCACATCAATATGATCAACACTCCCCTATTTCTTATGTGTACCCTCACACACTTTTATGTACCTATTTCACTACTTTGTCCCATCCAACATGGCGGCTAAGTAACCCCACACTGCCCCTCCCAACATGGCGACTATTTACTTCCTATAATATAGTATTGAACCTTTTGCCTTAACCCCGCCCCCTATGATGCACTTCCTGTTTGTAAGATGCTGGCTCCCCTCCAGGCGTCCTTCGCCGGCACAGAGGCGCTAAGTGTGTATACTACTGCCAGATGGTGAGTCTTGTTATTTATTACCACACACCACTCTATGCCTTATCTGTTTTGTTAGTTATGACTTTATATTAACTTTGCAGCCCCACTACGTTTTTGCTCACTGCACTTCCTTTTTACCCTATTTACTGCACTTCACCTGTATAATTGTTGTATCCTCTAATACCTATCAACCTTTACTTTGGTATATCCCAAAACCCCCCCATTTTTTTAATAGCTAACCAATCCCTGCACCATACCTTTATCCCAGAATAATGACTACCATACATATTTTTGTAATACTAAAAAAGCTTTTGTTTTGATGAATAAGCATACAGAATACTATTTGTCACTTTGGTCTCTGAAATTCACAGCTGTAACTCCTATGTTTATTGCCTGAAGAAGCGGGTCTGAGCCCTTGAAACACGTTGCACTGATTGGAGTTCGTTAATAAATTTTGACTGCTTAATTACAGTCGTTTTGTGTCTGCTTGGAGGAGGTAAGTCCACTACTGCCTCCTCTGATTACCAAGTTTTGGTTTTTAAACTCGTTTATATCCTTTTATAGTGATGGGCGAATTTATTCGCCAGGCGCAAATTCGCGGCGAATTTGCGCGATTCGCGGCAGGCGAATAAATTCGCGAAACGCCCGCGAAAATTCGTCAAAAAAATTTTTCCGAAAAACGGACGCCGGCGTAAAAAACGGGCGCCGGCGTCGGAAAAACGCCGTTTCGCGAATTTTTCGCCGTTTCGCGAATTTCGCGCGAAATTCGCGAATTTTTTGGCGAAGCGAAACGGCGCAAATTCGCCCATCACTATCCTTTTATTCTTTTGGCACCTCTGTTCTTTTTATACAATACTAAATCCACCCTGGGTGGAGGGTTGATACCCTTTTTCTATCTACAAAGAGCGACTTCTTAATCCTGAGTGGGGTCAGGACAATCTCCCCACCTGCCTTTACAGTGGTTGCCTATTGGTAACCTTGGTTTGTGAGTATATGTTATCTACTCTTATTTCATTATCCCTTACCAATACATATTACACTATTGGGGCTCTTGGTGTTCCTTTTGTTTATACTGTACCAAAGGTTAACTTAAAGAGGTGAACCATCTCTTTAACAGGAATCATTTCCCAAATGTATTCCCTGTCCCCTTTTTAAAGTACCATTTGCTCAAATATTATTTTCCAAGAGAACTCCTTAAAACAAGGAATCTCAGAAAATAGATTTTGTACAATATCACCAATAACTGTGCCTAAAATACTGTATGGAATAATTAGATATAATAGTAAAGTATAGAACAAAAAGCAAGTTAGGCTTTGGCATCAGCAAGTTCTGGTGAAATAAATACATTTTCAAACAATGGAAAGCCATTATATACTGCAAATCAATTTAGGAACACTAAATGCGGAACATTCTTTGTGAGCCTAGTGATATTTATACCGTAACTGTAGATGCAGTTATAATGCAGTAATTACAGCCTCTGCAGTTAACCCTTTCTTGCATAATCTCTGTCAAAAAGAACCTGGAAGAATCGGAGAGCTAGAAGAGCTAATAGGAATATGATTTATAGAGGTGGAGGCCAAAAGCCTCATTTGCTGTCTAATTTCTACCCCACTATTAATTTGGAAAAATACAGTGACTATGTAATATTTCTCAAAAACTGGAGTTACAGCAAATTAGTCTTTCAGGCAGAAAACGGTGAGGTCCAGAACACGAGGCAGGGTGGATAAATTAGGACTGGACTAGGGAAGGCACGACTAGACAAGACCAGAATAAGCAAGCCACGGCTTGAATTAGACTTAAAGGGGTTATCTTTTAGAATAATATAGAGAGTGATATTCTGAGACAATCTGAGATTGGTTTTCATTTTTTTTATTCGTGTTTTTTTTTTTGAGTTATTTAGCTATTTAGTTATTTGGCTTTGTATGCAGTTTGCAATTGCGGCAATCTTGTTGCTAGTGTCCAAATTACTCTAGCAACCATGCACTGATTTGAATAAGAGACTGGAGAGGCCTTGAATAGAAAGCTGAGTAATAGAAAGTAGCAATGGCAATAAATGTCCAGCATTACAGAACATTTGATGTTTGGATGGGGTCAGTGACCCCCATTTGAAAGCTGAAAAGTGACAAAAGAGCGAGGCAAATAGCTATAAATAATGAAGATCTATTGGAGAGTTACTTGTAATTGGAAGTAAACTACTAACTATCCCTAACAGTACCAACCACCCCAAGGGTCTGGCCACTTCAGTCTGATGTTTCTAGTTGTTCCAGGCCAAAAGTGGAAGTACCCCAGCAAGGGACTTTCTTATATAGACTCTCAGGTAGAGTACTGCAGCGGTTTGGGTAGCCGCTGGTTACCCGCAAAAAAAGTGGGCTCCACTTCCGCCTCCCCCCCCTTTCCTCCTTTTTTCCCTTTCCTCGCTCTATCCCCTTCTTTACTTTTTTTTTCTAACTCTACTTTGGTTTGAGTTATCTTAAGAGGAATACAGGATGCCATGCAATTTGGACACACAAACAATACGTGGATTTGCGGCCAATGCAACATATTCAATGAGAGCTTTTATATTATGTACATATTTGCAGCACCGTAATGCATACATTCTGCATGACTACTCGAATATTCCTTCTGTAATATTTGTCTGTTTTGTCTTTGTTATTCTTTTGAAATAATAAAACAGTTTATATAAAAAAAAAAAAAGTGGGCTCCATGCGGATTGAGGGGAGGATTTTCAGGTGTGGGTATAGATGCGTGTCTGCGGGTGGTGGGTCTGCTAGTTGCGGGTTGCATGGCCCCGCCCCCCTGCCCAGATTGTGAACCACACGAAGGTGGCAACCCTAGTAGGAGGATGTGCATCCTATGTACTTAGGAAAAATTAGGATGTGAATGGCCGGTATTCTGCCCCTAAAATATTGCCACCCTAGCCACAGGCCTTTGCACATATCTCTCAACTGTCCAGTTCTTCGCAGGACAGTCCTGATTTTGACAGCTCAGCCTGCTGTCCCCGATTTCCTACGGATCTCTTTGATCTCCTGCACTAGACAGCTAGAAAAAAGATACCAAGTTTCTAACTTAACTGGCTTTTGGCAGAGAGCCCAAAAAACACACTTGAGACAGATTTATCAAAGGTCGTGAAAAGTGAAAATTCAAATTAAAAAAATTAGAATTTCAAGCAAATTTTATGGACTTCGACTAGGGAATAGTCCAAATTCGATTTGGATTTGAAAATAATTAGAAAATTCCAATTACAAAATGTATCATTCGCTGTCTAAAACATTCCAAATTGCTGTTTTAGCCTATGTGAGACCTCCTACAACCTATTTGAAGTCAATTGGTGGACTTTGAAAAATCTACGAGGTTTTTTGGGAAAAACGTTGAATCGTGCGATTCGAATGTGCTATTACTACGATCAAATTTGATCCGAACCAGACCTATTCGATCGAAAACTGACCTATTCTACCAAAAAAAAATTTGATTTCATTTCGGTTGTTCTTCTTGAATTCGAATTTCAAAGTTTTTCAAATTTGAAATTCGACCCTTGATAAATCGGCCCCTTAGATACTTTTCTAACAGTTTAAGATAAGCAGGTCTCTTTGGAGAACTTAGACTCACAACATAAAGGGCAATTTATTTCATTAGCAAAACTGTAATAACACTTTTATAACCTGCCCAATGTTGTAAAATGGACATGGTATTTAAGGGGAGTGGCAACAAAAAATGCGCGTACTCAAAAAAAAATATGCTAAATCTGTTTGTCCCTAAATGTCTTTTTGGACAACGGCCATTTTATCTATTTTTAAAGCAGAAAGTAGTGTATTGTTCTGTTACACGTCTAGTCACTCCAGCCTTTATACATTACATTTTTGGCTAACTAACTATATTAGAAACATTTTTTTTATTTTGCACAACCTGTCTATTTATCCAGTTTTTATTTTTACACTGAACTGTTCCTTTAAGACTGAAAATGCCATTAGTGCAAAATCTTCTCCTTTCTTTTAAATTTAAAGGACAAAGAAAGGCAAAAAAATAAAATTAAATTTTTACTTTCTTTAATGAAAAAGAAACCTATCTCTAATATATTTTAATTAAAAAATGTGTACCGTTTTTTATAAGAAACCTGACTGTATGCAGTGAAATTCTCCCTTCATTTACTGCTGTGGATAGGAATTGTCAGATGGTCCCTAACTGCTGAGCAGGGAAACAATCATACTTATGAACAGCAGGGGGAGCCCCCGCCTTACTTCCCAGCCATGCAGAACTCAAGCAGCTTTGTTTATGACTATCCCTAAGCAGCCCAGACCACACTGAGCATGTGCACAGTCTTAGTCTTGCAAAGAAGTTTAACAAAGTTACAAGATGGTGACCCCCTGTGGCCAACTTTGAAAGCATAAATTATTTGTTTGATTAGGCTTTGTGGTGTAGTAAGTTCATGCTTATGTTTAGTAAACAAAATACAGCATTTCTATTTTAGACTATCCTTGTCCTTTAAAAATGATTCTTTGGACATTTGCTATGAGTGGGGACTGGAAAGATCCATGGGCCTTACATACAAGGGATGTTTTGCAGAGACAACACTTGCAGCAAAGAATACGCATCACATGCCTACGTGCCTTATTCGCTTCTCTCTCTGGCTGTTTTTCGGTATGTGCTGGAAGAGAAGCCTATTCATAAACTAATCCACCATCACTAACCCTTATCTCCTTCTCTGCCACCTAATCGTTCTGATTACTGGTTGCTACAGCAAGTGACAATAAACTTCCATTGTGTATGTCCATGTTACTGTATATGCTGTACATGGCCCACCTGGCATTCACTTCACACATAGCTTTTCATCACCCTGCTCTCTACGAGGTGTCAGCCGCATGCTGAAATCTTAGGCACGCTGCAAGGGTTCGGAAGCTGGGATTGCACGTTACACTCAGTACTTGATCAGGATGGAATCCTGCAAGGGATGCTTTGCACAACAAACAAATTCATGTGGGTTTCCCATAAAATGCCAGTGATTTACATGGGACTAATTATCATTATTCACATGTATTTTTAGAGCACCAACATATCGTGCAGCCCTGTAAAATGAATGCGCTTATACAAAGAAATTAGGGATGCACCCAATGCAGGATTCGGCCTTTTTCAGCAGGATTCGGATTCGGCTGAATCCTTCTTCCCGGCCGTACCGAATCCGAATCCTAATTTGCATCTGCAAATTAGGGGTGGGAGGGAAATTGCGTGACTTTTTGTATCATAACAAGGAAGTAAATTTTTTTTCCCCATCCCACCCTAATTTGCATATGCACATTAGGAATTGGGGGGTTCGGTATTAGGTGAAATCTTTCGCGAAGGATTCGGGGGACGGCCGAATCCAAAATAATGTATTCGGTGCAACCATTAAAGAAATCACAGGAATTACATATATAGAACATACAGATTTACATACATAACAACCAGTACTGGTACAAAAGGTAAGGAAGACCCTCTGCAAAAGAGCTTACAATCTAGGGGAAGGGAACAAGACACGAGGTATGGGAGTGGGCCTATAAACTCCTTCGGGAGGTCAAATTTTACCCTACAGCCACCAGAAAAAGTATATATTTATTTAACATACAGTGAAACCTCAATTTTACATCCCCTGATTTTAAGTTTCCCCTCTTATTACATTCTTGTTTTCTAGTCCCACATATATATATGCATAATACATTTCCCTGATTTTACGTTTCCCTGGATTTTACACCATTTTTTATGGTCTTTTGAAAAACGTAACATGGGGGTTCTACTGTATTTGATTTTTTCATATGCTCATGCAATTTATACTTATATTTGGGGGCCGATTCATCAATAGTCGAATATCGAGGGTTAATTAACCCTCGATATTCGACTGGGAACTAAAATCGTTCGACTTCGAATATCGAAGTCGAACGATTTTGCGCAAATCCTGCGATCGATCGATCGAAGGATTTTTCGTTCGATCGAACGATTAAATCCTTCGAATCGAACGATTCGAAGGATTTGAATCCAACGATCGAAGGAAAATCCTTCGATCAAAAAATCACAGGCAAGCCTATGGGGACCTATTTTTTAAAGAGACAGTACTTCGATTATCGAATGGTCGAATAGTCGAACGATTTTTACTTCGAATCGTTCGAATTCGAACGAATTTAACCAATTCGATGGTCGAAGTACCCAAAAAATACTTCGAAATTCGAAGTTTTTTACATTCGAATTCTTCACTCGAATTTTGTAAATCTGCCCCATAGTGATGGGTGAATTTGGGGCGTTCCGCTTCCGCAAAAAATTTGCGAATTTCCCGCAAAACGTCAAAAAATTTGCGCCAGCGCCTAGTTTTTTTGCACCGGCAAATTTTTGCTGGCCAATTTTCACAGCGGTTTCGCGAATTTAGTCGCCGGTGGCGAATTGCGGGAATTCGCGCCTGCCAAATAAATTCGCCCATCACTAAACCTAACTCACAGCTTTACGTGCACTGTTGTAAAATTCAAGAAAAGAATTTAGAACATGTATCCAGCATTGATAATGCATTGGAATCGATTAAATCAGAAAGGAAGTTGCCTCCAGTCAGTGGACAATTTTTTAGAATATCATAACAATTCTAGCAGGGGTCTGAAAGATACTGGGTTATCCAGAGTATCCCGAGGAATTAGAGGGGGGGGACTTAGAATCGTCCCTTTTGGCAAAAGAAAGCGAATGGATTTTCAATAGGAATGCTATGGGCCCTGAACGCCTTAATGAGAGCATCATTATGAATATCTTTATTTGAAATTGGCTATTTATAGATATCATAACTCAGTGATTAATACTTTCATAATGGTTATGTGATAAGAGGATATATCCTTTAGCTGGCACTGGTGAGGGTGTAGAATCCCTCTGGGTAGAGATTTTGACTGGGCAAAAGGTTACAAAGAGAATTATCATTGGTGTATGCTATAAACCACCTTGTATAAGTGAAGATTATGAAGCCCAGCTACTCTTGCAGATACAAGCGGCTTCACAGCTGGGTCAAGTTGTTGCTATGGGTGACTTCAATTATCCAGACATTGACTGGGGTAATGCGGTTGCCAAGACAGAAAAAGCTAGTAGGTTTGTAAATATGCTGAATGACAACTTTTTATTCCAGCTCGTTCAAGAACCTACTAGGAATAACTCTCTTTTGGACCTTGTAATAACTAATAATACTGAACTCATCTCTAACATTTGTGTGGGTGAGCATTTAGGGCATAGTGATCATAACATGGTCTCCTTTGAGATTCTGTTGCAGAAGCAATTCTATAAGGGAGTAACTAAAACACTAAATTTCAGACGTGCAAACTTTGACAGTATAAGGGCATATTAAGTGGGAAATGCTTTTCACAGGGTTAAACACAGAACAAAAATGGGAAGTCTTTAAAATGCTGCTTAATAAATTTACTTGTCAGTATATTCCACTTGTAAGCAAGGAACGTTGTTGCAAAGCAAAACCTTTTTGGTTCAATAGAAGCGTTGGTGTTGAGGTGGGTAAGAAAAGACGTGCTTTTAAGGCTTTCAAGTTAGCTGAGACAGCCGAATCATTTATAAGGTACAAGGAGGCCAATAAATCATGCAAAGAAGCTATAAGGCAAGCTAAAATTGTTATGGAAAAGGATATTGCAGCAAGCAGTAAAAAAAATCCAAAATTATTTTTTAAATATGTTAATAGTAAAAAAATGAAGCAGGAAGGGGCGGGTCTATCTTTAATACCAGCGGGGGGTCAGTTGGTTGATGAAAACAAAATAAAAGCGCAGATTCTGAACTCATATTTTTCATCTGTCTACACAAATGAGGAACCAGTTAATGAAGGTTTCCTCCTTAATAGTCCCAATTCTAGTAATACAACTAATCATGCATGGTTCACACATGAGGAAATTCAAAAGAGACTAGACCATGACAAGATTAACAAAGGTCCGGGGCCAGATGGTATTCATCCCAGGGTACTGAGCGAGCTTAGCTCTGTGATTGCCAAACCTCTTTACTTAATTTTTATTCATTGAGGTCTGGCATAGTGCAGAGAGACTGGGATTTCTAATGTGGTGCCGCTATTCAAAAAAGGATCCCGTTCTCAGCCTCAAAACTATAGGCCAGTTAGTCTGATGTCAGAGGTAGGAAAGCTTTTCGAAGAGTTAATAAAGGATAAGATACTGGACTTCATAGCAAATCACAATACTATGAGTTTGTACCAGCATGGTTTTATGCGTTATAGATCTTGCCAGACTAACTTGATTTCTAATGTGGTGCCGCTATTCAAAAAAGGATCCCGTTCTCAGCCTCAAAACTATAGGGCAGTTAGTCTGATGTCAGAGGTAGGAAAGCTTTTCGAAGAGTTAATAAAGGATAAGATACTGGACTTCATAGCAAATCACAATACTATTAGTTTGTACCAGCATGGTTTTATGCGTTATAGATCTTGCCAGACTAACTTAATTTCTTTTTATGTGAAGGTAAGTAGGGACCTTGATTCTGGGATGGCAGTGGATGTGATTTACTTGGACTTTGCTAAAGCATTTGATACAGTGCCTGTGAACAGGTAACTGGAACACAGTGTGAAGGGAGATATATTTCTCCTACGTTCATGTCTTATGGTCCCCATAGACGCGACGATTCTTCTTGCCGAACGACCGATTTTAGGGAAGCCCGACCGATCCTTCGAAATTATCGTGCGGTTAGTGGTATTCGAACGATCGTACATCTTACGATTTTTCGTCCGACATCTGTCGGGAAATTGATCGGCCAGGTCAAAAAATCTTTGTCGGTCCCAGTGCAATCTCTCTATGTTTGCAGGGCCAAGCAGGCAGCTCCCCTTTGTTTTCCTGGTAAATTGGTCTTTTTAGTTGATGGTAGATTCGTACGATCGTACGATCGTTCTGAGAAGATCGTGGTCTCACGATCAGGATCTGATCTTTTAAAAATCTCAACATCTATGGCCAGCTTTACTCCCATATGTACAGCAGTTCTGAGTGGGTTAATTCCCCTAGAAAGTCTCACCTGGGGAATAATTAGCAGGTTAGATCAGTTAGCTGCTAGAGAGGGTTGGGGCTCAGAGTGAAAGATTGAGACACACACTGAGGAGAGCTGGGAGCTGAGTGTGGCCATTGGAAGTGGCTGTTTTAAGTTTCCCCAAAGGGAAAGGATTTTGCAAAGGTACTGTGACTCTGGGGAGTTGTACTGTTTGTGTTTGACCGGAAATCCCAGTAGGGGACCGGTAGAGGTGAGGGAAACTACTCTGTGTATTAGATAGAGCCCAAGTGTGGCAAGGATTTTGTTTTGTTTTATTTTGTTTTATGCTGCTTTGCGCACAGAATCTTTATATGTGAACAATAAATGGACTTTACCCTGTTCAAGACCCGTCTGTTCATATGATCCTGCTCACAATGACATACAAAAGGTTACTGGTTAAATTAAGGAATGTTGGCCTGGAACATAGTATTTGTACCTGGATAGATAACTGGCTTAAAGATAGACTACAAAGAGTGGTGGTAAATGGAACACTTTCTAATTGGACCAGTGTTGTTAGTGGAGTACCGCAGGGCTCTGTACTAGGTCCCTTGCTTTTCAACTTGTTTATTAATGACCTGGAGGTGGGCATTGAAAGTACTGTTTCTATTTTTGCAGATGATACTAAATTGTGCAGAACTATAGGTTCCATGCAGGATGCTGCCACTTTGCAGAGTGATTTGTCTAAGTTGGAAAACTGGGCAGCAAACTGGAAAATGAGGTTCAATGTTGATAAATGCAAGGTTATGCACTTTGGCAAAAATAATATAAATGCAAGTTATACACTAAATGGCAGTGTGTTGGGAGTTTCCTTAAATGAGAAGAATCTAGGGGTTTTTGTAGATAACAAGTTGTCTAATTCTGGGCAGTGTCATTCTGTGGCTACTACAGCAAATAAAGTTCTGTCTTGCATAAAAAAGGGCATTAACTCAAGGGATGAAAACATAATTCTGCCTCTTTATAGGTCCCTGGTAAGGCCTCATCTGGAGTATGCAGTGCAGTTTTGGACTCCAGTCCTTAAGAGGGATATAAATGAGCTGGAGAGAGTGCAGAGACTAAGTGCAACTAAATTGGTTAGAGGGACGGAAGACTTAAATTATGAGGGTAGACTGTCCAGGTTGGGGTTGTTTTCTCTGGAAAAAAGGCGCTTGCGAGGGGACATGATTACACTTTACAAGTACATTAGAGGACATTATAGACAAATAGCAGGGGATCTTTTTACCCATAAAGTGGATCACCGTACCAGAGGCCACCCCTTTAGACTAGAAGAAAAGAACTTTCATTTGAAGCAACGTAGGGGGTTCTTCACAGTCAGGACTGTTAGGTTGTGGAATGCACTGCCGGGTGATGTTGTGATGCTGATTCAGTTAATGCCTTTAAGAATGGCTTGGATGATTTTTTGGACAGACATAATATCAAAGGCTATTGTGATACTAAACTCTATAGTTAGTATAGCTATGGGTATATAGAATTTATGTGAAAGTAGGGAGGGGTGTGTGTATGGATGCTGGGTTTTCATTTGGAGGGGTTGAACTTGATGGACTCGTAACTATGTAACTATCTCTATCCCCTGTAGATTGATACTTGTTTCAATTTGTCTAATGTTGATACATGGGTTGCAAGTTAGGTTACAATATACATCACTTTCATGGTAACGAAGTAAATTTCAACCCTGTCTGCCAGATATTATGAGAGAGATAAGAGCAATGAATGAGAGTAAATAGCTCCTCCCCTTGCCTGCATCTCTCCTCGAGCATTGGTGGATTCAAATGTAATGCTCAATGTGCGCCTACTTATAGACAAGTTCTTCCTGGCACAGCACAATGCCTTTGACAAAACTCGCTGGGCGAGCGAAACGTGCGTCAGGCGCTAATTCCTTTTAGATCAATGTACTAATTCCTTTTAGATCAATGTACTACCCTAACCATAATTTTCCTATTGAACCCAATGACTCTTTTCCTTTTAAAAGGATTCTGTCATGATTTTTATGGTGTAGTTTTTATTTCTAAACTACATTGTTTACACTGCAAATAATTCACTCTACAATATAAAATTTAATTCCAGCAAGTGTATTTTTTTAGTTATAATATTGGTGTGTAGGCAGCCATCTCATGTCATTTTGCCTGGTCATGTGCTTTCAGAAAGAGCCAGTGCTGCACTATGGAACTGATTTCTGGCAGTCTGTTGTTTCTCCTACTCCTACTCCTACTACTACTAATGTAACTGAATGTGTTGCAATGGGACCTGGATTTTACGATTGAGTGCTATTCTTATATCTACCAGGCGGCTGTTATCTTGTGTTAGGGAGCTGTTATCTGGTTACCTTCCCACTGTTCTGTAGTTAGGCTGCTGGGGGAAAGGGAGGGGGGTGATATCACTGCAACTTGCAGTACAGCAGTAAAATGACTGTCGTTTATCAGAGCACAAGTCACATGACTGGAGGCAGCTGGGAAACTGACAATATGTCTAGCCCGATGTCAGATTTCAAATTTAAATTAAATATTAAATATAAAATCTATTTGTGCTTTTGAGAAATAGATTTCAGTGCATAATTCTGCTGGAGCAGCACTATTAACTGATGCATTTTGAAAAAAAACATGTTTTCCCATGACAGTATCCCTTTAACCATAGTCCTTCCCTTTGAACCCAATGCCTCTGTGTAAGTGCTTCTACTGTGAGCCTTCTATATGGGTAATGTTAAAACTTGCTTCACCATTTCTAGTTTCTAGCAATCAATGTAACAAATTAGTTCATAGTTTGTGCCTCTGATACTACAGCCTACTCCAAAGGTTGTCATATATACTCAGTACTAGTGATGGGCGAATTTATTAGCCAGGTGCAAATTCACGGGTAATTTGCGCGATTCGCGGCCAGCGAATAAATTCGTGAAAGGCCTGCGAAAATTTGCCGGCGTCGAAAAAAGCGGCTGCCGGCGTCAAAAATAGGCCCCTAAATAGTGGCTGTCTATGGCATCTTGCAGTAGCCCCTCTGGCATTTGCCAGAATCCACAGACACTGGAATGTGCCATTGACAGATCTAGAAGGTGGGTCGCAGCTCTTTCCCTCTCTTCCATTTACACTAGCTTTTTCATTCCATTGCCACAATGTATGGATAGGAAGCAGAACGGTATACAATTAGCAGAAGAGTGCAGTAGAGACTAAACCTAATGTAGGGACCTATAGGATATCCTATCCCTATAGAGTTAATCCCCTACCTTTTGTATGTAGTTCTCTTTTCCCTTGTTATTGGGCCAAGCCCTTGTAACTGGTAAAGTGTAACACCCACACCTATTGGACAAAGAGTGTAATGACACTCCCCTGCCACACTGCTATATAGTGTGTGCAGGGAGTGTCCTCTTCCTCTTTGGCTCCTGGTGCTGCTGCTAGGTGAATCTCCACTGAGCCTGGGATCACCATAGGCCCCAGTAAGCATTTACCCCAGAGGGACCTGACACCTCTGGTGCTAAATCGGGGACCAGGTAACCCCGTGAACGAGGACCAGCTAAAATAGTAAGATACTGTTATAGTTCTCTCTAGGAGAGAAAGACAGAGAGGTGTAGCAGAAAGAGCAGCTGTCGCTCCAACGAGGATTGTAGTAGGGAGTAGCTTCCCACAAGGCCTGTTTGCCTTTAGAGCAGAGTACTCAGTTGATAGGCATCTAGGTGAGCAAAGGACTACCTGTACCCTACCTGATAGATCCCGATCCCCTCACTGTGCAACGTCGGTTGAACTGGGATTTGATGTACACCTATCTGCAATATCCTTTGGGAGTCGTATCTGTTTGACTGTGAACCTTTACTGTCCAAAGTGATTCCATCTGCTGTGTCCTCAGAACTATTGTAAGTAAACCTGTGGTCATTTGCCTCTGGCATAATAAATCTGTGCTCCTGTTTTACCTTTTTAAAGAACCTCCTGGCGTCCATTATTCTATTTGCACTTAAATGCCTGTGAGTTGTAGTTCAACTACAGTTTAAAGGGGAAGCTTCCATTTGGCGAAGGCTCTGCCCTGGGTGAAGATTCGCAATGTAACCCATGCTCACTACTTAGCTGGTCACCCTTAACTTCTAATTGGCAGATTAGGCCAAGAAAGCGTTACACTAAATTCAAGCACAATTAAAATATCTGCAAAACAGGCGTGTGAAATGAAAAAAAAAATACTGAGAAAAAAAAAAACATTAGCCACTAAAATATGACTAAGGCTCAGCAGCAAATAAAGCTTACTTATTAGTAATGTGTGTGCTTATGTAAGCATTGTTGTGGAAATGGTTGCTATAGACCTGCATTGCAGATAAAAGATCTCACTGGTAACTCACATTCTAGTGTTTGTCTATAGCTTATTATCTCCTCTAAGGACCCAGAAGCCTGCTAAAAAAAAGCATGAAATCCCACTGTGAACCCCCTGTCTGCTGCTGTCAACTTTAAAGAGGTCTAATTGCTGGGTAATCTCCTCATATTCAAAAAAGGGGCTCTTATCCTTCCACCTTTCTTCCCTCTAGTCTCCAAGAGAAGAGCTGCACTTGGAGAGTTATCTTGAGTCTCCCCCGGCATGCTTACGGTGAGAAATCACTCAGACTGAGGCAGTTTCACCAGCATCTGTCACTAGGTCCCCTCTCCAAGCTGTCATGCACTTGTCTAACATGCAGCCCAAATCATTCATTGTAGTGCAAGCTGTCTGAAGCTCAGCAGTGCAACTGGAACAATTCTGTTATTAAAGACATTCATAATAACAAAAAGGGAGTCATATCATGTTCTGCATCTCTTCAACCAGATCTTTGGCTGTAGGGTCATCAATGTCTATTTTACTTCCATCTTAAAACTGATATACAAATGTCTAGGTATAGTAATTTTGGCAATTAGATAGCAGCTTCAGCATTATTTACTTAGATTAGTATAGTGTACAGCATATTGCATTCTGCACCATGTATGCTAGAGTACATGTACTGCTGTTTAATGATGCTGGTGGGTCCAGAGCAATGATCCAATTGTTTAAGTTATAACATTTGGCATATAACCCTCATTCTCCATCTAAATTAGCACATTTGTTTATACTAAGGCTGCCCATGGGCATTCTGACCTAAAAGTAACATTCAATGGGAATTGCAGAATCAAAGATGGCTTCCAGGTGAAGCAAAAGGTAGAGGAAGTCAGAAACCCAATCACAAGTTGCCTCTGAAACATGCATTTACAATGATATCAGATAAATCAGATATCCATGCACAAATAAAGAAAGGCCAAACTGCAGTGAAAACAACTACAGAACACAAGTTGATGTGAGCTTGGATTTCCATTTTTTATATGAGCTGATCAGGATCAGTAGGCGCAGTAACATGTGGATTTTATTATGAAGTGGAAGGGTATGTTAGGTTAATTTTTTAGATGCATAAGCTTCGGCTTGTACAGAGAGGAAGATCAAGCCTGTAGAATAAGACCTTAGTACAGGGGTCCCTAACCTTTTTTTACCCATGAGCCACATTCAAAATAAAAAAAAAAAATTAGGTAGCAACACAAGCTTGAAAAACATTCCTGTGAGCACAAAACAGGTCTGTGATTTGCTATTTATTAGCCCCTATGTGAACTGGCAGTCTACAGGAGGCCTTAGAACCAACTGAAGAGAAAACACTGGCCACTTATTTTGCCACTTTGCTGGATATATGACTGACTTAGGCTCGCTTACCTGGTTGTTGGAAACCTTACAATGAGTGAAGATCTTTAAGACACTTAATAAGGCCCACCTTCTGGTGTAATCTTATTTTGCCACACAGTTCCCCTGCACTTAGACTTTCAACATAAGGGGTCCCAAAAAGCTTGAAAGCCCTCACAAGCTTCTCTTGATGATTTGAAGGAATGTTTCTAATTCATGTATGTCCTGAACTGGGCTTGCTGCAAATGGTCTCTTCAGGCTTTCATGTATGTGTAGTAAAACTGAGCCACATGGAAGGAAAAGACCCACCTTAAAACTAAGTACCAAACCACCTCTGATTATTGGGCATGATCTAACATTACTGTTCTTAGAGCAAGAGAACACAACCAACACATGCTGGTATTGTAACATATTTTGCTGCCCTGAATGACACCTACACTATCCTAGGTATGAAATGATAATATTAGTAAAGGTATCGGATTCTATATCTAGACAACCGTGATCCAGAAAACTCCAAATAATGGGAAGGTTGTCTCCCATAGACTCCATTTAAATAGACAGATTTAAAAAAATGATTTCATTTTTCTCTGTTTTCACAAAACAGTACCTTGTACTTGATCCCAACTAAGCTATAATCAATCCTGATTGGTAGGAGAACAATCCTTAATTCATGTATAAATGTTTTTTTAGCAGACTTAAAATGATTCTGTCTTGATTTTTTTAATGTATTTTTTATTTCTAAATAACACTGTTTACACTGCAAATAATTCACTCTACAATATAAAATTTTATTCCTGAACCAGAAAGTGTATTTTTTTTAGTTAATATTGGTGTGTAGGTGCCATCTCAGGTCATTTTGCCTGGTCATGTGCGTTCAGAAAGAGCCAGCACTTTAGGATGGAACTACTTTCTGGCAGGCTGTTGTTTCTCCTACTCAATGTAACTGAATGTGACTCAGTGGGACCTGGATTTTTCTACTGAGTGCTGTTCTTAGAGGCAGCTGTTGTCTTGTGTTAGGGAGCTGCTATCTGGTTACCTTCCCATTGTTCTGTTGTTAGGCTGCTGGGGGGAGGAAGGGAGTGATATCACTCCAACCTTAGCAGGGCCGGAACTAGGGGTAGGCAGAAGAGGCAGCTGCCTAGGGCGCAACGATTGGGGGGCGCTGGACAGCTACCTCTTCTGCCTACCCCTAGACCAGACTTACCTAGCATTGATCGCAAACGAACGCCGCTCTGCGTCACCGTGTATGCGCGAACCATGTCATGTGTGAATGCCCACTGCATGCGTGAACTCCCTCTTCAAGCGCAGATGTGCGCCGCGTCACTGCGCACGCGATGGGGGAAGTGGTAGCGGGCTGGCGTGGCCCACCTCTGAACCTTAGTACAGCAGTAAAGAGTGACTGAAGTTTATCAGAGCACAAGTCACATGACAGCTAGGACACTGACAATATGTCATGTCAGATTTCAAAATTAAATTTAAAAAATCTGTTTGCTCTTTTGAGAAACAGAGAAACAGATTTCAGTGCATAATTCTGCTGGAGCAGCACTATTAACTGATGCATTTTGAAAATTTTTTTTTTCATAACAGTATCCCTTTAAGGTATGAATTTCCAAATTATGGAAAGACCCTTTATCTGGAAAACCCCAGGTCCCCAAGCATTTTGCATAACAGGTCCCATACCTGTACTGGAATACCAAAGTGTTGCACTACAGAGGCACACCCATTTAAAGGGCATGTAAAGTCTAAAATAGTATAAGGCTAGAAATACTGTATTTTATATACTAAATATAAACACGAACTTACTGCACCACAAGCCTAATCAAACAAATAATTTATGCTTTCAAAGTTGGCCACAGGGGGTCACCATTTTGTAACTTTGTTAAACATCTTTGCAAGACTAAGACTGTGCACATGCTCAGTGTGATCTGGGCTGCTTAGTGATCGTCATAAACAAAGCTTCTTGAGTTATTCATGGCTGGGAAGTAAGGCGGGGGCTCCCCCTGCTGTTCATAAGTATGATTGTTTCCCTGCTCAGCAGTTAGGGACCGTCTGACAATTCCTATCCACAGCAGTAAATGAAGGGAGAATTTCACTGCATACAGTCAGGTTTCTTATAAAAACGGTACACATTTTTAATTAAAGTATATTCGAGATAGGTTTCTTTTTCATTAAAGAAGCTAAAAATTGGATTTAATTTTTTTGCCTTTACATGCCCTTTAATAAAGAGTTCACCGATTAATGCAAACACATTGAACACCATTCATTTCAGTTAAAAAAGATCGTGGCTGTGTTTCTGGGTGTCTAATAAATAGTTTCTGTGTTATATTAGCAGGAGGGAGGTACTTTGCTGTCAGTTCATGTTTGTCAGCGGGTGGTGATTTTATTACGGTGCGCATTGAGGGACAGATGGGTGATGACGTCAGTTGTGCCAGGCAGTCAGCCAGCCTCAGGACCCATTACATAGCATTGTTTCCTAAAGAGTGTTTATTCAGCAGTCAGCACGGTATCCACTGTAATTTACATTTTGTGAACTTTATTGAGTTTTTTTTTTAAATATCTCCTTGGATAACACTAATAAAAAATAAATAAGTATATCATAAAAAAGGGGGGTGGGGACTCGGTAAACAAATCAGGATTATTGTTTGGATGCATGTACGCAAGAGTTACATTTTCACGTTCACATATTAAATAAAGGCTTTGTGCCTAGAAGCGGGGTGACAGCAATGTGTTTATTTGTTTACATGTGTTGATTCCAGTCATGGAAGCGTTAAGCAGGCAGTTTCTCTCAAACCCCTGTTACCATAACCCTTTGGACCCCTGTTTTGTAGCCCTTGCAAGAAGCTGTCCTCCCTGCTAATGAAGATAGATTGATTCCTGGTGTAAACAAGGAAGTTTTCACAGGGCCATGTTGTGATCTGGCCTCTTTTCTTTGCTTGGCTTTACTTCATCTTACAATGAAAACACTGCCCTTCTCCCACCTCCCCTGGAGCAGTAAATGCCTGGGTTTCTCAGGCCCCCCAAAGTGTCTGCCTTTTTAACTCCTTGTGATACTTGGTGAGCCCCACTGTGTTGCACAGCAGACGGGCATTACCAGCAAGTGATACTGACACATGCTTCCATTTTCCATTTAATCATAAACAATACTACTTTACAGTAGGGATAAACTAACTTGAAGCAGACTTTCTAAGCCTGATAGACTTCTGAATGTGTCAGAAACATGGCCCCTTTCTCTCAAAGTGGTAAATAAACGGATTACAATGGGAGGGGGCTCTCGAACACCGGTTTGCTGTATTAGGGTAGGACTGCACGCTGCGTCTGCATCTGACAGTCGTGTTGCGTCGGATCAACGCTGCGACACCATGCGACAATTCTATTACCTACCTTATTTTTGGCACATGTGACAAGTCGCATGCGTTTTGTTGCAGTATGTCGGATCACGACAAAAACGCTTGTGGAGTCAACCCTAACACAGAGTTATGTTATAAAGTCTAACTAAAGCCTAAAAATCAATATGGCTAAAAATGCCATATTTTATATACTGCACTTATTGCATCAGGCTAAAGTTTCAGCTTGTCAATAGCAGCAATGATCCAGGACTTCAAACTTGTCACAGGGGGTCACCATCTTGGAAAGTGTCTGTGACACTCACATGCTCAGTGGGCTCTGAGCAGCTGTTGAGAAGCTAAGCTTAGGGGTCGTCACTAATTATCAAGCAGAAACTAAGGTTGGCCTGTAATATAAGATGATGCTACAGTTCTTATTCTTAAATTCTGATACTAATTGCATTGGTTTCTGTGCTGTCATGTAGTAATTATCTGTATTAATTACTAATCAGCCTTATATTGTGACATTTCTATTCTATGTGTACTGTATATTGTGAGTGGGTCCCTAAAGCTCAGTAAGTGACAGCAGCACAGAGCATGTGCAGTGAATCAGCAGAAAAGAAGATTGGAGCTACTGGGGCATCTTTGGAGACACAGATTTTTACTGCTTAAGGGCTGTGGTTGCCTTGCGCTGGTACAGAAACCCAAAATATAATGTACAACATTTCAAGCCTACTTCTTTAGCTAAGCTTTAGTTCTCCTTTAAGTTTTCCCACACGTAGCAACCAATCAGGTGTTTTTAAAAGAATTGTTCAGTATAAAAATAAAAACAAGATAAATAAAACACGTTTCCAATATAGTTAGTTAGCCAGAAATGTAATGTATAAAGGCTGGAGTGACTGGATGTCTAACATAATAGCCAGAACACTACTTCCTGATTTGCAGCTCTCTTGGTAACCAATCAGATTCTTGACGGGGACACATTGGTCATAACTGTTGTTTTTGAATATGAGCTGAATGCTGAGGATCAATTGCAAACTCACTGAATAGTAATGTCCCATGTGACCCTCTTAAAGTCACTGCCTAACTCAGTTATAGAGCTGAAAAGCAGGAAGTAGTGTTCTGGCTATTATGTTAGACATCCAGTCACTCCAGCCTTTATACATTACATTTTTGGCTGACTAACTATGTTTAGAAACATTTTTTATTTTGCACAGCCTGTCTATTTACCCAGTTTTTATTTTTACACTGAACTGTTCCTTTAAACAGCTAACCCGGAAATGCTGCCTGCTGGTGGGTGGCTATAGGTTACTGGCATCCAAACAGAGGCTTATGAATAATTCTCATTTGAGGGAATGCAGTCCAAAGGTGAATGGTGCTAAATACATTTATTGCAACAGGTAGAATCTTTTTTTCATGTAACCACTATGGTCATGTGATTTCAATGTCCAATGAGAAAGGAGGAAAGCAAACTATGAATTCCTGTGATAGCCCAAGACTATTACACTAGGGACATCCAACCTATGCTCCTCCAGCTGGAGGCTGTTTTAGTTAAACAACAGCTAGAAGGTTACAGTTTGAACATAACTGATTACATTGGTATTTACCCTCAGATTGATGGGGATCATTTATAAACACTGGGCACTGAGCAAACCTGCACTTGACCAGTAATCCATAGCAACCAATCAGTGATTATTTTGTTTCAGCCAGCTGCAGGCAGGGCAAGAAGAAAGACACTGATTGGTTGCTGCTGGTTATGCCCAGTGTTTATGAATGAATGTGTTGCTCAAGCTTCTTGCATTACCTGGGCCTAGGGTTGCAACCGGCCTGTATTTTACCGGCCTAGTCAGTAAAACACCTGCCAGGACTAGGGCTAGTATTACAAATTTACCGGCAAATTTGTAATACCCTTAAGATTAGCCCGTGGCCTGCTCCTAATCTGCCCGACACTTACCTTTTTTCTTCAAGGATCAATCAATAACGATGGTTGCCACCTTTTCTGTAAAAAAATACCGGCCTTCCTATATATTTATCTTTTTTCCCTATTAATAATATTGGGATCAACTATTTTACCGGCCAGGTGGCTACCTTATCCATAACCCATCCTCAGGCGGTTGTGTGCAGTGACCCTCTACATCATAACTACACCCCTTTTATGCCACTACCACACCCCTTTGAGGGGAGCAAGGAGAGATTGTGATTGCTGTTTGCTCCAGGGCAGACTTAAATTACAGGGCCCCATTGTGGTAAGAAATTAATTGTTGATCCTTCAGGGCACAGTGCAAAAAATAAAGGGGATGCTGTACTGCTGTTCCCTTCAGTGGTTTAACTAGTTAATAGGGGCTTAGAGCACAGCAATCCCTACCCACCTCCCTACTCTCCACCGCCTCCAGCCAGCCCATTCTCTTGCCTCCATGATCCTTTAGAACTATAAAGGAAGCAGACATCTTGGTCCGGCCCCCACAGCAATGGGATCTGCTTCCCCTATAGTTACGCCATTGGTTCCCTCCACCCCTAAATGATCTCCCATAATTTTATTATAGCTCTCATTCATCTGTATAAATGCAGATATCAATACAGTCATTTCTGTACACTACGTTTTAACAAGCTATTAACACCAACATACCAATTCAGATTATCTACCCACGAATTTCAGAAATAAAAATAATGTGTGTGTTTCTGTAACTATACAGAGAATCAGTGTTCTTTGCATGAAATACTGCAAAGTCTTCTGCTTTCAGAAAGGAAAGGCAAAATTATACCCTAATAAACTGTGTTTTTTTCCCTTCAACAAACCAATAAATCATTCTTAACTCGCCTGATTACAATGTACCCCCAACAAACTCCTCCTTGGTTTTCACCAATTGCCTTACTTATAAATGTAGATTTCCAACGAGATTTAGGACAGCCCAAATCTGTATGCACACAGGGAATTATAAAGGCTAACCATGTTATGCAAGAATTATGCAAGTATTTATCAGCGAGGACACATTCCCATCCACCCCCATTACTTTTACAAGTACTTCCAGCTTGGTAAATGCATCAATATGTGAATGTAAATGCGGTTCTCTTGAACGAACAAATACGCAGGAACCAGTGGGAGTTTGTTAAAAAAATATATAGTCGATAGATGACAAATGTATTGCTGTATTTACAATATATTTTCATACATTACAAATAATGCCAGTAAAACAAGTGAGACTTTATATTAGGAGAGAGAGACTGTACAGGAAGAAAAACAAAGCCAGAAAGAGAGAATGGAACATTAGCTGTTGGCCACAGCCCTTCTGGGATTTTTACACTTCAACCCACAGGCCAGTGGATGGGAATTGTCGTTGAACAGTTGGAGGGATGCAGGCTTGACATTCTTTCTTTATATGTAGAGCATTTTCATACCCTGTTATTCTTTTGGCCATTTTACTAATAAAAAAATACGAGGCTGAACAAGATTTCAGAAACGCAGAACTAAGGCACATGTAACTATAATGTCACGGGGTACGGCTCAGCTGTCATGTTTAGGGTTGCCACCTTTTCTGGAAAAAAATACCGGCCTTCCAATATATTTATCTTTTTTCCCTTTTTTTTTTACTGACCAGGCCGGTAAAATACCGACCAAGTGGCAACCCTAGTCATGTTCCAAATCAATATGGCCGATTTCAATTCGGGCCTACTGAATATTCCCAGGGATTGGGGAGCATGGCAGCCCAATGCAAGTCGCGAAATGCAAAAGGGGTCCCTGAAAGTGATTGAAAACAGAAATACAAGCAGAAGCACTCATGAGGCAAGGTAAGAACAGTTCTCAGGCAGCAGCACCCCACAGGTTACCATGGTGCTCTTGGCATTAGCAATGTGCTGGAAAGGTAATTGCTGGGGGCAGGAAGAATTTTAAGAGTGCAAGAGCACCAAGGTGCAGAAACATGGTATGTACAGGGCTCCATTGTGGCCCATCAGTTCTTCCTAATTTCTGTGTTTAAATGACATTCAAATTAGGGGATTAATTTGGGGATGCCTATGTTACTCCCCTAGCCTACCACTTTAGTTCTGCTGAACACAGGCAGTGCATTATTCAGATGGGGGGGGGGGGGGTGACGGTCTCTGTATTCTGTATTCTGTATTCAGCAGTGTAAATGCAGATTGCATTTTGTACCCTGCACCCTTAATAAAATAAACTTCTGGTATCTAAATTGAGAGGGGATACAAACAATATAAATTATGGGAGTAAGATTGGCAACCTACCAGTTGTTATTTAACCAAAACTCAAAGCATACCCACCACTATGACTTTCTAGAGAATGTTGGAGAATGTCCCAAGTATAATTACACATCTAGCTTTCCTTAAAGTCATTGCAGATCCTGACCTGTATTAGGCCTTAGCTAGAATATAATGCATACTGAGATTTGCACATAAACATTTAAAGTCACACGGCATCAAGGGTTTAGATTCCATCTGATTAAATGCTAACCATTTATCTGAATCTGTGAATTCTAAAATCATAAAATAAATGCTGGATTTGGAAGATACAAACATATTCAGTGCCTTTATAGTTGGTTGCAGAACAGATTATGTGGGAGTTATGGTTCAGAACACACAGGACTGTATATATATATATATATATATATATATATATATATATATATATATATATATATATATATATATATATATATAATTTGTCACATAGAACCACACTCCAGATTTACAATGAATCAATTCACTTTTATTAGCATGAATATCTGTGTCCAAGGTTTCGGCCCCCCTTGGGGCCTTTTTCAATCCTTGGGGGGGCCAAAACGTTGGACACAGATATTCATGCTAATAAAAGTGATTTGAATCACTCTATGTGACAAATTAAATAATACATATTTTTGAACCTGCACCCACAAGAATAGATGAAATCCGGATTAGAGTGCGGCTGATTCTGATCAAGTACATATATATATACAGAGATACATGATGGAGAACATGATCTGTTGTAAACAAATCAATGCATATGAAGTGATATATACTAGGTTAAACAACAGATGATTTAAGGGATTTAATTTCTTGAGCAGAGCAGTAAGGACCGGCTGGATTAGGATTCCAATGTGTGCTGATACCCACTAATGTATCAGTCAGCCATTTCAATGGCAAGTCTCTTATCTCCTGTGGGACAGATAAGTTGGCCTTAAAAGATCCAGAAACTCTCAGCTCTGGGAGGAGGCATCAACGTCAGCCACACTTTCCCAAGAATCTGACAAATTTGCGGCTCAGTATAAATAACGACAGGGTGGGGGGGCATTTGGTTACTTTGCACTGACACCTTCTTATCACTAGGGTTAGTCAGAAGAGTGGCAGAAACATGGCAGATGACAAAGGGGGTGGACATGTGAAGGCCAGATAGTTCAGAATGTGGATATAGATAGGGACAATTAGGGGGGTCTGCAGTTTGGAAGCCAACTGGTTTCAGTAAATATTAACGAACTAGAAAAAATGTCTAGTAAAGGAATAAAGGGGTTTGATCAGTAAAGCACATATTGTTATGATATAATTCTTGGCTTTTTAGGCTTAAACAAAGGGTACTATTATGTGGTTAGAGAGGTGCTCATATAAATCATTAATAAGTATCACAATACCTTCACTATTCACAGCTGGGAACTTTTGGCCCCAAAGATTTAACAGAGAATTAAGCTGGCAGGAGGTTGGGGAAAGAGAACCAAAGACTTGATGCAGTGGGTCTTACAGAAACAGGCATGGGCAAGTTAAGATCCTACAAGCGTAATTAAATGTATGTATAAGATATTGCCAGATATTGTACTCATTTTCTATTAAATACACCATGGTTATTCAGCCAGCACCAGGTCCAGACTGAGAATATAAATAGGCCCTGGCATTTCAGGTACACAGAGGCCCAACCAGCCCACACAGAGGCCCAAACAGCTCCCACCAGCCCACTAAATATTGACTTTCAATGGGACCTTATAGCAGCCCCTCTGGCATTTGCCAGAACCCACAGATTGCAAGTCCAGGCCTGGCCAGCACCTCTCCAGACCTAGATTTACTACAAATCCCAGTGATATGTATCAGCCAGGGTGTGTTAACAGAACTTATGAAATTTATGAAAATGTCACAAGAACAGAGATGTCAGCTAACCAGGACCCGATGATCCACTTCAGGCATTTTTTGGGATCTTATTTCATATTACCATTTAGAGTGTAGAGGAATTAGGTTCTAAAAAGCACTGGACCATAATCACCCCAATAACATGGGGGTAGTTGACATCTCTGCAAGGGACTCTTGGCTAATATAACAACTGTTGGATCAAAATGTCCCAGCAGTGCCAACAGGTTGACCTTTGCCTTCCCAAGGAAACAATGCAAGAAATACTTAATAGATTTTGACAGGCTTCTTGCTTTAAGTACAAATGTTAAATCATACAATATCAAGATGGATTTCAGACTTTTATTCCAAGCCCCACTGTGAATAGTGATTAAGCCTGGAATTACCATTGCTCTTTTACCATCTTGGAATTAAGTGGAAGGAGGTCTTAAACCATTACGAGCTGTTATCTCCATGATAACCTGAAGTTTGTTGACATCTCTAAATGCAGGCAAAGCACTCCTTCTATATCATTACATAACACAGTTCCCAATTCTCAGGTCAAGGTCAGGAAGGTAAATTGGCCATCAAGCAAAAAATATAAATAATACGTAAACTTTCCCCCCTTTCTGTTGTGACTTTAGGACAGAATCCAATAAAAGCAGAGCAAGCTCACACAAGAAGGGGCATTACAGCTGTAACACTGCAATAATTGCTTGCAGATTGTCAGTATTTGACAACATGTGTTTCACCTCATCCTTTTCTGTTCCTCTGTTTAACGCAGAACTTAACATATTCATCGCCACAATGGTGGGATATAAACTGGTCTGCTAGAGCCAAAGAAAATTTGAAATAATCATATTTAGTCAAATTCAATGGGACAGGAGAGGACCATATTTTTTTTTAAACTGTCACTAATGATTTTAGAATTTCACAAATTACCTGCAAAATTCACGAAACGTGAGAAAATTTCGCGAAACGACGAAGTTGACGCCATCGCCCATTAAAGTCAAAGGGCGTCCATCTGAATTGTCAAAAAACTTTGACGCCAGCGAATTTTCACCGTGAATTTGCGCCTGGCAAATAATTTCGCCCATCACTAATCCTGACAGCAGAGATGTCAATAATCTCCACTTCACTGGGGACATTAACATCCAGTTCAGCCATATTTATACCATATTTGACTTTAAACCAAATTATAACATGGAATTGTGTAGCCTCTGGAAAAGAGGAGGATGGATCAAGTAGGCTAAAGCAGCTTTCAACCTGAAAGAAGACTAACAATATCTGGAGTGATATTACTTATTTGTTTCTCAAATGCTCTGTTTGGAAGAGGAGAATACTGTGGGCCCTGTGAGGATAATGTCAACATGAATTATCAGTGGGCTAAATTTGCTCTATCCAATAAAGAACAGCAACCAGTAAGCAGATAGCCTTGACTGGTCTAGATCACTTGGAATGATGAAAGCAATTATTTGATTGGTTTCTGTCACTTTTGCTTGTGCACGTATATCCTTTAGCTAGGGATTTGTACATCATATAGAGGTATGGGACCTGTTATAGCAAATACTTGGGACCTGGGGTTTTCCGGATAACAGATCTTTCCATAATTTGGATCTTTATATCTTAAGTCTACTAGAAAATAATGTAAACATTAAATGAACCGAATAGGCTGGTTTTGCTTCCAATAAGGATAAAACATATCTTAGTTTGGATCAAGTACAAGGTACTGTTTTATTATTACAGAGGAAAGGAAATAATTTTTTGGATTATTTGGATAAAATGGGGTCTATGGGAGATGGGCTTTCCTGTACTGAACTTCTTCCACTAACTTCAGGACCTTTGAAGGGTTCTGTGCTGTGTATGAGAACTTTGGGTGGAAACGGTGGCCATTAGATTTAGGTATTCAATGACTTTAAGTTGTTGTATTTCTGTGCAGAAATTAATAATGTAATTAATGTAGATCATTCACCCTATAGGTTAAATTCATGACAATGGGATGGAGGCAATGTTGTTGCCCAAGGAGTGAATGAATAAGTACTTTCCCCACGCCTCCTTGTTTGTGGTGAGAATTTTACGCAGATTCTTTTCCTGGCATCTGTATCCCATTTCCATGTGTAATATAAACGGAACAGTGCCACTGGCAGATTTATCTAACATGTGGACAGACTCTGCTGTAGAGGACTTAAACCAGGGATTTCAGACATGCTTTATGCTGTTGTGTACTACAGAACCCAGCATTCTCAGCCAACCATTTTCTTGGGATCCTGGATACTGCCATTCACAACAGATGGTGGGGCTAACATTTGACATTGTTAAAGGAATAAAAACAGTCTCCCATGTGATGTCAGTTAACGTCCCATTGTCAGATATATGATAAGGCACAGTTTGGGAATTCTGCAAAATGTAGTTTCTTGGTGAACAAAGAAAATAAGGAAATAAAGAAAAAAAATAATGCTTATATCCTGTATTATTATAACTGCACTATGTTTTTTTTTTGGCTGTTTTTATCACACCTTACAATGTACAGTCTAATTTAAATGACAAGCCATTTCCTCCCCATGAAAAATATATGACCACCTTATGAATATGATGGCAGAAATAGCGACTATACTTGAGGGATATTAAAAACAAGTAAAGAAACAGATGCAGAATTTGAATTAAATGCGTCTAAACATGTCCTCATAGTGCATAGGAATATAACAGTAGGACAGATTAAATCTGAAATCCTTATAACCTACAGTAATGGGTCATAACAGCAGATTTCTAGAAACAGGGGCGCTGTGCTTCATTTGGAGGGGTTGAACTTGATGTACTTTGGTCTTTTTTCCAACCCAACTTAAACTATGTAACTATGATTTGAGAAATATTAATAGAACCGTTTTTTTTTCTTACCTCATTTTTGTTAGTACGGGTAGGACCCGTGGGACCTGGGGTTTTCCAGATAACGGTTGTTTCTGTAATTTGGATCTTCATACCTTGAGTCTACTAGAAAATCATTAAATAAACCCAATAGGCTGGTTTTGCTTCCAATAAGGATTAGTCTTAGTTTGGATCAAGTACAAGCTACTGTTTTATTATTACAGAGAAAAAGGAAATTATTTTTAAAAAAATGTGGATTATTTAATTATAATGGAGTCTATGGGAGATGGCCTTTCCATAATTCTGAGCTTTCTGGATAATGGGTTTCCGGATAATGTATCCTATACCTCTACTAGATTTTCAGTACATGACAGTTGCACACTAATTACGCATACAGTATTGAAGAAAACAGATTTAATCTATTTCATCCACTTTCAACAACTGGCCAGTGGCAAGAGGTGAATATATCCATTATTTTGGATATCGCATGTTATATACAAGTGTGGTTAGAAAAATTAGGGATATGATTACCTACCTTGTCTATAAAGAACACAGACAAACCAGAACATAGGAATCAATTATTTTACACCTACAACCTTTATATCTATCTTGGCTGTCTTATAATTCAAGTCAAGTCCCCAAAAAGAATGACCTGTAAATACAGATATTAGCCGGGTTGTCATGAGCGGAGTGCCCTATAACTTTTTTTCTCCTCATATAAGTTCACTATTTTTAGAGCTGAAGAAGCCAGCAGTGAACTAAAGAGAGTAGAACTGTACACTGCAGTGCTACAAGATACATTCCAGCCTATAATTTAGTTAAGTCAAGGGTACACTATTAATATGCACCTCAAGTCAATGTGGCACAATTCTGGACACTTTTAAAGACATATATTATCTGTACACACATTCTTAAATAAACTCTTTAAATAAGGAAATACAAAATGTACAAATTTACAACAAAACCCCATCCACTTGCAGCTGTTACTATCTACATCCACACTCTGCTACAACCATGCCCTCGTATTTAAATTTGTACGTGACCACTCCTGCGTCCAGGTAAAGTATGGAGATAGGGTCCAACTTAGTGGCAACACAACAGGCTTTGGAAGCTTTCTGAGCATTCTTCATGTGGACTAATGTTTGCACAATGGCATGCTTTGTTGGTGTGACATGCTCAGTCAAAGGGTAGGAGCACACTCCCCGGCACTCATATGCCTCATAACCCTGGGGTGCAATAATCCATGAATTCCATCCAATTTCACTAAAGTCAATGTAAAGGGGAGTCTTTTTGCAGTAATTGCCTTTAGCATTTCTACGGATTCGGGAACTTGCATCATAGATTATGTTGGACCTCATTTGCAGCAATGATTCTTCACTTAGACCGTTGCCCAGGCCAATATCTTCTCTGCTCTCCTGATCAAGTCCCTCCTCATGGTTAATCATTTCCTCCAGCTCTTCCTTTTCCTCCTTCTTGTCACTGCTCTGGTCATCAGAAAAGACAACAAGGAAAGGCTCATGCTTGCTTTCTGGTCTCACTTCAATATCCAGATTTCTTTCTCCAGAACCTTCAAGATCAACGTCAGGATTCTGCACTTGCACTTCTAGCCTGTGAGTTGCAAATTCTGACCTGCTCCAGCGGCGTACTGCCTCTGTGATGTCAAACATCTGCCACTCGCTGCTGGTTTTGTATAAAAGTCTGGAAGCAAGCTCCACAGCCCTTATGGTATCCTCTCCCTCACTGTATATTTCATATACCGTGACTTTCCTGCCTACTCCTTCAAACAACATCCTGTCCCTTGGAACCATCATGTATAACTTGAGTTCCGCCATGATTAACGCCTCGTGTTGAGGAATAGACACATTGAACAGCAGAGGGTACCTCCTTACCCCCATTGCATCACTATAGGGCATGGTAAAATCTGAAATAAAGAAAAGACATGTGTCATTACCAACATTAGCTTAAATCTCCAATCATTCTATTTACATATTTATTTATTTTTTTTGTAGACCCACTTGCTAGATAGATACTACATAATGCGTATGGTGCATTTCTTAGACACCCCCCTGCCCATTAAAAAAATTCTTGACAAATTTGGCTTGATAGACTTTAACAAAGTCATAGGTTATCAAGCAATTAAGGCACTTCCCACTTAGAGGGAATTACTAGAATTCCTCTACTTCTGCAGAACCCAATTATCAAACTGTTTTCTCCCAGTTTTCTCCACTAAGCAGAAAGTGGTGCAGTTAGACAGCTTCGTATTACCAACATTTTTCACACAAGTTGATGGATTGAAGCCATTATCTCCCAAACCATATCCTTAAACTTTCATATGGATATAAACAGAAATTGTGCAAAGAAGGATCAGTGTAATTGTGCATTATCTACGTCTGAAAGTACTGCCACATGTTTATCTTGAAACAGAGAGGTATGGAGAGCTGTTTAACATATGAAAGGAACGTCTAAATCACAAACCTGGAATCTCCTTGCCAAAAAGCGGGCAAGCAAATTTTCTGTTATTTGGAGCACTTCTTGAGAGTTATTGAACTGCAGTGCAATCTAACTATTTTAACCATGGAGATGAGCAATTTTGAAATTCTATGAATTTTGTTGGTGTTGCTAATAAAATACAATAAAATACAATGCCTTTTTGGCATCACTGGGGTATTTTCCCCTGTTTTAGTCATTTCTGCTTGTATGTCTGCATCAAATGGCCAGTGCTAGAATTGAGGTAAGTCACAGCAATGGGATATCCCCATTTCCAGTACCAAAAGCCAACTCCTACAATGACTGTACTAAAAATTGTCCTATTATTTTAGAGCTCTGCCTACATAGGTTATGTCACAGTGTACTGTAAGATCACCTGATCATATAAAATCCAGCTTAAAGACCTGCTCTGACTGCAGGTAATTTAAATCAGCCCATCAACTTTCAATTATTTATTTGATAACCTTAGTGTAGTGCCACAAGCTGCCCCAAGTAGGGTTATTGCATATTGTTTCATATTATGTCCAGTTTTCTCACTGGGTGCATATTAGCTTGAGTGCTTTGGGTTTTCATGCAAAGCCTTCCATGAGTATGTTTGATCTTATATCATTTACATGCCTATAATTCAAGTTTTTCCTCCCCCAAGCACATCCTTGCAGTTAGCTGCTAAGTGTAGGCACCCTGAAATAGCCCAACTAAATGAAGAGTTCTGCTCAGTGTCTCTTCACACTGCAACCAAATACAGTCTCGTGCTTTTAGCACCTTTCCCGCCTGGGAACTCGTAAACCAGAACGTTCGCACACTTGTTTGAAGTGGGGAACTATATGTATTTAGAACATATGGTGTAACTGCTGCTAAAGAATAGAATGAACGCCGACATTATTGGATAACATAGGGCTCGCTAACTAATATATCCTGGAATTCAACCTTTATCTCCTAGTCATTGCTGATAAAGAGCTGTTTCTCATATGTGAGGGGTAACAGATCTAAATGGTAATCTTCCAGTCAACTTTAATATTCTATTCTCTTATAATAAAAAAACAGCTATTTCTGTTGTATTTTGCTGTACATACTGTATCTCTCCACATTCTGGGGTGTCCTGATCACAAGCATAATCAATAAAAATCTGAAATTCTAAAATGATATGTTCTGTAGTTTTAAGTATACAGGCAGCTAAATAGATTGCCATTACATATGCTACACTCCCCTTATGATTCTACTTCCTGTTTTTGAAGGTAATAGACACAACCCATTGGTAGGTAGAGTGAATTGAAATCATTTGCAAAAATGTTAACTTTATATAGCTTTTAAAAACCCCTGCGACTTACTCCTGTTATGTTTTAATTGGCTGAATGTTGACATTAAAAATTTATGTAAATTTCATCATGGCCTTCAAGTTATTCAAACAAACGGTTGTTGATACATATAGGTAATGCTTTTATTGCATTATATTTCTCTGCCAAAAGAAATGAAAGGGAACAAATGAAAACAATAAAAGAAAACCAAATCAAGAACGAAGGAATTAGAGAACCAGCATGGAATATTGGTATGGACTATTGAGGGAGGTTTCATTCATTCATTTGAGAATTGCCTTCTTAAGGTTAAAAAATATGCAAAAGAAAATACACCATAAATGAGACCACTAATTCCCATTTCAAGAAGTAATTTTTTCGTTGCTAGCAACTGTCTTGCCTCCTCACCTCTTCTACGGTAGCATAGTGGCTGTTCATTTCTACAATTTACCTTCTGTTTCAATTTATTAAACATTTAGCCAGTGGCGTAACTAGTTGTTACTGGGCCCCATAGCAAATTCAATTTAGGGCTCCAAAATATTCATAAGTTGACCTATTTTACCAAGATATATTAAAATTGCTAATTAATTAGGGTCTCACTGGGCCCCCTACACTCCTGGGCCCCCTGCAACCGCAGGGTCTGCTTCCTCTATAGTTACGCCCCTGCATTTAGCTAATTAGTTTACAGCTAAGGAAACATTAAACCTGTAATTTTAGGAGCTTTGTGAAAGCTCCTGCCATTCAACTGCTTCCTTGCATGAGACCCAAGTAAGAAATGTTACTTTGTCCAAGAGGCTGAAACCTTTTATTGCAGATTTTTTTTTAAATAATAAAATTTTACCGGCATCTGTAAATGGATCTTTTAATTTTTTTCATGCAAATGATTACGATGGATGACATCTGTTATGGAAACAGACTTGAATTCAACTCCTAGTGGTACAAGATTTCCAGACGAAAATATCATCCAATGGCAAGGACTACGTGCCAACTAGTTCTTTTTTTTTATTTTTAAATGAAAAACTCATTGAGTATCCAGGCAGATGCTTGAGTTCTGGTTAATGCAGTTCCCCAAATTCTAATAAAACACAGGATGATGAACTGTAAAAATGGGGCATGTCAGTATGACATATCGTGGATGAGAAAATGTACTTCACTGAGTTACATAGTTTCTCTTTATTTACCATTTGCTTTCAAGCTGTAATGTTTATGATGATGCTGCTCATGCCTGACAGTGAACAAGAAAACTCTGAGAATTGTTATTCCTGTTCATAATAGCCTCTGGGACATGAGTTAAAAAGTGAGAGACAAAATTGACGTCCAACCTGCAGCCTTTCAGCTTTTGTAAACTACAGTGGATGTCAAATGTTTTCAGTTTAAGTCCCATTTGGAGGCCCAACCTTTGGTTAAGGCACATTAAAGGTTATGGATATGAAAATACATTGGTTATTCAACTATTTAGACATCATTTCAAGGAAATAAGATGAAAATAAGATTTAATCTGATAATTTGCATTCAACAGGACTTTCAAGTATATCTAGGAGAGCATATACTCATTCTCCCCAAATCTCACCCTACTGACCATCAAGCTGAGCTACCCTTCTACTGCTTCAAGTTTAGAAACCACTTAACTACATCTCCCAGCACATCTGCTAAGCCTGTTGGGAGATGATGGATGTTGCCATTCAACACTATGGGGAGCTCAAGTTAGGCACCCCTGCTTACATTAAAAAAAAAATCAAAACTGATGAGTTTCCATCAAAGCTTAATTGGGGTTTGAGACCAAAGTTTTTTCTGCACGCATGAATTAATAGCTATGCAATCGGTCCAATGTTCTGCAAACCCCTCAACCCCTACTGCAATTTAGAACTTCCTAATCTCCTAAACCTGCCTTCTTAAAAGAATTACCTCTTCAAGTCTTATTTCATTCAGTGAGTTGGTGGGATAGTAATGGCTGTAATTCCAACTGGTCTTTCATTAACTGTTTCCATTTTCCATTCACTGAATTCCATTTTAAAACACATTTCACACCAAATAATAATAATAATAATAATAATAATAACTCTGAAGAGATCTCTCCAATCTTAAAGGAGGGGGGGAAAGACATATTAAAGAGAAGTAAAAGATTTATCGACTGTACTTTTTCAAACTGTATAGCCCACTGGGAACTAGGGAAGTTTCAAGATAATTAGAGCCAGACATTGTGCCTATATAGCATATGCTTAAAGATTTATTCTGGGGAGAAGCCAGTTTTGCTGTGTAATACACCCTTCGCATTCTGGAGGGATTCAACATTTAGACAAAATTTAACCAACCCCACCCACAGCCCAAAGGTCTTGTATATTCAACAAGTAAACGGCAGGACAGAAAACACTAACAAACGTAAATTAACATAGAATGTGAAGAGCTGACAGAAAACCTCTTGGCCCGAGAAGTGAGCACTTTTTCAGTCTCCAGAGATGTTCAGGATTATTGTGGGTTTACCCCAAAACACTGCTGAGATCCCCTTCCTTCCTCTAGCCCTGCAGAATATATCTACTGGGAAACTGTACCGTGCATAAACCACTCTTAACATTGACTAAAGGCTCTAAAATGGAAATTCTTCCTTCTGGAGATGAACGAGTAACTCCAAAAAGGTAATTTCTGAAATACTAACACTGAATAAAAAGGTAATTTCTGAAATACTAACACTGATATAATGTTGATTTTCTAACAAAATGTATAATTTAAGATGGTCCAAAAAAAATGCCCCTTTGTTTTGGCAGATGTAAATCATCCAAAATACAGAAATGCAGGACAGTGATTTATATATAATAGAATCACAAAGACATTTGACCCAGGCTTCAAGAAGAAAAATGTCCTTGATAAAATGTAATGTTACATATTATTACATTGTATAATTTGTGATATCTTCAGTAACTTTGTCACTGAGATCAATTCTGGAGACGTACCGCTGTTGTAAACTACAAATCCCAGTATCCTCCAACTGCCCCGGAGGTGGTAGGTTGTAAGTTGTAGTCAGGCCCGGACTGACAATCTGTGGGTTCTGGCAAATGCCAGAGGGGCTGCTATAAGGTGCCATAGAAAGTCAGTATTAAATGGGCTGGTGGAGGCTATTTGGGCCTCTGTGTGGGCTGATTGGGCCTCTGTGTACCTGAAATGGCAGTGCATATTTTAATTCTCAGTCCGGACCTGGTTGTAGTTTAGCAATAACTATTAGCAATAACTACAGGTTACAGGCTGATGGTCCCAGTCCGACTGCATTGCTTGGTCCCACTCTTCTCTACTTCCTGTAGAGGGAAACATTTTGGAATAAGTTATGTCCAAAACTGTGAGACAAGCTGATTTTTGATTGCAACTGGCCCACTAACCTCCAACCTCATGTAAGAACTATAGGTGAGGCCTTTCCCAAAACAGAATTTATTTTATATGAGTCTGGAGAGAGATTACAAGATATCAGAGATGAGAAGCAGCTGGACATATTGAATAGAGCCAGGAATCATTCTTAAGGTTTTTGTAATGTGAACAGAAGAATTGAGAGATGTTAGAAGGTCAAAGCTCTGTTCCTTTCATGTTAAGTTTCAGGACCAACTTCAAAAACCACAAAGAAAAAAAAACAAGTGAACTGATGTTAACTGATTCGGATCATTGAAGAGTTTCAGGGGATATATGTTTTCCCAGGGAAATTTCTGCAATTTGCCATGCAATGGGGAAAAAAGGTTTGAGAAGTCCTGTAAATCTAAATCTAAAACAAAGGTAGAAACATGGTTTTCAGCAATGTCTCTGAGATCTGTCATCCCTGGGGCACTGAAGCCATTTGTTAGATTACACCCAGTAAATTACAGATTCATCAATACAACTGACTCCCATATGGAAATTAAGGTGTGGAATTCAGAAGCTCTACCAGACTGGACAGCTAATTAACCAAGTCATGTGATTTTTACACTTTTGGAGGCCTGCCCCATTATGGAGATGTCCCTTACCTCATCAAGTCCTGTCTTTCTGTTTGTCCCATAATATGATTATTATATTATGACATCAATTTACAATTAACAGTACAATATGACTTTCACAGCTTCCCATTAAGCTCTTCAGTAGTACTATACTCAAAATGTAAGCCTTTCCTTCTTAAAATTGTTCTTGTCATCTATTAACAAACCCCAATTTATATATTAACACATGGGGAATAGATGCATAGGTGGGTGGCAGGATGTCCACTGACTCATTCACCTGAGCTAGTGACCAAGACACTTGTGATGTTGCTTGTTTATCCGAGAAACATGACCTATTGGTGGACCAGAAAACAGGATTGGGAAACCATGTAAGCAGTACAGTAAAAATTGAGAAAAACTGTCATAATCTCTAAAAATGATATGTTCATTTTACTTTCCGAATCAACTCCAATGACCTAACAGTTTGCCATGTCAGATCTTGGGCCCCATAATAAATTGCATTCAGATGTATTCATCTTATTAAACCAATGCCAGATTTCCTAATCATGCCCAAGATATTCAGCAAACCCCCTCCCCCCCATGCCATGTTCTTACCTTCATTTTTGAAACTTCGTACAATGTTAGCAGAAGGCATGGTTGTTCTGTCCTTTGCAAATCTGTTGTAGAGTTCCAACATGTATTCTGGAGGATCCACTTTTACAGGTGGTTGAATTGGGATGCCAGAGAGGTTGAGGGTCCTCAGGATGTCGTCTTTCATGGTCTCCCGCAAGGAATTAAAATCATATCCATCCTGATCTGAAAAGACTTCATCAAACAAAGGTAACCCATCTTCCAAAGGATCTTTGAGGTCCAGTATAGGACTTGCTGAAATGCCATGTGCCAATAAAATGAAGGCCATGTAGGACCACAGAGAGACAGGATCCATGATTAAAATGCTGTTGTGCTCAAGTGAACTTCAGCTTCCAGTGGTGTCCCGTGAGTCTGATTTATTCTCTCGAGAGGACACTGCTTTTGTCATCTGCAGTTGACAAGTTTGGAAATTCTTGTCTGCAACTTGTGACCATTCTCTCACATACACACTCCTTGCTCTATCCCTCCCTCTTTGTCTTCACCCCTCTTTAAAAAATTCAGGTTTAACTAATTGGATAACATGTCCCTACGGCATCCCTTTTCCTCTTATCTTCTGCACTAGGAGCGTCTCAACAGAATTTGCTGCTATCTCAGAATCCCAATTCTCCTAATGAGCATTTTGTAAACATTTCCATATTCTGACACTGCCGGCGAGATAGGCCAAGAAAAAAAAAAAAGTTTGCCCTTATTCTGCAACTTCCCTGTGGAAGCTGCCAAAGTTTCCTTCTGAGAAGTTTTATGTGATTTAGCTAACATGCAAGAAGCTTATACAAGCTCTGGGTGAATGAATAGATTTTCTTGCTGCTAGTTCTTGGTTATGTGCTAGAGAATGTGTTGAACAGCGCCGAGAAGGATTCGCTTTGTGCAAAGTATGAAATACTGAACTGTACATTTTTCTTTTCCCTGTAAAATTATAAAGGTCATAACCCGCTTCAAGGATTTGTAGGCCTGCAAGTAATTTTCAGCAAATGAGAATTTTATATGATGGATTTCAGTAAATGAGATTCTCTTTATATGACTAAATCTATTCTGGGCTGAACAGGACAAATCACTTTGGGATTCAGGTTCTAATCTTTGCATTCACATTTGTATGTGTTAAAGTCAGCTGTTTACAAGATTGACAGTGTAGAGGAAATGATAATAATCAGGAGTATCGTTACTCCATAGAAAATTCAAGGCTTATACTGCAATACTGTTTATAAACTGTTTTTCATTTAATTTACTTATTTTACAGTATGTACATTTAGCAAACCTTTAAGGCATACAAAGCCTTTATTTATTTGTTCATTTGTGTGGGAGCTGCCCTATTGCTTAGTCAACCAAAATAATAGTATACATCATCTATAAACCATAATGAAATAGTTTACTCCCCAGTGACCATGCTAGAATACTTATGTGCCGCTATCGAGCAATAACATTTGAACAAATACATGACAGTGTTTGGTTTAACTCAGCATCATCACATTCAATGTTTTCACAATGTGTCTAATTAATGTCCCCTTAAATTACATGCCTTACATGTTCATTAGAAGGATCATGTGCAGTAAATAATTGATGAATAAGAATTGCCCTCCTACATACCAGAGAAAAGAAAAATAGTTTAGACTATGGGATTGCCTGGATTTTAGTGACATTTACAAAAGAGGTAGACTAACAAAACAAACCCAGAGGCATTCCATCCTACACCCAGACACATTGCCTATCTACTTAATAATGTGCAGAGACTTTACTAAAGGCCAGACAGGTTGAACTGCAAGTTGAATCAGTGAATTTCAACAATTATACTCTAGCATTATTCCTTTAATCTCTTCAATGGGGTGTACTACAACTTCCAGGTGGGCCAAGATTTCTCAGGACAGATTGTATCCATTCAAAGCTTTTTATGGGATTTACCCTGCCATACTTTGGGTTGCTATATTTTAAGGAAGACATATTAACCTTTAAATATCTATTATCTTTCTTTTCTATTAAAGAAAAACTATACCCCCAAAATGAATACTTAATTAACAGATAGTTAATATCATATTAAATTGCATAAAATAAATAATCTTACCAAACTGGAATATATATTAAAGTAAATATTGGCATTTTACATCTTTTTCCCTGAGTTAACTGTAACAGGAAGAAGTGTGGAAGCAAAAGACCGAACTTTGTCCATTAATTGGCTCATGTGACCTAACATGTATGGTTTTTTTATGTGCACTGGGAATCATAGGATCCCAGGGGACTCCCTTAGTTCTTAAAATGACAATTTTCTATTTAGGATATCAGGTCCCGCCTCTTACATCACCTTGTCCATAAGATTCTTTAAGAAGACACTTATTACAATGTAAATTATCTGCTGCACTCTAATAGGGATTCTGTTATTGTCTGGAGGGCCCCTGTTTTGAACTGAGCACTTGTAAAACAAGACCAACGCCCCATACATTCCCGTGCATGGCATTAACATGGTGAAATTGCAATATGAAGGAGGGCTTCTTTTCTCCCAGGGATAGTTATGCAGCGCTGCCATGTATGTTGCCTTGTGCCCTTGTAACCTTCTGCAGCTTGTTTGGTTATCTTGAACCTTCCTTTGTTTTCCGTTCCCAAACTGTGACCTGACATTTCTCCTTTGTCCCTGTCAACAGCCTGCACTGTATGGCACAGCTTGGATGCAGATAAATGATAAATAATAGTTTATATGGCTTTATTTGGAGAAAGCGTGATTATATTTGCAAGGAAGTCAATTTTCTAGTTTCCAGGTGTTGGAGGAAAAGAGAGAAAATGCTTTTTGCAGTAATATGCAATTGCCATTTACAAGGAAAGTAAATGAAATCTTGAAGAGGCAAAACCTCACCAAACCAATACCAATGAATGTCTGTCAAGATACAGGAGGGATATATTATACATATAACATATTATTTAATACCAATTACCCATATGCTCTATTTAAGCAAACAGTTCTTCCTGAAGGTACTAAGCTATCATAAATCCCACCTTACAATAGGGATCTGTTCTTCAAAACATACAAAGCAAATCTGCTTCATTTATCAAGGAAAGGCCAGCAAGACTCAATAGAGAATAGAATGATTTTCAGTTGGATTTTCATTGGTACCATCTTTATCAATTAAAAAAGACAGCCATTCTTATCTGTACTGCTTGAATGCCTAGAAACCAGTGCAGCATAGCTTTCACAGATGTATTTAATAGGCATATAGCTTTTCGCTTTGTTTCTTGCTTCCCCATATGGCCTTAAATAAGAGTTCCGATCTTCACTAGAATTGGTGGGGAGGGATGTAGTTCTAACCCAGTATAGTGATGGGACGGATGCTGGAGAGGTTCATGTTGGCACAGGAAGGTCAGGTGGTTTCCCTCTTGGGAAGAGCGATGCCTTGAATAAAAATAAGTATGGCAAAACTTACCCCCTGTGGACAAAGACAAGTAAGTAGATAGATAATACACACTTTATCAGCTTTAGATAACAGACAGCTACCAATCTCTAATAAGTATTTTTTCAAAACCAAAGAATAGTACCACCCCACTATTTTTTTTTAGTACTACCCCATTTAAAAATATTTTAGGATTTAAAACAATCCTATTGGGTTTAATTAATGTTTAATTTATTTTTATTTAAAAATAAAGGTTTACACATGTATATACGGTATCCAATTTCTGCCAATACATTGCACATTTCATGTTTACATATTTATTGTGTATTTCTAAGTGCCTTTTTGTGATATGTACTAGCTGGAGCCACGTCGCCTCGTCTCACTGTACATTCGTATACTGCTGAGATGTCAATAAAGTTTACTTTGACCTTTTGACTTTGACCTTTGACCTATTTATTTTTTATTTAATTTTATTCTATTTTAGACTTAAGGCACAGGGATCTAAACTACAAATAGATCTCTTATGCAAAAAAAGCCCAGGTCCCGAGCATCTTGATAATAGGTCCAGAGAAATGCTATGTTGTGGACTGATTCTATATAGGCTGGGGCGGCCCTACACCTTTCTTTACTTATTAGCTCTGGAAGCACAGGACCAAGAACATTACCTACTGGTGTTTCCATTAGCCAAAAGCATTAAAATGTGTTAGTGTGCCTTTAATAAGGAAAGCTCCATGTTATTTCTTCATTTAGACAGGCACACAATGCATGATGCCTACGGAATTGACCAACACTTATCTCCTGTTTTACTGATTGTGCCACTTGGTTTTTCCACCAAGCACAATGTGTTTTTCCAGTTGTCTGAAGGAGACCCCCTGCCGACGGAACTGTTTTGTTAGTCGTTAGCATTGGTTGGTTGTGTAGGGGTCTTTTGGTTCAATATAGTTCAGGACTTTAAGAACACTTTGCAGCAACAGGTTATGCATGATCTTCAGTTTATCCATGATCTGATATCTTGATAAAAGTTAATAGGGCTCATATACTTCTGCAACTTGTGCTTTTGTCTGCAGTGAGCTGTGTCTTTCATTAAAGGTACCTACTACTGTATATATGGAAATGTGATCTGCATAATTCTGTATAGTTGCGCTTAAAGGAATTGTTCAGTGTAAAAATAAAAACTGGGTGAATAGATAGGCTGTGCAAAATAAAAAAAAAATCCAATATAGTTATTTAGGCAAAAATGTAATGTATAAAGGCTTAAAAGCAGGAAGTAGTGTTCTGGCTATTATGTTACACATCCAGTCTCTCCAGTCTTTATACATTACCTTTTTGCTATTGCTAACTGTGCTAGATTAAGTGTTTTGCCATTAGTTTAATTGAGCTTTATGCATGTACTGTTCTAAGCAGCAGTATATACCAGTACCAGATCTAAGCAGTGTACAGATGTATCAGGTATCAGAAGAACTTTAACACACCAATATATATCAGTAGCATGTATCCCATGCATTATGTAGCTGTATAGTGTATCACAGTCAACATATACTGTAAATACCTTTAACAGGGACACATAGGATAAGAAAAAAAACCCTAATAGTGTAGACCAGGGCTGTCCAACTGGCTCCTGCATTGTTTACACCTCAAATACAGACAGTAATAACCTGCATTGTTCACATCTGTAACACCCCTGTTGTTCACAACCCTAAAGCCCTGTACTGTTCACACCTGAGACCTAGACTGAAACTGTCCACATTGTTCACCTGTTCACACTCATACAACAGCACTCATAACTAAATTTATGTCTCATCAGTCCAAAGCACTTTGTTCCAAAATGACTGTGGCTTGTCTAAATATGCTTCTGCATACAACAAGCGATTCTGTGTTGTGAGTGCAGAAAGGGCTTCTTTCTCATCACCCTGCCATACAGATGTTCTTTGTGCAAATTGCGCTGAATTGTAGAACGATGTACAGATACACCATCTGCAGCAAGATGTTATTACAGGTCTTTGGAGGCGATCTTCGGGTTGTTGTAACCATTCTCACAATTGGCAATTGCAATTGGCCACCTTAAATACCTTTTCTCATGATTGGACACACTTGCCAATGAAGTTCAAGGCTTATCAAGCTAATCCAACTAATTTGCTGTTGCCAGTAATCAGTATTGAGCAGTTGTATGCATTCAAATAAGCAAGATTATTAGTGTACCCAAATTTTTGCACAGCCAGTTTTTCACATTTCATTTAGTTTCATACAACTGGATACTGCTTCACTAAAAGTCTTTGTTCAGAAAACACCCCAGTAGTCAGATGTTCATGGGAAATGAAATACATACCACTGTTATCTTTTTTGTTGAAAGTGGAGTAAATTATTATTCAGGCTGAGAGGGGTTCCCAAACTTTTTCATGTGATTGTATACTGTATATGTTAATATATTTACATTATCTCTTTGTAGAAGATAATAGAAAACCCATGTTTAGCTTTCTTCACCTGACAATGCCCATCCCTAAGGATGCCATATCACTTTATACTGTATATTGCTAGTCCTTGAACCCTTCTGGCTTCTTATAATTGTTTTATAATAAATAGTAGACCTATGGAAGCTAATAAAGAAGTTTGTGCTCAACTTGCCAGACAGATTCACTGTTTAGGCAAGACTAAAAATTAAAAATGAGCCAGTAGCACTTTCAAAGAAGCTAATGGAAATAAAGCAAATAGAAAATAATTCTCTTGATATTATTATTAGACACATATATTTACAAAATAAACCTTTATTGGCCTATTACTGGTAGGAAAATTAGAAAAAAATGTTTTAAAAAGAAAATTACCTATTTTGTGGATGTTTCAGAAGAAGCTGCCATTGGAAAATTAATTTTCAAGAATGAACAGGACACCATAGAAGAGTTAAAGTCTGTTCCTAAAAATGCTGACGTTACTAAATTAAAGATGAAGAGAAGACAAAATCACTGGAGGATTACCAAGTTATACACCCAAGGGATTTTGGTCAATCACCTCTTTTATCTATATGCCACGTACGTAGCAGCCCAGAATACTATTTGCTTCTTTTTCCAGTCATCCAGGAACCACAATTGGGTTTGGCCAAATGCTTGTGTAGTACAGAGATTTTCATAATGAGCATGCTCCCTCCTAGAATAATTGCAGGCGACACCTGTGTGAGTGAAAGAAGTTGTTGACATGGTTCTCAGGCGCAAACAGTAGCCTTGGCATCTGCTTGTCTCAAAGAAGAGGAGTGCCAGCCTCAGGTAGCAGCGAACTTGGGGGTACCTAATAACTTTGCACCACCCCAAGCATTTTACCCTTCCTTCTTCTTTAAGGCTGGCAACCTGACTACTCCAGAACAAACCAGCAGCTTATAGGCCCTCCCAACAGCTTGACTGTCTGATAATTGGCCAAAAAATTGTTAAATCCTGACATTTTTATTACTAAATGAAACAATGTACCTTGCAAATAATTCATTTTACCATCTAAAATGTTATTCTTGAACCAATAGAAGTATTTTTTTAGTTGTAATATTGGTGTGTAGGCAGCCATCTCAGGCCATTGCGCTTGGCTATGTACTTTCAGAAAGATAGAGTCTCTACCCAACACAACTGCTTTGAGATAAGCTATTATTCTTCCTACTCAGTGTAACTGGAGGAGTCATAGTGGGACTTGGGATTCTTACTTCTGAATGCTATTCTCATATCTACCACTAGGTGGGGCGTTTAGCAATACAGGTGTCATCCTGTTGCCTTCCCATTGTTCTATTGATATGCTGCCAGTGAGGAAAGGCAGGGGGTGATATCACTCCAACTTGCAGTGCAGCAGTTAAGTGACTGAAGTTTATCAGCAGTTTATCAGAACACAAGTCATGTGGCTGGGGGCATCTGGGAAACTAACAACATATCTAGCCCCACATCAAATTGAAAAATTAAATATAAATAAAAATCTTTTTACTCTTTTGAAAAACAGATTTCAATGCAGGATTTTGCTGGAGGAGTGCATTTAACTCATGCATTTTGTATAAAACATGTTTTCCCATGACAGAATCCCTTTTAAGCATTTATTTAGTTGTGTTGTAGTAGGTACCATTTTTATTATATACACCAAACATTAAAAGTATTTTGGTTATGACATTATATGAGAATAGAGGTTGCCGCACAAAAACTCACCCAGTTTCTATTCATTCCTATGGGATTTTCAGAAATCAATGAGTAAAAAGTTAGAGCTCACCACTTTATAAATATGCTTCAAAAAATCCCATTGGAATGAATTGAAAGTGGTCGAATTTTTCTGCAGAAGAACCAGGGAAAGAACAGAATGAAGAGCAGAAAAATGACTTTTTGGGGCACATTTACTAAGCCCGAGTGAAGGATTCGAATGAAAAAAACTTCAAATTTCGAAGTTTTTTTTGGCTACTTCGACCATCGAATTGGCTACTTCGACCTTCGACTACGACTTCGACTTCGAATCAAACGGTTCGAACCAAAAATTGTTTGACTGTTCGACTATTCGATAGTCGAAGTACTGTCTCTTTAAAAAAAACTATGACTATCTACTTCGCCACCTAAAACCTACCGAGCACCAACGTTAGCCTATGGGGACCTTCCCCATAAGCTTTCTTAGCAATTTCTGATGGAAGGAAAATCGTTCGATCGATGGATTAAAATCCTTCGAATCATTCAATCGAATGATTTTTCCTTCGAACGTTCGATCAAAGTAAATGCGGTAAATCCTTCGACTTCGATATTCGAATTCGAAGGATTTTACTTGGATGGAACCCTCGTGTTTGACCTTTAGTAAATGTGCCCCTTTGTGTTGAGCCAGAAGTGCTTTATCTTGAAGGTTTTAAGAATTTCTGTTGTTGAGATATTTATTTGATTGTCGAAAACACGCAGTACATGCCAGATCAACTATACCTAAAATATAATTTTTGTAAAAAATTCAAAAATACTTGACACACAAGAAACTCCCAGCAGTTTCTACTTTGCAAGAAAAACCCAAAGTTATAAAGAAACAGTATTCAGTCTGCCCCATTAGGATAGAACATCTGAACTACCTGTAGATATTGGCTTTGACACAAAACATCTCACGCTTGACTAACCTGGAGACTAACCTTTAACCCCAAATTAGTACATGATGCTTTTCTTTATGTCCTGGATTGTTGGATTGCACATTTGATGACACAGGAGAGATACTTTACAGTTGTTTTATTTTGCATTGGCATTAATATTGCCCGGTTGTCAGTCTAATAAACCAGGTGAAGAGATCTTCATGATCAACCCACTAAGCCCACCAAATGGATAGTAGTTTTTTAGTAGTTATTTGTTGCTTTTTTTGCCTGGTCCCTGCTTCTCAGCAGAAGAAGAGGGTTATATTATAGCATGGTAACATTAAACTGCACAGAACAATGAATAGCATCAGGTTCGGATTGGCAGTGATGGGTTAAACCCAGTGAGTGCTATCCGAATATATATTTTTTACCAGATCAACTTTTATCCTTCACTCCAAAAGGAGGAGCAAGTGCCTGCGCATGAGGGGAACAAGGGCGGTAGAGGAGGCCCCTGAGAATACACATCACGTTATACGTTCTCATCCATGTTGCCAAAACTGTTTAATTTTATTCATGTGTTTCAGATGCAGAGTCAGCATGAAACCACAGCTTGGTTCTGTAACATTCAACAAGCTCAGAAAAAGACAGAACTGATCAAGGGCCGTCCAGCCCTCTGATTAACTGCCCAGCATGTTTGTTTTTGTTCACTACTAGATCATTATGTAGTCAATACAATGAAGGGAAATGGCAGCCCTTTAGCACTTGAATTATTCAGGAATTGCATTCACATTGTCTGCATGTGGGAAAGAGGAGTTCTGTGAGCTACTACACCAGCCGTAATGCTACACTTTGATTCATGGAAGCTTGATTTGAATCCCAGCATTACGACTGTGGGCCCTGCAGTTAAGTTAAGTTAAGGCTAAGGCCACATGGAGGCTGAAATCAACTAGCTGAAATATTCTGGCTGAATTCAGCCCTAGCGCTGGCAGTAGCCTCCTCACTACCGCATTCAGAAGTTTTGAATCAGAAGAGGTGTGAATAGACTTTGGTGGAGTTTGGCTTAAAATGCAGAAACTCACCGAAATCCATCCGTCTGTTTGTATTGCTTTGCTTTGATTCAACACTTCTGAATGCGGAAGAGAAAAAATGGCAACCCTAACAGTAATTGGTTTTGTCTCCCAAGTGGTCCTAGCCTAAATGGGCACAAAAATGGTATAGCTAAAGCAGTGCAATGCACATAGGCCCATTTCCACTTTTCACTTGCATTGACATTGGACAGGAAAAACAATGCTTTTTGATGTTTTTTTAATAACAAAGTACATTTTTTCATTTATAATAATAATGGTCACATCAGAACTACAATGGACTATTAGGAATTTAAACTATGTAATTCCTCCCTCATGTGCAATAATTGGTGTATCCCTTATTCATTTGCAGTGCCCCTGTTCTGCCTCAGAAAGGGAGGAATCTATTATCACTTGCAGCGAGACTTCACTGCATAAAAAAAATTTTTGTGGCAAAAAAAGTAAATATCCCATGGTGTTTAAAAAAAGTGAGGCCACATGCAGGCTAGAATAACAGAAACTGGGAGTTATTATCTCACAGTGTTTCTTAAACTATTTTTTTTTTTTTGGACCCATTTTATTTTGGGAATCAGCCTGATGAACCACAAAATGGTTTAGAATCAGTTGATGTTTTAGATGCTACGTTCTGTTGTAGGAAGTGCTTTTACTGAATTCAACTTCCTTCATTAGAATTTTTCATAGATGGCTGCTGGCATAGGTGGATTTTAATGAATGCCTGGAAGAGGCAAAGCCAACACCATTCATTTTACAGGTATGAGATACGTTACTCAGAAACCAGTTATCCAGAAAGCTCCAAATTATGGGAAGGCCATCTCCCATAGACTCTATTTTAAACAAATAATTCACACTTTGAAACATAGTTTTCTCTTGTACCTGATCCCAACTAAGATATAATTCATCCTTATTGGAGGCAATAGCCAATGTTATTATAGTAGACTTAAGGTATGGAGACCCAAATTACAGAAAAGGCCCCTTATCTGAAATACCCCAGGTCCCAAGCATTCTATATAACAGGTGCCATACCTGTACATAAAACTGACACTTTATCCTGCCATGTGGAGATGTTTATAAAATGAGCTGGCACTGTATTTATATTTCTGCCATGTGGTCTGGAAGGTATTATACACAACTGGCAATGATTATCCTTGAATGTTATCTATGGTATCATAAATGGAAATAGCTATATTTATCCTGCCATGGGTTCTAAGGTTATTATACATGAAGCTGGCACTGCATTTACGGTGCCGATCGTGACACCAACTCTACAACAAGCACTAATTCCTTTTATGGCAGCCTTCCAGCTAGATTATGTACTTAAAATGTACTGTTTTTATGTATTGATTATTATGCATTATTATGCAGTAAGACTTTTTATACTATGGCTGAAAGGCAAACAAGTTAGGGACCGCCATGTGGGGTTTACCTTGACGTGGTATGGTGGCTTTTCAACTTTATGATCATAACTTTGTAACTAAAAACCCCTGTTTTGTAAACTTACTTTTGAGACAGGGGCCCAGGGAATGTGCATTAAAACTAGCACTTCCATTATACTTAAATATACTATTACTTAGCCTTTAGAGTGCTTCCACACCCCTATTTTGTACATTGTATTATGCAACATACTCAACAAACTCAGCCTATATTTTGTCCTTCAGACAAGAATTTATCATCTTGAAATCGATATATAACTTGTGTCCTCCTGAGGGTTATTGAAAGCCATTGGTGTCACCATCATTGGTGACAAATAAAAGCATCATTGCTCTTACCAAGGAATGTCCTCATATTAAGAGGTGACGTTTTTGTTTCAAGTGTACACTTTTCATTACAGGACCTCCTAACCCCCTTCTAGTTTTCCATCTCTTTCATGTCGTGCGATAAAAATATGGATTCTTTCCACCAACTCTACCGACAAGTGATAATTCCTTTTATGGCAGCCTTCCAGCTAGATCATGTACTTAATATGTACTGTTTTTATGTATTGATAAATACACAATATACTCAACAATGTCTGCCAATATTTTGTCCTTCAGACAAGAATTCACCATCTTGAAATTGATATAGAACTTGATTCCTCCTGAAGGTTACGGAAAGCCATTGTTGCCAGTGTCACCACCATTTGTGACAAATAAAAGCATCATTGCTCTTACCAAGGAATGTCCTCTTATTAAGAGATGGAGTTTTTGTTTCAAGTGTACACTTTTCATTACAGAACCCCCTAACCCCCTTCTAGTTTTCCATGTCTTTAATGTGGTGCGATAAAAATATGGATTCTTTCCACCAACTCTACAGACAAGCGCTAATTCCTTTTATGGCAGCCTTCCAGCTAGATCATGTAACTAAAATGTACTGTTTTTATGTATTGATTATTATGCAACATACTCAACAAACTCAGCCTATATTTTGTCCTTCAGACAAGAATTTATCATCTTGAAATTGATATATAACTCATGTCCTCCTGAAGGTAACTGAAAGCCATTGATGTGCGTGTCACCACCGTTGGTGACAAATAAAAGCATAATTTCTCATACCAAGGAATGTTCTCATATTAAGAGGTGAAGTTCTTGTTTTAAGTGTACACTTTTCATTAAAGGACCTCCTAACCCTCTTCTAGTTTTCCATCTCTTTCATGTGGTGCGATAAAAATATGGATTCTTGCCACCAACTTCACTGACAAGCGCGAATTCCTTTTATGGCATCCCTCCAGCTAGATCATGTACTTAATATATACTATGTTTTTGTGTATTTATAATTATGCAACATACTCAACAAAGTCTGCTAATATTTTGTCCTTCGGACAAGAATACATTATCTTGAAATCGATATATAACTTGTGTCCTCCCGAGGGTTATTGAAAGCCATTGGTGTCACCATCATTGGTGACAAATAAAAGCATCATTGCTCTTACCAAGGAATGTCCTCATATTAAGAGGTGACGTTTTTGTTTCAAGTGTACACTTTTCATTACAGGACCTCCTAACCCCCTTCTAGTTTTCCATCTCTTTCATGTGGTGCGATAAAAATATGGATTCTTTCCACCAACTCTACCGACAAGCGCTAATTCCATTTATGGCAGCCTTCCAGCCAGATCATGTACTTAATATGTACTGTTTTTATGTATTGATTATTCTACAACATACACAACAAAGTCTGCCAATATGTTGTCCTTCAGACAAGAATTCACCGTCTTGAAATCGATATATAACTTGTGTCCTCCTGAAGGTTATCGAAAGCCATTGATGCCAGTGTCACCACCATTGGTGACAAATAAAAACATCATTGCTCTTACCAAGGAATGTCCTCATATTAAGAGATGGAGTTTTGTTTCAAGTGTACACTTTTCATTACAGGACCTCCTAACCATCTCTTTCATGTGGTGCGATAAAAATATAGATTCTTTCCACCAACTCTACCGACAAGCGCTCATTCCTTTTATGGCAGCCTTCCAGCTAGATCATGTAACTAAAATGTACTGTTTTTATGTATTGATTATTATGCAACATACTAAACAAACTCAGCCTATATTTTGTCCTTCAGACAAGAATTTAGCATCTTTAAATTGATATTTAACTCATGTCCTCCTGAAGGTAACTGATAGCCATTGATGTGCGTGTCACCACCATTAGTGACAAATAAAAACATAATTTCTCTTACCAAGGAATGTCCTCATATTAAGAGGTGACTTTTTTGTTTCAAGAGTACACTTTTCATTACATGACCTCCTAACCCCCTTCTAGTTTTCCATCTCTTTCATGAGGTGCAATAAAAATATGGATTCTTTCCACCAACTCTACCGACAAGCGATAATTCCTTTTATGGCAGCCTTCCAGCCAGATCATGTACTTAATATGTACTGTTTTTATGTATTGTTAATTACGCAATATACTCAACAAAGTCTGCCAATATGTTGTCCTTCAGACAAGAATTCATCGTCTTGAAATTGATATATAACTTGTGTCCTCCTGAAGGTTATCGAAAGCCATTGTTGCCAGTGTCACCACCATTTGTGACAAATAAAAGCATCATTGCTCTTACCAAGGAATGTCCTCATATTAAGAGATGGAGTTTTTGTTTCAAGTGTACACTTTTCATTACAGGACCTCCTAACCCCATTCTAGTTTTCCATCTCTTTCATTTGGTGGCGATAGAAATATGGATTCTTTCCACCAACTCTACAGACAAGCGCTAATTCCTTTTATGACAGCCTTCCAGCTAGATCATGTACTTAAAATGTACTGTTTTTTTTATTGATTATTATGCAACATACTCAACAAGCTCTGCCAATATTTTGTCCTTCAGGCAAGAATTCATCATCTTGAAATTGATATATAACTTGTGTCCTCCCGAAGGTTATTGAAAGCCATTAATGTCAGTGTCACCACCATTGGTGACAAATAAAAGCATCATTGCTCTTACCAAGGAATGTCCTCATATTAAGAGGGGGAGTTTTTGTTTCAAGTGCACACTTTTCATTACAGGACCTCATCACCCCCTTCTAGTTTTCCATCTCTTTCATTTGGTGGCGATAGAAATATGGATTCTTTCTACTAACTCTACAGACAAACGCTAATTACTTTAATGGCAACCCTCCAGTCAGATCATGAATTTAAGGTACCATCCATTACAAGGCAAGAATGTACTGTTTAATATATCCAAATAATTGCTATTTTTGCCAACCTGTATTGCGGGGAAAGCTCAGTTTGTAAAAAGTCAATTAAAGCAGACTGAAGTGACAGTAGAGATGGAGAAATCAATCAGCCAAGAAGAAGGGCAATCATAGTTGAATTTAGCATGTTAAACAAAGTTTGCTAACCTCTCCATGTTTCAGTGTTGATGTAATGATGGTGTAACATTTATCAGACAAATGAAGGGAGTATCCAGACATACAAAAAACAAAAAATACAGTAGGTTTATATGTGCCCTTGGAGGCAACTCAAAGTTTGACCGCATGCCTAAAGCTGGTATTTTTATCACTCTAAGCACTAATTGGCTTTGAAGGGATATACATTAGTAAGATTATTCCCAGACTGCATACCTTTCCAAAACTTCCTAACATCTTAGCACAGGGTAGTGTGTTATAAACAAGCAAACATTAGTTGTTAGTCCAATGAATTGGGATGCTTTTTTCTCCAACTTTCCATTATTTACATGCAGTAAATACATTATTAACCAAATTGTTACTAAAACATTTAGAGAATGATTTATTAATGATTTAATAATGTTCATATTTTATTTGTCTTTAAACTTTTTAGTGCTAAAAATTGTGTATTTGAATAGATATTCTGAATTTGAATAATAAATCACAAAAAATGTATTTATTAAATGTCAAAACCATGAAAAACTCTAATATAAAACTTCATCTCAAAGAGTCAACGGGGGCTGTCCTTATCAAATTGTAAAATCTTTATTTACTTTGAGGATTTAGGGATTTTTTCACTTGTAATCACATTAAAATGTTTACGAAAACAAGGATTTTGCGGTTTTCATTGTCGTATTTGTTCCATGTTTTTAACCACTTGCTCTCTTTGTTATATTCAATTTTTTCTTAATAAATAAAGACATTTGAGCTTTTTTAAATTGTGAGTTTATTTGTGGGCAAAAAAGCTCTTAAACTACACAAATCCAATTTTTCATGATAACTCCCTGATTACAAATCAAGAATATTTTGTTTAAATAAGACATTCTGGAAACATTTCCAATGGGCATTGCAGCAGTAAAGAGTGACATATGACTGAGGGCACCTAGGAAACTGACAACATGTCTAGCCCCATGTCAGATTTCAAAATGAAATATGAAAAAATCTATTTTAAAAACGTATCTCATTGAAAAATTCTGCTGAAGCAGCACTATTACATGTTTTGCTGTGATAAAATCCCTTTAAGCAGAAGTCCACTGCCTGTCCGTCCAATGGTTTGAGAAGCTGAGTGTTAGGCTAATATAATAAGTTACTTGCTGAGTAACTTATATTAGATATACCATGACCTGGATGAATGAAAATCTTCATAGTCTTAGGGGGTTATTTATCAAAGTCCGAATTTATTTCAATAGTTTCTGTTACAAACTTGGATCATATGCGCTCGGGGTTTTTTTCGTTTATTTATTATTACATTTTCCGGAAAATTTGATTTGCGGTAAAAAAACAGATTTTCAGTATTCATCCGATTATCAAGATACTACAGGGTATTGCACTAAACCCAGCGCAAATCAAAAAATCATTGGGACTTCTCCCATCGACTTATATGCAACCTCGACAGGTCTGAGATGCCGGATTTTCCGATTCTGACTTTTCCATCCTCAGGGTTTAATAAATTCCTGAAAAATTTGTGATTTTTTAAAAGTCTGATTTTATAAAAAATGGATGGATGGAATGGATAGGGTACCTTTTATTGAATATTGATTGCAAGATTCCATTGCCACACTGCCTTGCCTTCAGTACATGGGGTAATTCCCTTCCTTTACAGTTGAACAGATGTGTTTGTTTTGTGTAAATTGTAAAATTAGGTTTATTTTCAAATATGATTCAATAAAAGGGATTAGATGGATATACATGGATAATTGGACATTTACGAATGTACTTTGTTTAAGAGCTAATCTTATGTTGAACATAAAAGGACCTTGACTAACCGAGTAACGTCTTTCTTGTAATACACTCTCTAGGGAACTGTCAGTACATGGAAATAAAATGAAGCACATGGCTCTCATACCACCTAAATCTTGACAACATTAAAGTATAAGGAGTGACAGTAATACAAGAAGTCCTTAATGGGATACTGTCATGGGAAAACATGTTTTTTCAAAACGCATCAGTTAATAGTGATACTCCAGCAGAATTCTGCACTGAAATCCATTTTTCAAAAGAGCAAACAGATTTTGTTATATTCAATTTTGAAATCTGACATAGGGCTAGACATATTGTCAATTTCCCAGCTGCCTCCAGTCATGTGGATTTCAGTGCAGAATCCTGCTGGAGCAGCATTTTTAACTGATGTGATTTGGAAAAAACATGTCCCTTTATTATCAACTGTCAATTTTAATTCCCCCTCATCACCATATAATTATCCATTTTGTAAGCTGATGGCTCATTGTTTTAACCTTTCACCCTAGAAATATCAGCAGAGGCTCTGGAATGTCAGTTGACAGATGAAGAAAGGAAAGATATATTTTTTGGTTGGCTCATTTCCCCTTCACATCAGGAATAAGGAGGTATTGTTAGATAATGAAGTGCCTGGTAGATGAGGAATTAAAATGACACAAACCATAAAAATGAACCTGACTCAGTTAAGTGAGGTTTCACTAGTACATGCTGAAAATCATTATTAAAAAGAAATTGGATTGAGAGAATAGTAAAACCCACGTATATTATACCCACATAATTTTTCTGCTAACTGTAAAACTTGGGCAAATGACTTGCTATTGTTATTTTACAGATGGTATAATTGGGCTGGAGACAATGGAGCCAATAAATGTTGGATCCGATGGAGCCAAGGATCTTCACTGAGAAACTGTTCATTGACTGAATAATTCCTTCGTATTGTGTATAGTATAGACCCCACCACTTTATTTTCCGCTAGATTCTCCACTGAATGGTGGTCCTTCTTGTAATTAGGTCTTGCAAGCCTGGTATCAAAGGAAACCTTACTACATAACATTGATTTATAAAGTCTCAAGATATTCAGCAGAGCAGTACATTCATTGTCATTTTGGGAACTGATGGCCTTTGTAGGGGATTTGCACTAGAAGTTCAGGAAAAGTGGTTAAATGGGTGAATAAGATGAGTCTTGCAGTGGCATTTAGGATTTGTTGTAAATTGAATCAGTAAGGTTGCCGCCCAGCTGGAATTTGACCAGCCTAGCCTGCAATACGTTATACATCAGTTGGGAGTCCACATCTGATCTCTATCTAATTAAGCCCCAGGGACTCACCCCAGTTCTAAGGCAATTGCACTCAAAAAATTTCTTTATCCAAAGATAACTGTCCCAAAGCTTTTCTCAGTAAAAAAATTTTTCTTTATTTAAATTAGCATTAAAAATTCGGATACAAACTCACCCCACCAGGGCCACCTTACGCGTTTCGCACCTTCCGGCGCTTAGTCATTACACCTTGGCACGATTTTGTGAGTAATTGGATATGAGGAATGAAGCAGAATGGAGAATCAAATAGGAGTCCAAATAGGAATTATAGTGTTTACAGTAACTAACTGGGAGGAGTAAGGAAATGTGAGTGTGTGTTTGAATATGATGATTTATTTTATTCACTGCGTAGTAATTTTACGATAAGCACTAAAAAATATAAAAATGTGGTTCACAAATTATATTATTTTATTCAAAAAAGTTTAAATGATGTATACAAAATGTATATGCCATTTATTTATCTACAATTGTATATATTTTGCAAATTTGAATGCATGTAACTGCTCAATACTGATTACTGGCAACAACCAATTGGTTGGATTAATCCTTGAACTTCATAGGCTGGTGTGTCCAATCATGAGAAAAGGTATTTAAGGTGGCCAATTGCAATTTGTGCTTCTGTTTGATTCTCCCCCGAAGAGTGACAGCATGGGATCCTCAAAACATCTCTCAAAAGATCTGAAAACAAATAAGAGAAATAAAAGTAGGCCCTGGGACCCCACACGGGGAGAAAGTAGGACATAATATCCTCATATTTTGCAACTGGGGGTGCTTTATTTATTATAATACACAAGTTTTAGTGAGTCATGTGACAGAAATGACATCAGAACTCACCGTTTATAAAGATATAATTTACAAGATATTCATGGCTTTTGTGTATTATATTCAGATTATCTATTATCTATATTAATTATAATGACATAACTCAGGCTCATAATTATACTGGCTCATCTGGGGTTAATATGCTGTAACAACTCACCCTGGATGCCCGACGAGCCATCGGCGGGGACGCTCGTCATGTGCTTTCTCTTCCTCCGCCATTGCTGTTTTTTAGGGCGCGCGTGCCCACGTCTCATTTCTCTTATTGACGCGGACACGCTGGTGTGATGACGCCAACGCGCAAAGGGACGCAATGGCGCGAAATATCTGGGGTATATAAGGGGGAGTTCAGTCTTGTGCAAACTGCCCGCGATAGGATCTTTGCCTGTGGTTCCTGAGCCTTGTGCTGTATTTCTGTCTTGTTATTCTGATTCTGGTTTTGACCCCTGCCTGGCTATACGACGATCCTGACCTCTATATCTGACCCTTGTCTGAATATCAACTACCTCTTCTTCTGAATCCTCCTGTCTGATTGATTACCCGGTTTTGACCTCTGCCTGCCTGATTACGATTGACATCTGCCTGCCTCGACCCGGCCTGTTCTGACGACGATTCTGGTTTTGTACCGTGACTCTCGGCCTTAAGACTCTAGCTAACAGTCGTGCCCATCTGTCTATCCAGAACCTCTAGCCTTGCACCTCTCGTTTAAGTCCTGGTGGCATCCAAGTAGCTGAGGGCTCCTCCCGGAGCCAAAGGCGGTCACACTACAGGTGAAGCACGAGCCGAGACCAGGGTGCTTGGCATTTGTTCTGGTGTTGGGTGCCGACCGTGACATATGCAGATTAGTAATTTTCTGTAGCAATTATACTGGCCCAACTCAGATTAAAATACCCATCATCAATTTTATTTAGCAATTTTACTGTTTTGTCTGAGGTTAATATGCTCATTAACTATTTTCTGTAGTTATTATATTAGCGTTTGTTTTGGTAATATGGCTGTGGTATTTAGGAGCGTGTTCACAAAGTGCTCATTGCCAAAACATGTTTGTGCCGCTGTGAGTGGTAGATTTTCATGATTTATACTTAGCTGCCAGTTATGTAATTATGTAAATTGTGAGCGAATATAAGTGCTTTTTTATTTGATTTTCTACAAATTTAACACCTAGTTATTATAAAAAGATTGTTTTTGGTTTGATGACTTCCCACTTTCTGAGGACGCCCATTAGTGTAGGTCTGTATGTTTGTTGGAGTGTGGGAGGAAACTGGAGGAAACCCATCACATAGAGGAAGAACATACAAACCCTTGTCCAGGCCAGAAAACAAATCAGAATACAATGCTGTAAGGCACTGCTTTTATGTTCTAACTCATAGTACACTGATCAAAACTAACTGCAGATTGGTTGCTATGAGAAATTTCACTTGAACTATTTAACATCTATGTTCATAAATGAACCATCCTACGTTATTTTCTTTTTACTTTTTGGGGTTAAACATGCCTTTGTTGCCAAACATCTGGCAAGGACCCTCTTATATGATATAACCAAACAGATTTATTGCATAGATGTATTATTTAAGCCTTCCTGCTGCAGTTTCAAGATCTCAGGCAATAAATAGTGTTCAGACCAAAGTTCACTTCAATTTTGCAGGTTTTTGTGGGATATATAGGAAAGCAAATAAACAATCATTCCAAATGATACCCCAAATTTCTTTATGCTGAGGCCCAAGTCCACAGATTGTGGCCTCTTTAGCGGTTCTAGTCCAAAAGTTTGCAATATATTATTATTACTTCTTTACAGAAATTCTTCCCACAAGGGTAAATAAAAAGTACGCTTTATGCTTTCTCATCTGCAACCCTTTATGCTACCATTTAGGTGTTTAGCAGACAGATGTTGAGATATAAACAACTTAAAAGTGAAATCAGACACAGGCAGTCATAAATTTGCATTCATCTGTACATCTACAGGAAAACCTGCTAGCATCTTTAACCACATTATTTCATTTACAGTACTCAAAAGGAGTGCTGGCTAATATCTGCTTCTTTTCCACGTCTTGTCAATGAGTTCAGTGAAGGATTGATGTAACTTTCCTCCTCTTTACAGAGACACGAGCGATCTTTCATCTGCAGTCCTCTGTACTTGACTTTCATGGACCTCTTAAGTGGATCAGGGAGCCCTGGAGGAGCTGCTGCTAAGTTTGTGAACTGTCTACTCTTGTGACCATGCAGTTGCATGTGTGTCAAAGCAATACTGCTTTCTTTTCCTTCATCAAATAAACCATCTTTTTAGGCATGAAACCATTTCAATTCTAAATCTCAAGGCTGGCCTACAATATTCTTAAATTCGTTTTATTTAAATAAATCTAGAAAGATTAAAGCAAGACTAAGAAATTAGCGTAGGAATTGAAGAGAGCTATGTTGATATTTCTATTGGCTACAGGCTATTTGCCAGGGATAAGCACCACTTCAATCATAATGGGGCATCTGTTGAGGGCAGGATTGCTAGAAGGTCAAATAATATTTTAAATTAAGCATAGTAGGGTTTGGGCAGTGAGAAATATTGTGAGCGTTTGAGAATAATAGGGAAGAGTGAAAGGGTGTAGTTTTGGATCTTGATATAATTCATAACAGGGAGGACCAGAAGTAGTATACACACAATTTACAAGCTGGTACCAGTATTAAATGGGTTCATGAATGCAAGAAGCTGGTAAAATTAGAATGCTGCAATTAATAGCACTAATGAGAAATATGATGTATGATAGTTATAAATGTAAATGGCTTTCCCTTGTTTAAGAGGGAGAGGGGAATTAGGAAGGCAAGAGGGGCATGTCTTTATGTTAAATCGGGTTTTCCAATTTAAAGCAAGCAGTCATGGTGTAAAATGAGAGGGCTGAAGCCTTGTGGGTAGAACTTTTCACAGGTTGTAAGGCATATTAATTGTAGGAGCAGTGTCGGACTGGGACACCAGGAGCCCACCAAAAGACTAGGGGCCCACTCTTAGTAATATTATTTTTTCTCTCCTTCTCTAAAGGATCATATACAAAGGAAGTTTGTCAGTGGTACATTCTCTACTTGGAGTAGGGTTCTTAGTAGGACCCAACCTGAAAACAGATTTCTTTAAAAACATATACATACAGGGCCACCATCAGGGGGATACAGGGGGGGGTAGTTGTTCCGGGCCCGTGCTGCACTTACTTGTTCAGCCGTGGCCCCCTGCTGTCAGAGAGCTAAAGACTTCGGAAGGGAGGGCAGGAGCTTACATGCCGGCATCATCTTCATCAGGCCCGGATTTGTGGAGAGGCCACCAAGGCCCAGGCCTATGGTGGCAAAATTTTAGGGGGCGGCATGCTGCCCAACCACGTCCATATTGCTTCAGAAACACTTGGGATGCCCAGGAGATACAATAGTTTTTAATTTCCCGTGCACCAATCCCCATAGCTCCAGTTAGAATGATGAAAATTTGAGCGAATAAAAGGGAGGCGACGGGGGTGACGAACAACAGCGGGCCTAGGGGTGTCCCTTATGTAAATCCGGCCCTGATCTTCATGCTAGAAGTAGTGATGAGAGAATAAATTCAGCAGACATGAATTTGCGGCGAATTTCCATGTTTCACTGCATGCAAATTAATTTGCGAAACTGTGGCGAAAATTCACCGGCGTAAAATCCACCACGTCAAAAAAATTGTCAAAATTGACTCATGCATAAAAATTGTTCCTCGTCAAAATTATTCGGACACCCATTGACTTTACTGCATTTGGACCAAATAGTCACGCGTATAAAAATTGATTGCCTAAAAGAGAATTCAATCCCTTATTAAAAAAACCCTACCCATTAGGCTATATAGAGCCCCCTCTCCTCTCCCCCAGCCTAGCTGCTACCCCATTGGAGTTCAAGGCAGCCATCTTCTTCTCTTCGGTCTTCTTCGGGAAGTAAGTGCCGTATCGACGCATGCACAGTTGGAGCAGTCTTCGGTTTTTGACAACTGCGCATGCGCTGAAATTCAAGGAAATTGGTGAAGCACCAGAAGAAGACCCGAAGATTACTGAAGAAGAATATGATGGCTGCCGTAAACTCTGATGCCCTGAATCTGCACCAAGGGGTAAGTAAAAAGTTAGGGGCATTTACCTGGGGTAGCAGCTAGGCTGGGCGTGAGGAAGGAGGGGGGTCTATTTAGGGGAGGGGGTAGGGTTTTTTAATAAGGGGTTGAATTCTCCTTTAATACCACAAATATTGGAACATGGCTTCTGAGTGGGTAGTACTTCTGGAGTAACGAAGCAGCTAAAAGGAGCCAAAAAGTCCTTGAAATGCAAAACGTGCAGCATAAGTCCTTCTGAAAATGTACTTTTATTATAATATATATATATATATATATATATATATATATATATATATATATATATATATATATATATACCAAGTCCAAAGGTGCACACCGTTGACTCCGTAATAGCCTGGGTGCCAGCAGAAAGGTAATAGATATTCGCAGGAACAGCGACACTCACAGGATTTTCTTTGCGGGTAAAAGTATGTTTATTCCACTCAACGTTTCGATCCCTCACAGGGATCTTCGTCAGGAGATTACAAACCAACAACCAGAATCCCACCACCACCCCATTCTGGGGTGGTGGTGGGATTCTGGTTGTTGGTTTGTAATCTCCTGACGAAGATCCCTGTGAGGGATCGAAACGTTGAGTGGAATAAACATACTTTTACCCGCAAAGAAAATCCTGTGAGTGTCGCTGTTCCTGCGAATATATATATATATATATATATATATATATATATATATATATATATATATATATATATAAATAATTTATAATGTACTTGTCTCATGCCATATACATAGCACTGCCTTAATACCAAAAATAAGAGTTTGACTCTCACATAAGGCCTTACTTCCTGAGATACAAGAGTAAATAATCCTGGTCACAAATTGGTATAAATCTGTTACAGAAAAGTGGGAAAAATTGTGCATGATCCACAGAAATGTAAAGTAACAATCCTTGAGGCATATGAGCTAATAACTGCATTATATGAATACTGTTTATTTACAATACTCCAATAGGTTCTGCAAAAGGGTATAACACATTGGTGTAAATACAAAATGCAGTTAACAGAAACAAACATAAATAAGAGGTCAGAGAGCCATGGACCACATTTAAGTATTATATATTAACTTAATTCCATATTCTTCCTTGTTTCCCACTAACCTGAAAATATATAAACTATTGACCATGGCAGAGCTTCTGTAATTATTTTATTCCCCTTTAGCCCCAAAACCAATACATTTTCAGTAACCTGCTCATAACAACAATTCTGGTGATTACTGAGGACAATAAAATTAGCCCCCTTTAAAAATCAGGGGTCTGCAAGGGACTGCGGCAAAACAGGTAGAACTCAGGAGGAGCATGGATCTTGGTGTCCAAAACTAACAAAGACTACCAGAGACTACAGGTTCTACATGACCAGTGTCAGACTGGTCCACCTGGATGGCTTCTAACCATTTAGCCTATTTCATGGTCATTCTCTATTTCTTTATGGGGAAAAAATACACAATAATGGAAGAGAATAGTAAGTAGTTATAAGATACTAACGAGGTTGAGTGAGGAAAGGAGGAATAATAGTTTGGAAAGTGAGCCCACTGTTTAAGGTTTTCTGGTGGGCCCATGGTCTAAGGTTTTCAGGTCCCTCCGACACTGTACATGGCCTTCCACTACTACTACCCAAGAAGAGTCCACTGGGCAAAAAGGAAGCTTCCAATTGTAGTGTATGGCCAATAGGTAGAGAAAGTAGCCTGCCATCCACACCTCTGTGGAGAAATTCAACTTACTGGAGCTGTATTCGATCTTCAGTGACCTTTCACTATAAAGTGGTGGTGAGAATCAGGTGCACATTTCTCTTTAAAGTTTTCAGAAATGCTGAATTTGGAAAAAAGTTTTTCTACTCAAATAAGCTTTCACACATTAAACCATTAAATAAAAAAAAAAATTAACCTGGCCTTTTATTTCCTTGAAATCCTAATACAGTTTCAGTTTCCCCCCATAGAATGCAATAGAGTTAAACAGTGAGACGTTTTCTCACTGAATTGTATCTGGGTCTATGGGAAACTCAGGAATTGAATTAGGAGATAAGTGGTGGTGGGCGAATAAATTCACCTGGCACGAATTTGCAGCGAATTCCTGCATTTTGTCACCGGCAAATAAATTCACAAATCTCCTGCGAAAATTCGTCAACGTTAATTTCTGATTTTCACTATTTTTGTGAAAACATTCAAATTGCTAGATTTTTTCTTGAAATGGTTCGAATTACTAGATTTTGTAGTGAAAACGTTCAAATTGTTATTGATTTTTAGTGAAGAAGACATTCGAATTGCTTGATTTTTTGGTGAAAACCTTCAAATTGCTTGAATTTGTAGTAAAAATGTTCGGATTGCTTGATTTTTTTTGTGAAAACGTTAGAATTGCACTATTTTTTCATGAACTTTCAGATTTCACGATTTTTCAAAAGTTTTTCGCCGTTTCCTGAATTCTGCGGAAAATTCAAGAATTTTTCAGTGAAGCGAAACGGGAGAAATTCGCCTATCACTAGAGATAAGCATTTTTCATCAAATTGATAGAAACTTATAGGTGAGATTACATTTGAGGAGAAAAAACTTTTCTCCTAACTGAATTTCTTCCGTTAGACTTTAATAGAGTTTTCATGTGATAAACAGTGAGATAAGGTTTCCCACATCTAGTTCTATGAATATCTTTGAATATTGAAAAAATATGGTAAATAAGATGATAAATGAAGCAGATAAATGCCATTGACAATTAGGTTTACATTAGCATACTATTTTAAACTAGTGAACTTTTAAGACGGGAATACTAGGTTAGTTACATATATATATTTCCCAGAAATCAATTTCTAAGACCGTACTAAGAGTTTTCATTAAGAGCTAGATGTATTCTATCAGACAATATAAAAAATGAATGTGTAACATATCAGCACTCAAACTAATTTATGGCAAACGCTATAGAACATCTGGAAAAGATAAAAAAAAGAAACTGGTGATAGAGAAAAAATTAAAGGACATAAAGAAGAAGCATAATCAATTAGTGAATTTGACTATAACTGTTGGCCAACAGTCTAAATAGATAGTGACCTGCCATTTGCTCGATATCTTTATACAATAGGGGGCAGATTTATCAAGGGTGAATTTTGAGTTCATGGGAGTTTCTAAAAACTTCTATAAACTCACATGAACTCGAAATTCCAAAAAAAAGGACCAATCTAAATTTAATAAAAGAAAACCGCACGAAAAAAAAATCACAAATCAAAGAAAGATTTTCAGACTTCTACATGATTTGGACAGGCTTTTAGCTGGATATTTTCATATTTGGAACTGTCACAGTTTTGTTGCATAATAGAGCCCAAAAAAGTCGAAGCCTGATCGAAAAAAAGTTGACCCTTCATTTCCCCCTTTAATAATACAACTTGTGAGATTCTGTTTCCAGGTGTCTATGGTCATGACTGAATGTGTGAGTTACTGTACATACTTCACTTTGGCACTGACTGCTTTTCAACTAGTGTAAATACACATACCTAAAAGTTCTCTTGGGCAACATCAGATAATTTAGGATGACAAATGGAAATTACATATTTATTCTGATTCCTGAAGACTGTACTTGCGATCTCTGTTAATGCATTATCAGCATTTTGATTTCAGTATCAGTAAATAAAGTATAACTTTAGGGTCTACTGAGCGGGTAGGCTTCATGTGCTACAAAAGGGACATAGAGATATAATGGTAATGTATGGACCTGTTCAAAAAAGCTTTATTTTCAATTTTAATGTGAAAATGCCACTTTTTACAAGGTGTTATGCAATGTTTTATAGAGTTCGAAGTTTAAAGTGATACTGGCATCTTGGATGGCAATTTGTAACACCTGCTGAAGCATCACTGCCATGACCTGATAGCCTGGAATAAGTCGAAAATGTTTTATTTGAAAACGTTTTATTTCTGGAAATACAGCAGCTCAAAATTTACAGAACCAACTCTTTATGAAGTACCTGATGTTAGGTTGCTATAATATGGTATGCTATAATAAGCATAATGACGTCTAATGCACTGGGAAGAGCTGGGGGTGTATTACTGGGTTACTGTAGCTCTAAAATTACAGTTAATTCAATAAAATTAACTGCCTTCTTCAGGACTTTGGGTTCTGGGGATAGAACTTGCAATACAGAGGGGCCGATTCACAAAGGGTCGAATATTGAGGGTTAATTAACCCTCGATATTCGACTGGGAATTAAAATCCTTCGACTTCGAATATCGAAGTCGAAGGATTTTAGCGCAAATAGTGCGATCGAACGATCGAAGGATTATTCCTTCAATCGAACAATAAAATCCTTCGAATCGAACGATTCGAAGGATTTTAATCCAACGATCAAAGGAATATCCTTCGATTAAAAAAACTTAGGAAAGCCTATGGGGAACATTGAGTTCGGTAGCTTTTAGATGGCGAACTAGGGGGTCGAAGTTTTTTCTTAAAGAGACAGTACTTCGTCTATCGAATGGTCGAATAGTCGAACGATTTTTACTTCGAATAGTTCGATTCGAAGTCGTAGTCGTAGTCAAAGGTCGAAGTAGCCCAAAAAACAATTCGAAATTCGAAGTTTTTAGTGAATCGGCCCCAGAGTGTCAGTGTGGCTGCAATATTTGCCCCAGTCTATTGATCCATTGTCATCATGTAAGAGGAAAAATGGGTGGCTTTATAAGAACAGTAACACCAAAAACTAAAAGTGTGACCATGGAATGAAAATATCATGTAGTGCTGCCCTGTACTGGTAAAACTGGTGTGTTTGCTTCAGAAACACTACTATAGTTCATGTAAACAAGCTTCTATGTAGTTTTAGACTTACAAGGTCTCAGATTGCACTCAGTAGAATTCCCATTAATTCATTCAATTTTATTCAAAACATCAGTCTTCTCAATTGAGCACCAACCACCAATTCATGTAGATGGAACGTCAATTCATAGGTTATAACAATCCATATATAATTAGTGATGGGCGAATTTGCACAGTTTTGCTTCGCTGGAAAATTTGTCAATTTCACGCTAAATTAGCGAAATGGCGAAAAATTCACGAAATGGGCTGCGTCCGTTTTTTTGACGCCAGCGTCCGTTTTTGGCGAAAATGGCAAAAAAATTTTTTTGACACAGCGAATTTTCGCTGCCTTTTCGGGAATTTATTTGCCGTCGGCGAATCACGCAAATTTGCCGCAAATTCGCGCCTGCCGAATACATTCGCCCATCACTATATATAATAAGTTAATCTGCATCAATTCATAATTCATATAAATTATTGTATAAATCAGTCTGATTACAAATTCATTATCAATATGTTTTGTGAATAAATAATTGAAAAAACCCAGTAAAAATCATTTTGTGTTAGAATGAAGTCTTTTGTCCAAATCAATGAATTCCTGTTAAAAAGTCTTGGATGAAGTTATATAAGCAGAATTGTCCCTAGGTTTAGAAAAATGAGGATTTCCCAAACTTTCTGAAAAGGATCCGCTTTGACCAGAAGATTATATTATTGCCAATTGCACAGAATTTGAATTGTAAGGGGATCCGAAAAAGATCAAGGGGCCGATTCATCAAGGGTCGAATATCGAGGGTTAATTAACCCTCGATATTCGACTAGGAATTGAAATCCTTCGACTTCGAATATCGAAGTCGAAGGATTTAGCGCAAATTCTGCGATCGTACGATCGAAGGATTATTCCTTTGATCGAACGATTAAATCCTTCGAATCGAATGATTCGAAGGATTTAAATCCAACGATCGAAGGAATATCCTTCGATCAAAAAAACTTAGGAAAGCCTATGGGGACCTTCCCCATAGGCTAACATTGACTTCGGTAGCTTTTAGCTGCCAAACTAGGGGGTCGAATTTTTTTTTAAAGAGACAGTACTTCGACTATCGAATGGTCGAATAGTCAAACGATTTTTACTTCGAATCCTTCGATAGTCGTAGTCGAAGGTCGAAGTAGCCCATTCGATGGTCGAAGTAGCCCAAAAAAACTTCGAAATTCGAAGCTTTTTACCTTCGAATCCTTCACTCGAAGTTAATGAATCGGCCCCCAAGTCCCAATGATTTTTTGATGTGCGCTGGATTTCGTAAAAAACCTGAAAAAAACGTGAAAATCATATGAAAAATCTGAAAAAATCATGAAAATCAGACCCGCATAGTAAATTTCGGGAAAATGTAATAATAAAATGAAAAAAACCAGAGCGGATTTGATCGGAGTTTGTAGCAGAAAATATTGAGATAAATTCGGACTTTGATAAATAACCCCCTAAAAGTTAAAAGTGAACCTTTCGGTTATTCAGCCAATAAACCATTCACTTGTTCCCTTTTTTACAAGCCATATATATAGCAAAGCAATTAGGAATTTCCAGTCCTAAGAAAATAAATAGTACAAATTCAGATTTTAATAGTAAAAACATAGAACCCTAATCTTAAATAACTATATTTCTCATACTGTTCATTAAAGCACATTGTCTGCCGTTTATGGGAAATGTCCAAGCTTGGCGTGTTAAACCAAGTGCAAATTACAATCCATAAATCTATTGTTCAATAACTTTTATCTCAAGTGACTTTTAAACATTTACCAGACACCAGGTTTTAACCATCTAGAAGGTCTGAATTATATAAATTTTAATAAAAAAAAACCTCAAACATTTATTTACAGTTATAGGTTTCATTATACAGAAACCCTTAATCTAGGTCCCTAGCATTCTGGATAACAGGTACCATATCTGTATAGATTTTTATGCAATCTCTGTAGATTTAATAGGGGAAAAATGACGAAGGTTCTAAGAAATATAGATGCCCTCAGTAATCACAGCAGTGAAACACAATTAACGGATGTTTGTTGGTGGGCAGAAATTAGATAAGCAGGGGGCCATCAAAGTAAAGGAAGCTTTTGGGCATGGGCGTAACTACAGAGGAAGCAGACCTTGCGGGGTGGCCCAGGAGGTACAGGGGTCCCCATGAGGCCCTAATTAATGAGCAATTTTAACATATATTTGTAAGGCGCGCCGAGAGATCTAACCCGGCTCTTACCTCCCGTCGCACCTTGTCTGCTTCTGTGTGCAGGCGTGCACTTCTGGATTGACCCTGCTCCTTGACGCTGGGCTCCTGACGCCGGCGTCATGATGCCGATGTCATGATGTCACTCTGGAGGGCCAAATTCGAGAATCTTGGCGCCAATCTTTGTTTAAAAAGCCCTGATCGCCATTTTGTTTCTGCCCAAGCTAGGCTTCAGTTTATCTGTTCCTGCTCAAGCGTTATTCTGCATTTTTGTCTTACTGGTTTTGATCCTTTGCCTGATAATTCGACTATGACTCTGTCGTCTGCCTTGAACTCTTTGCCTGATCCTGACTATGTTTTCTCTTCATCCCTGCTGGTACCTCGCTTTTGGCTACGCACTACCTGTTGACTTCCGCAGCAGAAAGCCCTGGGCCCCAAAAGGGCATCGGTGAACACCGGAACTCACAGGGTTCACCTGTGCATCCAAAGGTACTGTTCACCTCACAAGGTTCCCATTAACGAGATCTGGATATGCTGGGGGCCCTAAAATGAATTTGCTGTGGGGCCCAGTAACATCTAGTTACACCACTGCTTCTGGGAGTTGACCTCGCCCATTGCTATAACATCTTTAATACTTGAACTTGTTTTATATGTAATCAAATCAGATAGCCTTATCGCTGTTTGTTTAGGATTGACAATATTTAAATAATTTTAGCGAGATACTACTGATAATATTATCATTCCATGAGTCAGAATGAGATGGACCTTCTCCAAAATAGGAAGGACCAACATATTTATATAGGGTTCCTATATATTCGCCAAAGATTTCTGGAAATCTTCTGTTCCTAGAGATCTCTTCTCCTGGCAGAATGAAGGCTTTAGTAAGTAAATGGCTATTCCCCCACCCCACCACTATTAGAGCTAATTAAAGAAATCATTACTCAATTTAATTAAACCCTAATGCAAAGCCGTGAATGCACTAACTTGGTTTGATCTTAATGCTTAGCAAATAATAATAGCAAAATATTTAGTAATTATTCTTCTTTCTGTACAAAACAAATGTCTACAAACATTAAGCAGGTTATTTACTAAACTTGAATTTATCTGGTCGGGCTTTTCAAGGCAAATTTTTGGTGAAAAAAAAAACAAAACCCTAAAATTTTTCTAAATTTATTATCTGCTGATGCTGCAAAAAGCCCAAATTCGATTTTGATCAATCTTTCATTTTAATTATGAGATAAATTCAGATTTTAGTAAATAAGCCCCTAATTGATGATTTGCATAGGTTGAGATTACTTTTTGCAGTTGTATCAGTCATATTATATATTTGATAGAATCCTACAGATATATCAAGTTTCTAAAAATTCTATACTTTTTTAAAAAAAGTGCTTCTTAAAAAAAGAAGGCTCAAAATGTTATGTTATGTTTTATTGCAGGTTCTGATCACGTCTCTCCTTGCTGTAGCCTTTGCTACTGATGTAAGTACACAACCCCATTATACATGGGTATGGGCATATAAATGATGCTGGTACAAGTATGGAACCTGTTATGCAGAATGTTTGGGATCTGAGGGTTTCCGGATAACGTGTATTTCCATAATTTGGATTTTAATAGAAAATCATGTAAACATTAAATAAACCCAATAGGCAGATTTTGCCTCCAATAAGGATTAATTATATCTTAGTTTGGCTCAAGTACAAGGTACTGTTTTCTTATTACAGAGAAAAGGGAAATTATTTTTAAAAATTTGGATTATTTGGATAAAATGGGGTCTATGGGAGATGGCCTTTCCTTAATTTGGACCTTTCTGGATAATGGGTTTCCGGACAATGGATCCCACACCTGCACAATGACAATCAATTATATAATATCTGAATTTGATGGAAGAACAATGGGATATGCTCCATAATACCTTCCACCCAATAACTTGAAGCATTAAGAGCACCAGGGTAACCACTGTAATGCTCAAACAACTAGTAGCAAAATGAGGTTAAGGTGGAAATGCCTCAGATCTTAAGGGGTGATAAGCAGGATTACATATAAAGCTATGCCCTCTCTGGAACACATGACAACGGTTGCTATAAACATGTTCTAGCAATAAAGTGTGCTTTTCATTTACTGACCTACAGGGACGATCCTGCCTCAGCCCCCCCCTCTCCTGCTCTGTGCTTAAAACTTAAAGGGGAACTATCGTGAACATTAAAATTTAATATAAACTTCATCATGCTAAATTAGAAACTTTCTAAATACAATCAATTAAATATTCTGCATGTTTCTGAAATAATCCAGTTTATCTTCAGTATCCCTCTCTCGGTATCTGTTTCTCTTCATTCAGGAGTTGGGTGTCAGGTGAATGATCCAATATATCTTATAGGGGGGCTTCCTTTCCTAGCAGATGAATTAGAGCTCACTCAAATAACTGATTTCAGTACAAACAAAATCTAACAAAATAACTGCCTTTTGCACAAATCCTGCATGTAGAGAGACATGATGTCTGGTGATTTTAATAGAGTGAGCTGGCATCAAAAACAGAAGCAATCTTCAAAAACGAGACCCCAGCGATGTTTCGCGGAATTTTTCGCCGCTTTGCGAATTTCGCTGGAATTAAAACAAATTAAAACAGTACCTTGTACCAAATTAATATATAATTAATCCTTAATGAAAACAAAACCAGCCTGTTGGAATCATTTAATGTTTAAATGATTTTCTAATAGACTTAAGTTTGAAGATTCAAATAACCAAAAATCCCAGGTCCCAAGCATCCTGGATAACAGGTCCCATACCTGTACCTGCATGTGATATATTTCACCTTATTTACACATGCAATTTTTAAAACAAATACCAGTGTCAACTTGAACAACACCCCAACAAAAACAATTGCAATAATAAAGGAAAATAGACAAAATATCCCTAAATATCATTAACATACCTATAAAGACTACAAATGGCCCTCTACACACTAGACTGCACATACGTCATAAGATTCAAGCAGAAAATGTGCAGTGTATTACCAAGTACTAAATGGCAAATGTTTATTTCAACAGAATATTGACATTAAGAATAAGGGAAACGTCGGCAGTGATGTCCATCAGACAGTCAACATAGATAACCATGATAATGTTGCTAATGTGAATCAGTACAATGGTATGGACTCATGGAACACCATGTGGGACTACAACCGAGTAAGTATCTCCTGGTTGGTGTACTGAAGCAGTCAGGCTAGGTGCAGAGAAATTCTGGTTAAACTGGACAACCGAGTGCAGGTAGCTAAGGGTTCTATGGTCCATGTTGCTCTAGACATGAATATGCTTCTGCATTTACACTAAGAAAGCAACTAAACATCTGGGCTTTTTGATGCATTCCAGGGTCTCTTTGCTGTCCGCCTTTTGTCCAAGAAAGCTTGTGTAGTTAGCAGGATAAACAGAAATGTGGTCCCCAGCTTGGAATATCTCAGCAAAGCCAGCCAGGAGAAACAGGTAATGACAGCATGTCTATTGGGGTATGTTCCTGTACAACTGATCATGATGTTGATCAAACACTTGCTAACAAAAACAGTCTGTGCTTTCTGACAATATAGCTTTATCGACTATAAAATAAAACAATACTGATCATTTCTAAGAATTGAATAAATGAAAAGGATTGTTTTGATAAGAACTGTTCTAGTTTGGAAAGGGCTAATACTTCTCTCAATGAGATGATTTATAGGCCTCTGCATTAAAGATGTCCTTAGTGACATGACATGGTGTTACTAGCCTGCAGTTACATTTGGTAACTTCGAAAATTACAGATCCTAAGCCTTTATGGTCTGTGGGATACTCGTTGTTCATAACAATTTCTTTTTTCTCATGTTTGGTTCTCTCTTTGGAAGTGTTTTTGTCATGGGTAGCTAGACTTAAACAATCTTAAAGCAATACTGTCACAGCATTGGCTTACTGACAATAAAATACACATAGATTGTGTGCAGTGGCGTAACTATAGAGGAAGCAGACCAGCAGCCACAGGGTGCCCGGACCATGTGGTCTGCTTCCTCTATAGCTAATGAGAAAACCTCCTCCCCAGCCACTATATTACCGGCGAAGAAGGGGACAAAAGTCGGGTTGGGAGTGGGCAGAGTTAGGGTGGTATGTGGGTGGGACAGAGGTGATGAACTAATCTGCACAGAGGGGTAAGTAAAGACTTAGCGGCATTTGCCCAGGGTAGCAGCTAGGCTGGGAGGAGGAGGGAGGGAGGAGGGTCTATGTAAGGGGGTAGTGTTTTTTCTAACTTTAGGGTTTGCTTCTCCTTTAAGCACCCCCTTAGATTTGGCATTTTTGCTCTGAAGTATAATGTGGGTAGGATTTCCCTTGCTACACAGGCTGTGAGCTGTAAAAGCTGCACAATTGTTGCTGGTCTAGTAACCCATAACAACCAGTCCACAAATCGCATTCACTGGTCAGCTGTTTGTAAACAATGATCTGATGTGATGAGAATTATTCACTTGTTATTAGATAATATCATGGGAGTGTGGCCTTGTTGTGTTACCATTTGGGAGATAAACGCCTTATAACTAGGCTTGCCCTATAACATGTATTAATAACAACAATCTGGTGTAAAATGTAAGTGTATTATGACTATTTTAAGGCACATCAACTAATATTGAGCAAATACTAACTTTTGATAACCCCCTGGCAAATAAAATTACTACCAAGACAAAAACATTACAGCTAGAAAACTAAAACGGTTACTGTATCTGAGAAATGCTTTTAATCTGGGCAGCTTTTTAAATGAAAAAACAAATGTGATACAAACAAAACCATAGTAATTCAGATCTAGATAATTATATGCAAATTTACCTTTTTAGATTTTATGTCCCTAATAGTTCTAAGCAACCAAATATTAAACATGTCAACTATCTTCTAGAAAACCAATGCTCCTCCTCCACCTTCCATGACTTACACCGTGACAAAGAACCAAGTGAGGAACGTGGCACAGTTTGGCAAGCACATAACAGCTCTGTGCAATAACATCCCTACTTACCACGCCACAGAGGTGCAAGGTGAGTGTTCTGCATTTATGTTTGTACCATTTTCAACATACTGGCTTTAGTTAACCTGATAATCTAGACACTATCAATTTGCTTTAGACCCAGGATAGCCTTAAATCTTTCCCATTTGTCCATTCCACATCCTCACATTCCACATTCTTTTTCAACCTGTGCAATATTTTTGTCGTGCAAAAGCCTCAGGATCCTATTTTTTCCCACATTCTTCACTTTATCTGCAATAAATTATATATATATATATATATATATATATATATATATATATATATATATATATATATATATATATATATATATATAGTGAATAAAGTACACCCTCTTGTAAAATATAGGGATATTATAAGTTACCGAGGAGTTTCCGAAGGCCGAGTGTTTTTATATTGGTCATGGAACTCCGAGGTAACTTATAATATCCTAATATTTTGCAACTGGGGGTACTTTATTTATTATAATACACAAGTTTCAATGAGTCATGTGACAGAAATGACATCAGAACTCACCGTTTATAACTGATGACATCAGAACTCACCGTTTATAAGGATATAATTTACAGGATATTTATAGCTTTTGTGTATTATATATATATATATATATATATATATATATATATATATATATATATATATATATATATATATATATATATATATATATATATTTAAACCTGTTATATGTAGGTGTTACTTTAAATCTCCTCTCGGTCTCTCAGGCGCGGCTCTGTTTTCGCCCCTGCAAGGGTGTATGTAGTTCTATCAGCATTCTGCAAATTCTGGGAATCTCGCTGTGTGGGAACATTGGATGTTAAACCTTCTGTCCTGACAACTAACAATGAACATGCCTGGCTGCAGTGATTTTTATCTTCTTCATCTACTTCTAATCTTTGACACCTTTCCTTGCATAACCACTGGTCAAAAAGTCTGTATCTTCATTATAAACAAAAAAAAACCACAAAGATGTATTATAAAATGCTCTAAAGAAAAAGAAAGCTGCCTTGCTTGTTTAATGACATATTTTTCCAATGTTCATTATATTGAACTTGCGATTTCTCATGACAGAGTTTGTGTAAGGGGGTTATGACTGATTCTTCTATAGAGAAGTATTCATATCTCAGGCCCCATTGGTCTTCCAATGTCCATAGCTGACGTCTTTGGTGGACACCCATAAGCATAAGGAGACTAGAGAAAGGCGTAATAGCTTAGTGGGATTTCTCAACATCTTACGGCAAACTGCCTGGCAACAAGGAGCCTGGTAGCCCATATCATGCTTTCCAGTGTGTAGATATGGCTACTCAAGAATTATGTATTTTTTGGAGCTATTTTCTCTTTATTTATTTTACAATTGGGCAAATGCAGAACACACTGAGCTTATGTTTGGAGACATACAGGCTTAGAACTCATGTACTTAATTCTATGCACAAATGATCCTACGCGTGCAGAAGAAGGCTTGCAGTCTTATTGGTTATTGACACTGCCAAGGGCGTCTATTGACACAGAAGAAAGAAAGAAAGGCTTATGCAACATTCATAAAGTAGTTGCCAGGGAGACGCATCAACATGTAGTAGAAAATCACATTTGCAAAGAAAGGTAATATAATAAAAGCTGCAAAGCTTGCACAGGTTCTAGCAGCCTATGTATACTAGCCAATAGCAGGTAGCAATTACTGGATACCTGGCTGGAAGCAAAGGTCTAATGAGTTGCTATATGTTATTAGATCTGGAGCAAATGTTGTGGCTTTTATTACTTAGACTTTTAGAGTATTCAGCAGTTTCCCAAGTCAAAGTAGTCGTTCATCTTCATAGACCCAAATTCTGATTGTCTACTGGAATTGATGGGTGCGTGCAAAAGAATTCATATGGGATCCCAATGTTTCTAGTTATTGCCTTATCTGTATATATATAATGTACATTTTAGTAATTTTTGCAGTTCTGGGTGAGGTCTGGGTGTTAACCATGATAAGTGCTTTAAACCTTTAGCTATCAGGATATCACAATGTCTTGCAGATACTTCAACAATGAATAGGAATAAAATAAATATAGTTATCCAGATTTATGTTTGTATTTAAGTAAGATGTAGCTTTAGTTTTTAAACCTACTGTATGTTTAGTTGCCTATTTTATTAATCTGTTCCTGCTGAGTGGCCATTGTTATAAAAATATAATAACATTGTTATATTAATATAATAACATTGCTATAATAAAATAATAACTATGAGTATGTAATCTTAGTGTGAAATCTATATTAAGCTACAGGTCTAGTAACCAATCAGATATTTACTTTCAAACAGCTGACCTGTCAATGCTGCCTGTCAATTGGATAATATCAGCTAGTCGACCTATAGCAAAGCACCTGCAATTACAGTACAAAAATGTGTTCCATATATATGTTGACGACTAGACCTTTTTTTACAGGATTCAAAAACAAATATCATTTGTGGAATTAAATGGCTGTTGTACAGTTTGTCTATGTATTAAAGTTATCTGAAACATGTCTGCAACAATGCACAATACATACAACGACCAATCACTGACTTAATAATATGGGCCCCTACTGACGCAGTGTTCTTGTTTGTTTTTTAAAAAAACAGAAAACCAGAGTAAATCCAGTTTTATATTTCTAAACTGTGCTGTTATAACATTTTTTCCTAGATCCCAGCCTGTATGAGACCGAATGCATAAAGAGCTCCATTATTAACATTTTGGGTATTGTCATCTGCGGGTTACCCCCCAATGGCCAGAAGCTGCAGCTCTAGCTCCTTCATTCTGTTTCACTACGATTAACTACGATAGCCTCTTTTTTCCCCTTTATTCTTGTAAATGCATTTACAATAAAGATGTTTTAACTCGTAAATAAAGTGGTTTAAATACAACAAAAGGTGTTTATTGTTTATTGCTTCTTTGTCATGTAAATCAAAGCTGAGTACAAGTATGGGACCTATTATCCAGAATGTCCAGGGCCTGGCATTTTCCAGATAACGGATCTTTCGGTAAATATGGATCTTCATACCTACTAGAGAGTCATGTAAACATTAAATAAATCCAATAGACTGGTTTTGCTTCCAATAAGGATGAATTACCGTATATGTTAGTTTGGCTCAAGAACAAGGTACTGCTATTACAGGTATGGGACATGTTATCCAAAATTTGCGGTACCTAGGGTTTTCTGGATAATGGATCTTTCCTTAATTTGGATCTTCATACCTTAGGTCTACTAGAAACTCACGTAAACATTAAATAAACCCAATAGGCTGGTTTTGCTTCCAATAAGGATTTATTATATCTTAGTTTGGATCCCATACCTTTACAGAGAAAAAGGAATAGAAAAAAATTGGTTTATTTGGATAAAATCGAGTCTAGGGGAGAGGGCCTCTCCGTAATTCAGAGCTTTCTGGACGACAGGTTTCCAGATAATGAATCCCATAACTGTACAGAGAAAAAGGAAATAATTTTTAATAAATTGGGTTGTTTGGATAAAATGGAGTCGATGGGTAAGGGCCTTTCCATAATTTGGATCTTTCCGGATAACGGGTTTCCAGATAACGGATCCCATACCTGTACATAAGTGAGAGCTGAGTGCAAATTAATTCATTTATTATTTGTGATTTTTGCAAAAAAAAAAAAAGAGCTTGATTGCTCTTTCTGCTGTGATCTCCATTTATTTTTTTAAATAAAGTCTTGGCATTTTTTCAAACACATTTACGGGAAAAAAAACGTAATTGGGAATAAAAAAACATGGTCATAAATAAAGAAGCACCATTGAGATTTCTCCAGCAGCCAAGTCCTTTGTAGCAACTGGAAAATTTGTAAACTTGCTCTGAAGCTAATATATTTTCATAAGCTACATAATTTTCCTCAAAATTTAGTTGGGAAATAAAGGTGAAGTAAAGTCTAAATAGAATAAGGCTAAAAATGCTGCATTTTGTATACTAAACATAAACATGAACTTACTGCACCACAAGCCTAATCATACAAATTATTTAAAGGTTGGCCACAGGTGGTCACCATCTTGGAACTTTGTTAAACATCTTTGCAAGACCAAGACATGTGCACATGCTCAGTGTGGTCTGGGCTGCTTAGGAATCGTCATAAATGATCAAAACAGCACAAGTCAAATAACATCTACCAGAAGCCGATACTGCAAGACTGATTAATAATCAGAATATACAGACTGCACTGGGTCCTATGTTGTCATGTGATCTAATGTGGATTTAACAGTTTTTGTATTGTTTAATACAAACTTTATTCAACTCTGCAAAACCAGTGGCTGCAGCAAAATAATCCTCCAAATAGAATCCCAGTTTATCTGTTTAAATCTGGATTCATGATCTTTGTCCTGCAGCTGGAGTTGGAAACATTAGGATGTAAGGGGATGTAAAGGTAAAAATACCTTACACTTACCTTGTTCAGTTGTTCATTGTCATCCCAGATAAACTAATGTCAGTGTGATGATGACAATGAACAACTGAACAAGACTGATTTTAAACACGTGGCTATGTACCTGACTCATGTTCTCATAAAGAATACATTGGTCAGAGGGAAAAGCTGACGCAAAAGGAACTATAGCAGAGAGGTACAGCTATACTTGACATAATATGATTCAGCTATGGAGTTCTACTCTACACTACCCTTCTCCATTAAATATGAGCATTGTGCTCAAAAACAATTTTGTTTCAACTCAAATTCCAGTTTAAAGGCAAAAATCTGCTGACATCTTGTGGCGAGTGATTGAAGTTAAAAGTTTCAACTCCAAGAAGGAAACATAATATTCTATCAAAACCCAGTTAGTTAATGTTTCCTGACATTTTAGATTTGGCGTTGGACACAGATCAAGTGTAAGACTCAGCTAAGTGAGACAACATTTTTTTTAAATGATTGCTTTATCATGTTGTATGTCTATTAGTGACACATGTTGTAGGGGGTTATTTATCAAAGTCCAAATTGATCTCAATATTTTCTGCTACAAACTCCGATCAAATCCGCTCTGGTTTTTTCCGCTTATTTATTATTACAATTTCCCCAAAATTTGCTTAGCAGGAAAAAAATCAGATTTTCAAGATTTTTTCGGATTTTCCATCCGATTTTCAAGATTTTTCAGATTTTTTCACCCGAAAACTCAGAAATTTGCACGAAAACCAGCGCACATCAAAAAATCATTGGGACTTCTCCCATTGACTTATATGCAACCTCGACAGGTCTGAGATGCCGGATTTCCTGATTTTGACAAATTTTATAAAAAAAAAATCAAAATTTTTTCGTGATTTTTATATTTGGAGTTTAGTAAATAACCCCCGTATTGTCTGAATAAACATTTTACTGTATTAAATAACCAGTAACACTGAAAATTAAAATGATTCATTTGATTTTATTTCATAGATATCGCTATCTCCTACATGTAAAAAAACATTTCCTCTGAAGGAAAACCCGGAATTTTATTGCAACAATTTTTTTGGTTCTGCTGGGTGCAGCCATTTTTTATCTGTTGCCTAGCCAAGCCCCTCCTCCTCTGTTGTGTTCAATGGAACTTTTTCTAAAACATACCCATGAAGGGTCCGCCTAACAGTGAGAAAACCTGGCATTTTACAACAAAATGTATTTGATGTATACAAATAACAACTATTGCTAAAAAGAAGTATTGATTAAGTATTTTTAAAAGTGTTGGTGAGATTGAAATAATAAAGTAGATTCACTAAAATTGGGAAAAAATTCTCAACCAGAGAGAACAAAATTCCTTTTCTCCCAATGTTTACCTGCAAGGAGGGAATGTGGAACAATTACCACTTTAGGAAGAAAAAAAACAAACATTTATTTAAATGTAAAAAAAAATCAACCTCTGGTAAGTCTGAGCTATTGAAATTCTTTAAAAGAACAGTTCAGTGTAAAATGTTTCTTATATAGATAGTTAGGCAAAAATGTAATGTATAAAGGCTGGAGTGACTGGATGTCTAACATAATAGCCAGAACACTACTTCCTGCTTTTCAGCTCTCTAACTTTGAGTTAGCCATGACTTTAAGGGGGGCCACATGGGACATAACTGTTCAGTGAGTTTGCAATTGATCCTCAGCATTCAGCTCAGATTCAAAAGCAACAGTTATGACCCATGTGGCCCCCCCTCAAGTCACTGATTGGTTACTGTCTGGTAAGTAGTGTTCTGGCTATTATGTTAGACATCCAGTCACTCCAGCCTTTATACATTACATTTGTGGCTAACTAACTGAATTAAGATATTTTATTTTGCACATACAGTACTATCTATTTGATCAGTTTCTATGTTTACACTGAACTGTTCCTTTAAAAGGGAACTACACAAACCACACAGAAAATGATTTATCAATTAACTATAATACAGTGGTTTTACTCTTATGTGCTGAGACAAAATATAGGTACTCATGAGAGCCTTGATGGCCAGTAACCCAGAAAATAAATTGATGTAAGCTTGCTAAGCTTGATCATCTGAGAACTTTTTCAATTTACATTTATTTTCTTTTTTTTTTTTTTTTGGTTTTTGAGGAATAAGCAGTAGTGATGGGCAAATTTGCAAAACGGCGAATTTTCAGCAGCGAATTTTCACGGGCATTTCGCGAATTTATTTGCTGGATTTGCGAATTTGCGCCTGGCGAATAAATTTGCCCATCACTAATAAGCATTTTTTAATACCACTAGGATTACAGAGGAAGCGCATAAACAATTACTGCCTGCTGACTGATTGCTATAGGTGACTAGACCTGTAGTAGACCTTGCACATTTCATTACACAAACTCATTAGGGTCACTGACACTCTGACATTCAACGAGAGCTGGTAGTAGCAGTCTAAGTTGCCTAAAACTGCTAATAGCCCAAGAACCACTAAAAATAAAAAAAGTATGTAAATTGCAAAAATGCTCAGAGGACCACTGTGAGTAAGTTTGCATCAAGTCATATTTGGAGGTTAGATTCCCTCTAAGGTATTCTGTCCCTTTCAAAGCTCTCATGGGCATCCATTTTTTAGCCCCAATCCATAGCATAAGAATTATTGATTTGAAGTTGATCCAAAACCTGCAAGAGAGGGTTTGAAATTTGGGAAAATCTGGAATTGAATTTGGAGCTGAGTTTTTATTATTAAATTGAATCTTGCTTAGGACACGGTTTTATACCTCTGTAAGCAACATAGAAGCCAATAATGCTTTAGCTTAGCAGGATCATTGATCTATCTTTACTGTTAGGGCAGTGGTTGACGGGGTGATTTACTGTCCGCAATTATTTATGCATGACTGCGGGCAATTAATCTCCTGAAAACGTCTCTCCATTGAAAATAACTGAAATTGGTGGCAGTAAAACCAATGTATCGCTTCATTCTTCTGAAGTTGCCTCGGGAGGCAACTTCGGGCAACTTCATGATATGTAGGTTTTAGCGCCAACAATTTCACTTATTTCCAGTGGAGAGGCATTTTCAGGAGATTTGTCACCCACTGTTGTGCATAAATAATCAAGGCGACAAATCTTTCTGTCGGCCTCTGTCCTCAATGATCAAATACTTTGCAAAATAGACCCCTCCAATATAGGCTTAATAGAAAGAATTGCAAAATGCCTTGAAATGAATTAACGTTAGCCTTCCAAAGCTCTAGTAGACACCTTCACTCAACTCTATTCAGATAAAAATGAATCAGATCAGTCTTATCAGTGATTCCAGCCCAGACTGTCAATATGCTGTAGTTGATAATAGTTGATATCTGTGTACATATCTTTTGACTTCAGGAACAGACTCTAAAGTAAAGATGATTTATCAGGGAGGAGAGAATAAGATATGCTACACAAGAGTACAACGACAAGCAGGCACTTATTGGTTAATAAAAAAAAATGTAAATTTTATTGAGTATGGACTGAGAATAATTAATGTAGTGGGTTCTAGTCTGTAGAACTGCCCCCCTTGTCAGGCCCGAAGGAGTGACTGATTGAAGATTTAAAGGACATGTAAAACCTACATTCTCATGCCCTGTATATAAGTTGGGTACATCCTCCCCCTCATCCAAACCATGTCATTTGTACTGTATATATCCCTTCGCCAGCACAGTCACATTTTTCTTAAAAAAATAACAGCTTTCACCCAGCAACCATTTTCCCACTGACACATCATCAGAGATATTCATATCTGCAAAACGCATGCATGCACTGTAAAGTTCATGCAATCAAAAATGCAGGCTTACACAGGCACATCTTACTCCGATGATAGTTCTGCTTGGATTGAGCTCTGTAATGGTTAAGCTGAGATCAGGAGAAGAGCTTAGGAGAAAAAAATAGGAGTAGTCAGCTAAAGTAGAGTTTTTATGGGAACCAGCAATGCCATCTCTTCATTGGCTGTTAGACTGGAGGGTGAGTTTTTTAACGTAAGTTGAGAAGAATTGAGAATGCTCAGTGGCCAACAGCCAAAGTTAATTTCCAAGGGGGGCCTGAATGTGGTTAGAGGAAAAGAAGGAAAACTAAGTGATTAAGTGGATGCTGCAGCCTTACTAATAAGTGGTAGGTTTAAAAAGATTTAAAAAAAGCTGTTCGCTGATTCATTAATTTTCCAGCAAGTTAAATGTAGTCCCTATATAAGTACACAGTGAAATGTTTGAGCAGAAGGTTAAAGTAAAATGGTAGCAGTGGATGGCTTACAGGAAAACAAAATGAATACTTAAGCAAAAGATAGTTTACATCATATTAAGTGGCATATTAAAGAATCTTACCAAACTGGAATAAATACTTAAGTAAATATTGCCCTTTTACATCTCTTGCCTTAAACCACCATTTCGCGATGGTCTGTGTGCTGCCTCAGAGATCACCTGACCAGAAATACTACAAATAATTGGCTCATGTGACCTAAGAAGGATAGTTTGTTTGGCTTGTTTGTGTGCACAGTGAATCGTATGATCTGAGGGGGCGGCCCTTATGTTTTAAAATGGCAATTTTTTATTTATGATTACCCAATGGCACATACTACTAGAAAAGTATAATATTATGAAAATGGTTTATTTAAATGAAGCAGGGTTTTACATATGAGCTGTTTTATGCAATATCTTTTTATAGAGACCTACATTGTTTGGGGGGGGGGGGGTATAGTTTTCCTTTAAGTTAGCTGCACACAGATCTGTACATGTTTGCCTGAATTGTCCAATCCAATGCGTTTAAAAGCCTCCAGCGGCCATAATAAAAACTATCAATGGACACGCATACACCTCTTTACTGTCTATTGAAATAGATTCATAGCAACTCCTCACATTGTCACACAGTTTGCCATTTACAGACTACCAGTGGCCTGTCCTCAGAAAGCAGGGTAGGGAATGCCTAGACTTGGAAAAACCTGGCACATCACTCACTTGGAAGTAAAACACAGTAATTACCATAGATGCAAAGAGCAGCAGAAAGTTCCAAGTTTCAGATTTACCAAATCCTGGGCAAGTTTTTGTTTAACTGGAAATGTTGATGGATGAACTAAAAACTCAAGGTACAAACAAATAAAAATTATGCACATAATACATAAAAGCCTTTGTAAGGGCATCAGCTTACATTAGATGTTTCAAATATGTGTAGGGGCAGTGCCACATCCTTGCACTTACTCCCTGCTGTATCCCAAAAAGTCATGGTGTGTACAAATCATGCAGGCAGTGAGGGGAAGCCCTGCTATGGCTGTGCCCCAGAGCATATTGAATGGATGACAGAGGTTGAGGTTGGAGGTGGAGGTGGCAAGCATGCCAGGGAAGCTCAGAGAGTCAAGAACTGAATGCTCTATTGTATCAAAGCTGGAGGACCACTCCAGAAAGACTATTAAGAAGGATCAAATGCTGATAAAGAAACTAAGTTGATAGACCCCAGTAGAGTACCAGCGTACATCAAATGTTTCCAATATGTGTAGGGGCAGTGCCACATATTTGCACTCACTTTCGCTGGCTCCCAAAAGCCATGGTGGGTGCAAAACATGCAGGTAGTGAGCGGAAGTACAGCTGTGTCTATAACCCAAAGCTTTCTGGATTGATGCGAGGTTGAGTTTGGAGGTGGAAGCTTACCAGGAAAGCCCAGAGAGTGAAGGATCAATAGCTGAGTGTTCTGTGTTCTATTTAGAAGACTATTTAGAAGAATCAAATGCCAATAAAAAAAAGTAAATTGAAGAAAGTAGGAGGCCCCAGTAGAGTATGGTCAAAGCTTATGTTGAAAGTGTTCACCTGCGTTGAACCTGAAGTGTTGGAATTCCTTGAACTGTAAGCTTCAAGGTTTTAGAAGACAGCTGAATTATTACTGATAATCTCAAGGAGAACTTTTAAAAGAAAAATAAAGGTTTAAGAGAAAGAAGGCTGACAAGCATATCTAAAAGGGGGACATATTACTTTCTGTATTGGTTAGTTACTATTAGGACTAAATGTAGAAGACATTTAGTTTAATTTGTGGTAATTTTGTTAGTTAGTGAATTCCCCAGTGCCTTTTATTAGCAGGGAACAATCTTTAATATGTCTCCCTGTTATATAAGGAGATATTCGTTTTTTGGACATTGTTATTGTTTTCACCCATAGGAGAAATTCCACATCCTGCTAGCTGAAGGCACATTGCTAAAAAGTACAGGGTACTCATTTTAAAGGGATACTGTCATGGGGAAAAAAAATTTCAAAATGAATCAGTTAATAGTGCTGCTCCAGCAGAATTCTGCACTGAAATCCATTTCTCAAAAAAGCAAACAGAATTTTTTATATTAAATTTTGAAATCTGACATGGGGCTAGACATATTGTCAATTTCCCAGCTGCCCCAAGTCATGTGACTTGTGCTCTGATACTGCAAGTTGGAGTGATATCACCCCCTCACTCCCCCCCCCCAGCAGCCAAACCAAAGAACAATAGGAAGCTAACCAGATAACAGCTCCCTAACACAAGATAACAGCTGCCTGGTAGATCTAAGAACAACACTCAATAGTAAAAACCCATGTCCCACTGAGACTCTTTCAGTTACATTGAGAAGGAAAAACAGCAGCCTGCCAGAAAGCATTTCTCTCCTAAAGTGCAGGCACAAGTCACATGACCATTACCTATACTAAATATGAAATATCCCTAATTTAAAATTGTCTTTTAAAATTGGAACACCTTTGAGGTTTTGGAGTAAAGGTTGTGATTTATTCTGAGAATATAACTGGTCTTCCCTACCCTTTGTCTTTCCATAAGCACCTCCTGCAAGATAAATCTTACTGACAATGGCTTTTGGAGCAAAGGATTTTAAGCCTTTTATGTCCAATAGGTTTTTACTTCTGCAAGAAACTTTAGTGTGTAAAATTTGAGAACACAACACATACACTAGGTGGAATCATCTCTATGTTTGAGTTCAGGATGAGAAATATCAGTAGAGATAGAGACTGGCCCCATTCCAGTATAGCCCTATAATTATTCGGTAATGCTGCTCCTTGAGTAAATAGGACATTGGTATATAAATCTCTCATGATTTTAGTAATACCCCACTGTTTCAGTTTCTACAGTTGAATGAAAATGAAGTTCTTGGTAAGACTTGGCTTAGTAAAGCTCATTGGTAGATAATGGGTGGGATATTGTTCCAAGTATGGCAGAGTAACAAGACATGTATATTGATCTCCATTGTAGATTGCAACAGCTATCGTTTTTGGACTCTGCTTGGCTCAGACTCAAGCCAATGATGTAAGTACACATTTGCATACAGTGTTTTATTGCCTGAATATACTGCATTTTGGGACATTTTATTAAATTTACAGGAAACGGAATGGTGAAAACAAAAATGCAAATATCAGATACAAAGTAATACATTGATGTTAGTGTTGTTATGTATACTTAAGGATTTGCAATTAGTCTTAAAAGAAACATTGAGTCTGGGAACATTTATTGTTTTATATTACAGAACATTGACATTGACAACTCTGGGAATGAAGGAGGGAGCGTTTCCCAAAACGTTAATATCAATAACCAGGACAATATTGCTACCATCAACAATCTGAATGGCTGGAAGTCCTGGGATTCCATTTGTGATTATGGAGCGGTAAGTGATGTTGAGAGCGTGTCTACTGATTTCCATGTTAGGAATTAACAGCAATAAAGGGACATGTACGATGCTATGACAGATAGCAGTTACTAATCTTCCTGTGTGGCCAAACAGTAACCATAATGTTGAAGGATAAACAGACAAGGGCCAACATGTGCTGGAGAACTAAAGAGTTCCTGGGGCAATGGACAATGGTCAATGCAGGTTGTATTTTGAACCATGCAGCAGAGAACATGGCAATCAGACTTCAGGGAACCCAGTCATAGACAGGTTGTAAGTCAAGGCTCCCCAGTGTCTTGCAGTTCTCTGCATTCCTAGCATCTAAACTAAGCACAAGCTAGGGTTTGCTCGAGGGAATGCACAAGTTCTGCCTGCGTAGCACCCTTTCTGGATGCACCACTATCATGCACAATTCTTTATGTTTTATTTAAAGAGCACAACGAGCTAGGGCACAAGGAGCCTTTATCCTCTTTTGTAAATTAGGCCATTAGGCTTTAAAAAATTACAAATTAGAAAGAGAGGTGCATCGAATTTATGACCTGATCTGATGCAAATATTGTTCCAGTAATAATATCTTCTGCTGTATAACTATCAAAGTCACATATCATTTCTAGTCCAGTGGCCCTGATTTACATTTAGTCCAAACCACTATATAATTCACTAAAAAAGTCATTGGTTTCTTTGAATACATTGCACAGTTTCAGTGAATTTTTGGAACACTGTCTAGCTCTACATGCCCTTGAAGTGGCACCCCTACTAGATCAGGCAAACCACAGTGACAGTACAGAAGCAAAGTCCCAATGCCAGGATTAATTCAGTGCAAAGTATATTACAGACACCCCAGCAGTACATTGCACAACATTCCAATTTTAATACAGTTTAACAGAAAACAACTTTATCAAACATCATTAAACATAAACAACAGGTCTCCAGTTCGCATGGAACAATATGAAACATCACTTGGCCTCCCTAAAGATAATCAAAATATCTTCTTTATTAAAAGCTGCATAGTTGTGTACTACATATAGTAGTTCAATGCGTGAGTTCAGATAACTCCTATATCTCTCTGCTTTCTAGGGATTTGCAGCTACCCGGCTGTTCCACAAGCAGAGCTGTGTTATCACCAAAATCAACAAAGATTCCTTCCCCAGCCTGGCCCAGCTGAGCGCCATTGCAAAGGATAAAAAGGTATGCATTCATTTGTCAAAAATAACCTGTAAAGGAGATGAAATGCTTAACTAAAGAAACAGGCTAGAAATGTCTACATTATGTTTTGGGCTTCTGTACCAGCCCAAGACAACCACAGCCCTTTAGCATTAAAGATCTGTGTCTCCAAAGATGCCCCAGTATATTACAGACCAACCTCATTTTCTGCTTGATAATTAGTGACGAACCCTAAGCTTAGCTTCTCAACAGCTGCTCAGAGCCCACTGAGCATGTGAGTGTCACAGACACTTTCCAAGATGGAGACCCCCTGTGACAAGTTTGAAATCCTGGTCTGGCCATTTATAGGACCCATCTAAATTCCTGATATAAGGTGTTAAACGTTAGATGTCAGATATTTAATAATGTTAAAAATATTCCAATCCATTTATAGCAAACAACGAATACTCCACTGCGAACTTACACAGTCAACCCACGCCGCATTAATAACATTGGGGTGTTTGGGCAGCACGTTGAGACTATGTGCAAAGGACTACCTTCCTACACTGCTCAAGAGATGCCTGGTAAGTGTTCCTATTTGTAAATATGAAATTCTGGATGATTTGTAGAAAGCATTATAATTTTACCTGAACATATTTTCACTATATAAGCAATACAGATGGTGCTACTAGTGATGGGCGGATCTGACCCATTTCTCCAAAAAATCTTAAAAATATGAAAATTATGAAAATATGAGAAATGAAAATTATCCAAAATGTATTAAAGTCTATGGGAGTCAAATTTTTTTTGTGGTGCAGTGTGGCTCGCCAAATTTTGTTGCGCAACAATTTTTTTCATTCATTGGAGTGTATGGGTATCATTTTTGTGGTCATCACTAGGCCTGCTACAAATATTATCTTGTGTACACTATTATGGTGCTGGCATTCATGTCTAGGGCAGGTAACACAAAAGTGTATCAGGCATTTCTTCAAAACACCACCCATGTACCCTTAGCCTTAATGATTTAGGGTGCTGCAAGTCATGAATATGTATTATCCTAAGCTCCTTGGGTTTGTGTTTTGTAATCCAAAAAATAGCAAAATCTATAGATATACAAAACCATAAAATGCAGGACTTTTATTTCAAAGATACCATTTTATACAGGTAATGGCTGTGCCACATATAACTGAGAGTTCAGGCCTGATTGTTGTGTACACTTTATATATATTTCTGATGATATATATATTTCTCAAATGGTTTGCAGCAAAAATATGTTGTGTGCGTGACTTTGGAGCGAAGTGTGCATGCGGCTTCAGGAGACGTTTTGTTGGGGCTGCCACCTTTCCCCCTGAAGTATTCCAGGGGGGAGACGCGATTGTGATGTAGTGAGGGGGCCATGAAGTGATGGGCGGGACTGTGACATCAGGGGGGTTATGACATCAGGGTGGGGCAATGACGTGGCGACCTCAGGAAATTCTACCTGGTTTTCCTAATTCCTACAAAATCCCTTCAAAAAAACAGGGCTGTCCAGGTCAAAACCCAGACAGGTGGCAACCCTAGGTTTTGTGCATGACGTAACTTCCACTGATGTCACTTCCTATGACATCACAAACCCGGACATTTTCTGAGGCGCAGAGTTGCCCCAATCTTTACATTGTAAACGTTGACAACTCTGTCCCAGGGGATCTCCCTCCCCCTGCTGCCAGATCTGTGCCTGCTCTCTCCTTCCTCTTTCCCATCACTCCTTTCACAGTCACATGGTACCAGCATTGTTACTTCTGCATTACCGGAGGCTGCCCCCTGCAGGCTGGAGGTGACCTTTGCACAGTCCTCATTTGTCTGCCAATTACACTATGATAATGAGCTGTGTGTGCTTTAACTGTGTTTCCCAGTGTAACCATCCATAGAGACTTTATAGGGACTGCCCGTCTATTGGCACCAAGAACAACATAAAAAACACATGCACTAAGCCTAGTAACCTATACTAACCAACCAGCAGATAAACTTACAGGCCACCTTTTTGAAGGTAAATATCTGATCAGTTGCTATGAGTTACTAGAACTGGGGACAACCACAGTACATTATGGTAGCCTGTCTGGCTTCTAATAAAAATTGACCTAGTGTGTGAGGGAAGGTGAATTATAGTCATGGTGTACAGTATGTATTGCTCCATACTTATTGGAGAAACAAAAAGGCAGCTCTGGATTTTCCACATGGGTGTCCCTAGGCTGGGTGGTCCTAGTGTGTGCACCCCCCCCCACGAGCACACACGCAAATTAGCCAGAGCACTGGGGAGCATGCGTGTCCCCCAATGCTCCCCAGAAAGCGGCTGGGTTGCATGCTGCCCCTAATATTTTGCTGCCCTAAGACAGGGCATTTTAAACACCAGGTTTAAAAAACTAAAATGTTATGCCTTTGTATCCTACTGTCTGCAATAACATATACAGTAGCTGGTTTTAATTCTGATGGACCCTAGTAATCTTTATTTCATTGTCTTCATACAGTGAGCATTAAAACAGTCATGGATCACTACTGCATGGGTTATGACTACTCAATATTAACACAGAAATTCTGACATTTTATTTGAGAAATCCAATGCCCTTATACATTATAAACTCAAACTGCATGAAAATAACTGGTCAACAACAATAGTCATCTTAAGCCTGTTTTAAATTAAAGGGGAACTTTTGTTTGTACTTGAGCCTGTCCCTATAATTACATCTGAAGTACCAGCGGTTTAGCTTAATGGTGTATAAATGATTCCCCAGTTACCCACACATTTAACAGGAATGAGATTGTTATTCCAAATCATTCTGCACTGAGAATAACGATTCCAGTTTTAACTGAAAAACAATAACTCAAGATAATGGAAAGGGTCAGGATATCCTATCTTGGTTATTCAGAATTCAAAAATTCTAAAACTGGAACCACATCTGTTTGTAAACCCAGTATGCAGAAATCAGCTTTATCTGTTTGTGAGATGAGCTGTATCAATGATGAATAGTGTTAAGACACCACCTTTTGGTGAACAAACTGCAGTTCCTACACCCACAAAATGTATTGATTTATATAAATTGATTCTCTGCTAACATGGTCTGAATACCTGCAGTCCTGTCTGCCAAAGTCGGCTTTAAACATATCCATTCACTATAACCAGCCTATCTTTACAGATAATGTGGGAGGCTTTTCACTCTGTCATACCGGCAGCATCGTCACAATTCTGGGAATCAACTTCTGCTTTTAAGCTGAAGTCTTCTCTCCATGACCAGACTTACTGCAATGCCTGCCCCTAAATCTGCCTCCATGGATTCCTTCAGCGATATTAAATAAAAAAAAGATTTACTCATACACGTGTCTGCTTGTGGTTTCTAATGCATGGAAAACATCATAACAAATGAAAAATGCCATCAATTCTTCCATTTCTAGCATTAAAGGGTTCAGCCATAGATTCCAAAGAAAAGAACACAACTGCAGTGCTAAGGGTCAAAGCAAGTCAATTAGATCATGACTATCACTAGGTTTTGAATTCTGAAAACAGAACAAAACAAACAAAGTCTGCAGTCTGTACCTCTCCAATGGCGCCGCTCAAAACTTCATTCATACAAGATCTCATATTGATCTGTATCTTGGTGTCCAATAACACATATTTTCCTCCCATATACACATAGCCACCCATTTTTCTAGAAACTCAAGCGTATTCAAATATAACAATTAATTCAGGAGTACTTTATGATCACAACCACTTTGCTCAAGACTTGCTCAAGGCTCTGCATTCAATAAAAAATGTATTCACTTGAAGATTATAACAACCTACAAGCACCGCACAACTGTAATGATATTGCATAAGTTGCATGTTTCCACAGGTGTGACTATCCTTTGCATCTACTGTATGTGAAACACTTCATTGGAAAAGTCAATGAAAATACATAGCATTATTGGTTGGGGGGGGCATAAATTTACTGCTAGTGGCACTAATGATATTTTTATATATTCTGTGAATTATAGATTTATTCTAATAAATTTGCCTTTTCAGAATTCCAGAGAGGCTTTGGTTCTTGCTGTTCTGCAAGCATTATCACGATTTTGGGTTTCAATTTCTGTTTTTAAGCTTCGATCTGAGATTGGACTGGATTTGATACTGGAATCTTCTATCATTGAATCCTTGGTGTTCTGCGCTATTTTATTTTTAATAAAAGGCTTTTGTCTGGGACTAATGGCTGTTTGTTGTTGCTTTTACATGGGGGTCTTGATCATTAGTGATGGGCGAATTTGTCCCGTTTCGCTAATTTCCACAAAATTTGCGAAACTGGCGAAAAATTTGCGAAACATCAATTTTGAAGCCGGCGACAATTTGCTGGCATCAAAATGGGCGCCGGTGGCAAAGTTGCCCCCGGCGCTCATTACAGTCAATGGGCATAGTTTATCAACGATTTTTATTTATTTTAGTGATGGGGGAATTTATTTGCCTGCGGTGAAACGGCCAAATTCGCTGCGAATTAGCGCCTGGCGAATAAATTTGTCCATCACTATTGATCATCATTAAATAGAAGTTGTTCACACACACCTTAGCCAATTTAGGTGCACATGGTCAGCTATTCTTTGTGCCTAAACCTGCTGCTGAATCCCCTGATGCAATGGTTGAGGTAGGGGAGGACTGACTGGACTAGGAGGGGCAAGGGAGGAAAGGGTTAAGCAGAGGTGTGCTTGAGGGAGGGAGGTTTGGTGAGAAGGCTCAAGATGATTAAAAGGAACGTGGTTCCAGTTTGTAAGTCTGGACTGGGAGTCAAAATAGACCCTGGCCATTCCAAGTACACAGAGGCCCAAGCAGCCCCCTACTAAACAGTGACTGTCTATGTCATCTTACAGCAGCCCCTCTGGCATTTGCAAGAACCAACTGCCAGTTTGGGTCCACTTATGGTTTGTGTGGAGTGAAGAACATCTTCCCCCTTTCCTTTTTAGCAATGTCGGAGGGAATAAACTGCAGTGTATTGATCAAGAAAGAAGGGGGGGGTATAGCCCTTCCTGCCAACCCCAGTCACTGTGACATATACCCAACTGAACCCCTAGACACAAGGGGTTCAGTTGGGTATATGTCACAGTGGCTGGGGTTGGCAGGAAGGGCTATACCCCCCCTTCTTTCTTGATCAATAGAGTTCCTTGGGTTGGTCCCAATGGGGTGGGGGTATAGAGTGAGCTCACAGAGCTTTCACTTGCCCACACGAGTGTAGTACTGCGTGGATGGCATAGCTCCTGTGGAATATAACTGGCAGGAAAAGATACTGAGTTCTCTTTCAGCATTTGCTCTTCACAATTTTGCATTCACTGATTCCACTCAGCAGCACATCTCTTCTCTTTTGACCTGTCATTGTTTTTAAGTTTGGTGCAAATTTCCTCCTATTTTTATGGTATTTTAGGAAAAAAAGCTCAACAGCACACAAGGTAGGTGTTGCAGGGTAAACCCTTCCATGTTATTAGCAGAACTTTTGGGAGAGTGCTGATCCCTGCATCAGCGAGCACCAGGCTACACTTATCACTGGGAAGGTAGGTGTGTGCAAGCGTCTGGCGAGTATAATTGGCAAGCAATTCTGTATTTAAGCTTTATGTTTAACACTATGTTTTATATTTCCAGTTATTCTTTGGGGCAGATTTACAAAGCTCGAGTGAAGGATTCGAATTAAAAAAACTTAGAATTTCGAAGTGTTTTTTGGGCTACTTCGACCATCGAATGGGCTACTTCGACCTTCGACTACTACTTCGACTTCGAATCGAACGATTCGAACTAAAAATCGTTCGACTATTCGACCATTCGATAGTCGAAGTACTGTCTCTTTAAGAAAAACTTCGACCCCCTACTTCGGCAGCTAAAAGCTACCGAAGTCAATGTTAGCCTATGGGGAAGGTCCCCATAGGCTTGCCTGTGATTTTTTGATCGAAGGATATTCCTTCGATCGTTGTATTAAAATCCTTCGAATCGTTCGATTCGAAGGATTTAATCGTTCGATCGCAGGATTTGCGCTAAATCGTTCGACTTCGATATTCGAAGTCGAACGATTTTAGTTCCTGGTCGAATATCGAGGTTTAATTAACCCTCGATATTCGACCCTTCTTAAATCTGCCCCTTTATCTTTGTATTAATAAAGATGTGGCCTTTTCACACCATATTGGACTCCTGGTGTAATTTATTGCTAATGGTTCAGGGTGCGTGTTGTTGGGGTAGAAACAAAGTCTGGGACGACGAAAGCCTTGGCGCTACCCCTGTCATCAGTTCCCAGTACATTTTTCTGTGACGCTGCCTCAAATGTCATTAAATATTCCACTTTCCCACATCTACAGCAGGAGGGGTGTATATAATAGTAAATTGGCCCCACAACAAAATCTTTTAACCCCCAACAACCCCCAAGGCTTAGGAGGGATCAGTTTCACACACATTTATTGAAAGTCAGTCATTAATGCCATGTAAATATAAACTGCCTATGACTAATGATGCTATTATGCAAAACATTATTCCAATTGTGATCGTTTGTCAGACCTTTAAATAACCTCATGAACATGTCATACTACATTACCAGCCCAAAACCATTTATTCATCTGGAAGTTTAGAATGACTTCAGCTCTTGCCCAAGTCGTTGTTCTTAATTCCAAACAGGATGAACCTGAGATTCAAACTAATAAACTGGCTTAAAAGGCTATAGCTTTCCAAGGGCTTGTGTTTCTGTCACACCCTGATGTTCTTTTGATATTCATTTTTAAAGTCTAATATCAGCCCACACTTTTTTATACTAGGCCTCCTGTACTAAAAACTAAAAAAAAAATCAAGTAATCCATCTACTGCTTATACCAGGGGTGCCCAAAATGTAGATGGAAATCTACCAGTAGACCTTTAGCTGTGGATCAGTAGATCTCAAGACACTGTCAACAAACAGCTTGTCTAAATCACCCTCCTATTTCAGGCTTTTTATTCAGATATTTATTATATTAAGGTTACATAAGGAATATTTGTATTGCTATAATTGTTAAATATAGCAATACAAATGATCTCATAAATCAATATAATAGTAAAAGTAATATTTTCCATGGAACAGAATGCTTTTATGGATGTAGATCATAATGGGAGCAACATCAGTAAAAGTAGACCTCGTATTGTTAAAGTATGGGCCCTCCTGGCTCATACAGAAGAAAATACATTATTTTAAGTTGAAAGAGGAGCATCATGAGGACATTTTAATAGATGAAATGGTTCTTCATAAAAAATATCTGCATGTTCAATACAGGATTCTTCTTGGACCAAATAAATAAAATGCAAATATATAGGTCAATATATTAAACACGCTGTTTATTTATTCAGTGTATTTATGATATTTCACAGTGGAGATATTATTTTATCATACTTTATCTCACCCTAATATCTCTGGTTATTCTATCAAGCACTCATTTAACTCAATGAAGGAGCGCTGTTAATAGAAATCCTAACTTATAGTAAAAAAACAGTGTTAACTAAGATAGTTGGATCAATTGGGAGGGGGATAGTTGTTCACTTTGTGCCTGGGAAGTATTTTTTCAGTGACAGAGGCTGATAAATCTGGGTTACTATCTATTGATTAATTTCTAAACTGGCTCTTAAAATAATTTCTGCAGATGCAGCTCTCATAGTGATGAGCAGTCAAAAGACTGGAATATCACCCTAATTTATAATTTACAAGGTGAACTCATTGAGAGTGCTCAGTATTTTTTTTTTTGGCCCAAACACACTAGTGAAACCTCAGAGGAGTGGAGCGGAAAAAATAATGAATTCAGTCTGTTTCAAGGCAGCACACAGATGATTTTAGTGGAATCTGCAACATATAAAAAACAAGGTTTTTGTGGGGTTTTGTGGTCCATTTATAAGTAATCAACCATACAGTGTATCCCCCCCCCTTCTTTTTCTGTTACCAGAAATGCTTTTAAATCTCTGCATCTAGACACCATGGCAATTTCCAGCTATTCCTTATTGACATAGCAACATATATGTGTCCATTAGGTAAAAGGTTGGTGGCTTTTGCAGGTTCTGGAGATTGTTATTTTTTGGAATGGGAGGGCAGGTTAGTGACTATAGAACATGATTCACACATTTGCTTGTGTCCCTTCACACAGAGCTGAGTGAACCACTCCTTAAGTATATAATGCCTACTGATTGAGATACCTTTTTATTCTTGCTATTGAGACATATCTCTAAAGCTTTTTTTCCAGCCCCAGATGTTAACTAACAATGTACACATAAAACTGGACAGAGTTTCGTCTGTTGGAATTCTGGATCTATCATATCAACTGAGATAAAATATGTGGACTCTTTCCAGTACACCTAACAAACAGTCCATTGAAGCCGTTCCTTGAGCAAATACGGCATTATTGTTTGGATTACTGGCAACAGCAGCGATTTATTGGTGAGGAGCTTGGCTTGGTTTAGCACAAAATCAATGGACCAGCAATATCTGATGAACCAATCAAACATTTCATAGGAAATGAATATGCATCAGCTTTGTGGTGGAAATCAGATCTTCCTCTAGGTTGCATCCAATGGACATTCCTCTAACAAGCTATTAGCATGGATCACTCACATGTCCAATTTAACAACAAGGAGGTCACCCACTGATTTAGAAACTGTACTTGATCATTAGCAGTATATTTAAAGAGGGGCTGGAAAGTGCACAAGCTAACCATTTAGCCAACAGTACTGGTCAAACAACCAACGCCTTAGGCATGTACCACCCAAATGTTTGTTCCCTATTATCTTTTAGAACTTCCCATAATCAAAATGCATTGAAGTTATCACAAAATCACACATAAGCACAGGCTTTTGGAACCATCATATCAGCAGAGATATAGACTGGATTTAGTGCAGCACCACAATCATTACATTTTTCAATGTTCCTTGAGCAAATACAACATTTTACATAAATATATACAGTGCATTATGGAAATACTTCATTGCCTTTTTCTATCTCAGGAGACACTGACAAGACAAGCACCATGAAGTTCTTGGTGAGTATTCTAACTGTAATTATTGAACCAAGTTTTTCCCCTGTTAAAGCTGTTAAAAGAAAAGAATAACTTTCCTGTATTTACTTCTTTCAGATTGCAGCTGCCCTGGTGACTCTCTGTCTCGCAAATGATGTAAGTAAATGTATAGCTGCATTATATTGATAAGTAAAATGTTTCCACAAAAGCTTTTTTCTCCCAGAATGCTGGTTCAGAATAATAGCTAGTCAATACAAGTCTATCCAAAATTTTTATTATCCATTTTAATATACTGGCTTTAAAAAATAAATAAAATACTAACTGCCATTAATAGTCTTTAAATTGTAAGGCCAAAGCAATTTAGTACTGTAGGAATAGTGGAACCAGACAAGTTATACAATTAGATGCTTAGACATTGCAATATTACTGCAATGCAGATGGACTTATATTCCCTAAGGCAGTCCTGGATTTATTGTGTTATGGCTAGCTCAGGTTCGGTTTTGGGTAGGGTTGGACATTTTCCTTGAGATCCCCAATAGAGAATTATATAATGCCAATAAAGCTGCAGACCTGGTTTTAAAACAGATATTTGATTTCTATGGGGTGCTAGACTGGTTGCAAACTTTGCAACTTATATTTAGTTATCACCTATTATTATATCATCCCATCATTTTCCACAATAACTTTTCAGTCTCATTTGTATTTCTTTTATTTCTTCTATTACTGTTTTGCAGAACATCAACATTGATAACTCTGGGAATGAAGGAGGCAGCGTTTCTCAGAATGTCAACATCAACAATCAAAACAACATTGCCACCATCAACAATCTTGATGGATGGCACTCCTGGGATTCCATTTGCGATTATGGAAGAGTGAGTAGACTTCAGGACATCCTTACATCTTCCTGTGCCAAGCAAAAATATTTTTTATTGACAACAAAGTGGTTAGCATGTCTGATTTGCAGCCCTGGGGTTTAACAGGACTCTATGTTTTATCTTGTCCCTGTATCTGTGTGGGTTTCCTTCCATACCTATGTAGGCAGGTCAACTGGATCCTTGAAAATGACAATTGGGGCACACCAATGGGGCAGATACTGAGATAAATGATACAACATTGTAAATAATCTCCATAAAGTATCATGTACAGTAAGTGCTATATACACAAACCAAGCTAATAAAACTAGTATGTTACTATAATTTACAGTACAACAACAAAGACTATAAGGTTATACAGTACAGCAGCCTATATTATAAAAACAAGCTGTACAACTTTATTGGTGGCTTTAAGGGTCAGTCAACACGAGCAGATTCAGTGAGATTTTGTTGCCTGACGACTAATCGCCTCTTCTTCTGGGCGACAATCTCCCCGAACTGCCTTTGTCTTCCTGTCTGCTGTAATAAAAAATAGCCTGCGATAAAGCACGTTTTCCAAAATCGCCCGAAGTTTCCTCATGAGGCAACTTCGGGCGACTTCGGAAAGCTACGCGTTTTTTGAAAAAAAGCTGTGCAACTCTATAATACACAATACACTGGCAAAGTACCCTATCCCTGAATTTATATTCCTGTTATTTATATGGTGCTGGCACATTTTATGCAGTGCTTTCCAGGGATTGTACATCTCTCACTGCTCCCAGTGGAGCTTACAATCTAAGGTCCCTATTGCATTCACACACAATAGGATCAGATAACTTGCCTACATTTGTTTGGAGAGGAAACCAGAGTACCTTAAGGAAGCCTATGCAGACATAAGGAACTATACAAATTCTTTACAATTCTTGTGCCCAACCTGTAATCAAATTCTGGACCCCAGCTCTGCAAGGTGGTATTGCTGCGCACTGAACCACCATGCTACCCATATGCACAACTGTAGATTTTAACGATCATAACGTTTTCCTTATCAGTACTAGAGAACTGGTGGGTCAGTGATTGTCATTGGACTCATATCATATCTTATATGTACATATCATATATTATATGCAGCACAGGTCAGCATTTCATGCCATATTACTGCAGCCTTTAGGCTCATGGAGCACATAGTCGCATTCTGCATTCTCAACATGCTATAAATGCAGTGGGAAAATTCCTAAAATGCAATTAGGCTTTATGGAATCTGATCAGCAAAGCCAGTGATTTTAAGATTCACCCATGCTACTTTTTGAACTTTGAGAATCAATTTTGGTTTAGACTCTAAATTTTCTTTTCCTGTTTTAGATAGATGTGTAGATGTTGTATACACAGAGATGTACGGCCTTTCAATTAAAAGTTATTTCAACCCTCCTTAATCTAACAATTTGAAATACAGCAGACTGGGATATACTTAGGTACCCCTGAGTAAAATACATTCCTTCTTCTGCTCAGTATATAGGCATTAAACGTTTTTATGAAGCAGGTCTACCAAGGTAAATAATTTTGTTCAATTAATTAACATGCCCTTATTCCAAAAACAGAGTGGTATAAAGACTTGAACCAAAACATAATGCAAGCAAAGTATAAATGGAACCAATTTTAGATCTCCAGTTATTTCATTCTATGAGTCAGGTATTGAAATAATCCATTCCCTTATTTTACAGGGATTTGCAGCAACCCGGCTGTTTCAAAAGAGAATCTGTGTTGTGACCAAAATCAACAAGGATTCTTTTCCAAGCCTAGCCCAGCTGAGCACTATTGCCAAGGATAAAAGGGTAAGAACTGGAATCCTAGTGCATTTTTCATTAGTGCTTTGTGGACTAACAATAGCAATTCATACAAATGGAAGAATAATAGCAATAGTTTAAACATATCCCAGATTGGTTACTGTTAAGAGCCTTAGTATTTTTCTGAGTTATTCGCCAATATACATTATTCAACGTGCAATAAAAAACATCAATACATGCTAATTATTATAAATAATTCATATTATAGCCCCCTTTTTGCTTTTCAACTTGTTTAATAATGACCTGGAGGTGGCCATTGAAAGTACTGTGTCTGTTTTTTGTTGATGATACTAAATTGTGCAGAACTATAGGTTCCATGCAGGATGCTGCCACTATATTAGACTAAATTGGAGAAACTGGGCAGCAAAATGTAAAATGAGGTTCAAAGTTGATAAATGCAAGGTTAGGCAAAAACAATATAAATGCAAATTATACACTAAATGGCAGTGTGCTGGGAGTTTCCTTGACTGAGAAGGATCTAGGGGTTTTGTTGATTATAAGTTGTCTAATTCTGGGCAGTGTCATTCTGTGGATACTAAAGCAAATAAAGTTCTGTCTTGCATTTAAAATGGCATTAAAAAAAGGCCTCATCTAAAGTATGCAGTGAAGTTTGGGTCTACAGTCCTTAAGAATGATATGAATGAGCTGAATAGAGTGCAGAGACTAAGTGCAACTAAACTGGTTAGAGGGATGGAAGACTTAAATTATGAGGGTAGACTGACAAGGTTGGAGTTGTTTTCTCTGGAAAAAAGAGAGGGGACATGATTTTACTTTACAAGTACATTAGAGGACATTATAGACAAATAGCAGAGGACTTTTTCTCCTATATGGGGATCACTGCAGCAGAGGCCACCCCTTTAGACTAGAGCAAAAGAACTTTCATTTGAAGCAACGTAGGGGGTTCTTCACAGTGAGGACAGTGAGGTTGTGGAATGCACTGCCGGGTGATGTTGTGATGCTGATTCAGTTAATGCCTTAAGAGTGGCATGGATGATTTCTTGGACAAGCAAGATCCAAGGCTATTGTGATACTAAAACTTACAATTAGTATATATATTGGTATGTGCAGATTATGTGAGTGTATGGAGGGTAGTATGTATAGATGCCGGGTTTCATTTGGAAAGTTTGAATTTGATGGACTTTGGTCGTTTTTCAACCCAACTTAACTATGTAACTATATGTGACTAAACAATGTGCATTATTGACAAGTACAAGTACTAACCTGATCTTTTAATAAACTCATCCCTTCCATTTCTTCTAGAAGCCATCCAATGACAACCTGAGGAGCTATACAGTCAACCAGAGAGCCATTGCGAACATTGGAGAATATGGACAGCACATTGAATCTTTGTGCAAAGGACTTCCTACTTACACTGCTCAGGAGATACCCGGTGAGTTAACTTCATTCATAGTTACCCCAGTAGAGAAATTAAAGGTTGTATAGACAGTGAGCTTTGACAGATAAAAGGATTACCAATCAGAGATTAGAACAGGCCATTCAAAATTGAGTAGTCAGCTCAGTTTAGTCCATGCGGGTCAACTTACTTGTCCTGTAATATATTCAGAATGTAGAATAAAGGGGTATGAAAGGTATCAAAGCAATACAAAAACAGAAGGAGTACAGATCCTGAATTTCATTGCATGGACATGTTGCTGCTGTAGCACCAAATGAGTCAAAACATTGTATATACCTGAATTATTTCATGCCATGCTTTGTAGAGCTACTTCTAATTACTGATAAATAATTATAAAGTATTACTTCTCTACTAAAATCTTATCTCTGTGGATATTGTATTGTTCCAGTAAACGAGGAAGGCTTTGGCCTATGTCATACTGCCAGCATCATCACAATTTTGGGAATAAGTTTCTGTTTTTAAACAAAGGACGCCACTCCATGGTTGGACAGTGTCTACTCTGGAATTTCTTTCCATTTGGATCCTTCTTCTCTCAGCTATGACTAATAAAAGGATTTATTAAAAAAAAACACAGATTTTGCCTTTCTTTAAAAAAAGTGTGTTAAGGAAAGATGGACAGGCATTGTACTGTCATATGAGCACTTTATGCTAATGTTTAAATTTAAAGGAGTCTCAATCATTTCTAAAGCTGACAGATGACATAGCTTATTTAGAAAACATCCACATGGAGTTGCACATTATGACTAATGATGTGTACTTTCAGAATAAAATGCAATGGTTGCACATATTTATATATGCGGTCCTGGCAGCACTTTCCTCCGTTCCATAGTACCGGTGGGCAGTGACACATATGTAAGATGGATCTCCCCGCACACCGTCATCTTGTTTATCATTTAGGACAGTGCTGTCCAACTTCTGTGGTACTGAGGGACGGAATTTTTCTGGTGTACATGGTGGAGGGCTGATAATGGGTTGACCACTTCCTTTTTTTATACAACACTTACTTCAACCACACCCATGTTACCACAAGACCATGTCCATATTAATGGTGGTGAAAAACCAAATGGTTGGTGCTCACTGCAAGGATAACACTTATCACTCATATGTAAATAAAACTGTCATATTAAGACATACCCTTGAATCCATATACCTCCTCCTCCCCTGTGGATAACACAGCACAACCGGGGCACATGATTAAAAACCTTAGGGGCCCCTAACAATAATTTAAAAATGCTAACAAACCGCTAGAACAAATACCATAATTATGTTCCACAGGCAGAGCAGGGCACACACAGGGAGCATAGGGAAGGGAGTATGGCACACTCAAGGAGCATAGGGCAGGCAGAGTATGGCACACACAGGGAGCATAGGGAAGGTAGAGTATGGCAGACACAGGCAGAGTATGGCACACACAGGGAGCATAGAGTAGGCAGTGTATGGCACACACAGGGACCCATTCTGGGGTTACTGAAGGGGGATTGCTGAGCTGAGTCACATTTGGATTCAATGGTGGGACTTTTGTGCTGCAGTGGATGTGGTTTCCAAAAGTAGGCATGACCCATAAATATGTGTAACGGTTGGCACCTTAAATCTAGAACCGATACAAAGCATCCTCGTCTCGGCTCATGCTTCTGCCTGTAGCAGCCGTCTTTGGCCTCGGGAGGAGCCCTCAGCTACTCAGATGCTGCCAGGTCTTAGTGCTTAGTACTAACTTAGTGCTTAGGTATATTAACTTGAATTAATCCTATAGCTTCCTAGTAATTAATTATAAATAAAGTACAGGGCCAATAATTAAAATAATTCTCCCAATTGGTTGTAGTTAGTAAATAGTAAATTAATTGGTGACCATAAATAATTTTATAGGATAAATTAGTTCCCAATCAGCTCAATCCATAGAAGATAGTGAGAAAATGAAAAAAAGAGAGGTGGAGTTGTCCCAATCACAGGTTCTATTCTTTCTCTAACTGAACCAATACATCATGTCAAATAAGAAACCATTGGTCATGATACTTGGACCCCTGCTCATTCTGTGTGTACAATTAAGTTTTCCTGCTGCTTGACATATAGGGGTTAAACCTCACCAATGCTCAGGTATTGGACTGGGTAAATAAAATCAATAATTTCTAGTAAAAAAAAGAGTTTTTTGTGGCTTGAGAAAAGTGCGTGGGTTGTATTAATATAACACTATTCTACAACGTAGATACTGTCCCTATGAGCAGTAAGAACGAGAAACAGAACATTATGAAAATAAGGAGGCAATGTGTTTTACAAGTGTAAAGTTCTCACTTTAGAACATAAACCTGGATTTAAATAGGAGCTTGATCTTTCTTTAGTTGGAACCTTATCTCAACTTGTGTAGTATGTTTTATGCATTCTATGTATTAGCCAGTAGAGGGCAATGGATAGATATATTTCAATACAATGCAGACATTTTTAATGTTACCAAATGCAAAGTGGCTCCAAACATTGCTCCTGCCCTACTGTGAATAAAGGCAAAGGTGGATTTATTGACTTTTCCCATTGATTTTCAACTCTTACTTTCTGTGTCAGAATGAGACTTATCTGCTCATGAGTCACAGACTGTTTTACTAGTAGTAGTAGTAGTAGTACACAGGCACCTACAGAGGTAGATAAGAATAAGGGTTGTCACTGGAGCTGGTAAAGACTATTCTCCATTAGGGACTCCTTGTAAGAATTAATTCTCTCGTTTACTGCACTCCCTGGACTCAAGGTAGAAGCCACTAGAACTTTTTTTAAAAAAAGATTTCTCTATTTACTTGCTAGAAAGGCAATCCTACAGGTGACATCCTGCTACACAAATCTAAATGCTGGATCTGGATCTTATTGCCCCTCTACCCTATTGAAAATGGAAAGATTTTGGTAAGGTACACAATACACCATAACGACAATATCTACAAATACATATCTCCATTAAATTTTCAGGCAAACTTAATGTCAGTTTCCAGAACTTTGTGGAGAGCATGATAGAGGGAGAGACATGAGGCAAAAGAGCAGAAATCAGAAAATGAAAAAATGGCAAAAAAAAAAAAAAGAAAGAGAGATAGTAGGCCTAACCGAGTAAGATGGAGACAGTTGGGCCACATTATACACATCACTATTGAGTTACTTAGATATGTCATCAGTTATAAACAATACATGCATTGCTTGTGTCATGTGACTCAGACTTGCATAGTATTTTATAATTATATTAAAAGTTATTTATATATTTATATATTGTTGCTTAATCTTATTATCATAATTGTATAAGTAGAATTTATTAATATAGCAGCATCAAATTATGTAGCGCTTTGACAAGTACAACAACACTCGAATGGCAAAATTCTTCCTTTTAAAATCCTTATATTTTATGGTAGGGGGTACATTATTACTCAAATTTTGTTGCCCAAACTGTGACCCTTCAGTTGTTGTTGAGGTACAATGCCTAAGGTTATCAGGGGGTGTTTGGCGTTGTCAACAGTTGAAAGCTCAAAGGATGAACTGCTTGATATGCAGTAAATAGTGAGGCCATGCACAGTGAGTCTTTTCCAGGCCACACTATAACAACTAAAGAAAGCCCTGGGGCAGTTTCTTGTGTGCTCTGACTGCCGAATAACAGAACTATCTGATGGTTAACACTGCATATCCTACAGGCCTTTCTTTAGCTGTTGTTTCTGGATCTGAACTTGGATATAATCCATGCTGCCTGCCAAACAGTAATGAATAAGGATTTCTCACATGCAACCCTGCACAAATGGACTGTAGCGTCTCAGATGAATGTCAGAGAGGGTTAACCTCCTGCAAGATTACATCATTTTCTTTCTGAGATACTCCATCAGGATTCCAGCATTCTTCTTGCAAAATATCTGAATCATTGTTCCTGGAGACATTTAATCTTGAAAAGTACCACCAAGTGGGGGTCACAAATGCATAGACTTGATAGGAAAGGTTATAAGTCACCCAAAGGGTTTCCAACTTTGCTAACGTCCATCTGTGTTTCATTTCTGCTGGAACTTTATTTATTTAAAAAAAATAAAATCAACAAATAGCATTCCTTTAAAGGGCATGTAAAGGCAAAAAAAATAAAATCACAGTTTTATTTTCTGTAATGAAAAAGAAACCAATATACTTTAATTAAAAAGTGTGTACTGTTTTTATAAGAAACCTGACTGTATGCAGTGAAATTCTCCCTTCATTTACTGCTGTGGATAGAAATTGTCAGACGGTCCCTAACTGCTGAGCAGGGAAACAATTATACTTATGAACAGTAGGTGGAGCCCCCACCTTACTTCCCAGCCATTCAGAACTCAAGCAGCTTTGTTTGTTTCCCTGTAGAGCAGTCAGCGACTGTGTAGAGATTTGTATTGTATTGTATTTTGCCTTTACAACTAGGGATGTAGCGAACGTCGGAAAAAAAGTTCGCGAACATATTCGCGAACTTGCGTCAAAAATGCGAACGGTTCGCGAACGTCGCGAACCCCATAGACTTCAATGGGAAGGCGAATTTTAAAAGCTAGAAAAGACATTTCTGGCCAGAAAAATGATTTTAAAGTTGTTTAAAGGGTGCAACGACCTGGACAGTGCCATGCCAGAGGGGGATCAAGGGCAAAAATGTTTCTAAAAAATCCATTGTTGACACAGCGCTGCGTTTTGTGCTGTAAAGGGCAGAAATCACACTACATTTCTAAACCTGTGTAATAAAATGCTTTAAAACGTCCGGCGTCTACATGCCAATCAAGTCGTGTAAAAGTTACAGCCTGTTCACACGCAAAGACGAAACGCGGTGCTTACTGCAACGCAAAAAGACGCAAAGAGCTTTAATGAATGATACCGTCAAGTGAGCAAATAATAGTTTTTAATTACTAGTTGCTTGTCACCTCCAGGATGTTCGTCCTGTTGGTGGCAATATTTCTGTAGTGGTGTGTTTAGCAGTCACCGTGCTTGTGCGCACGTGCACGGTCAGGCAGAGATAATTCAATGTACAGTGAAGCGAACCAAAAAAACACTGATTCTGCAGTGTGGGCCCAGTTTTGGTCTACTTTATTGATCACCTGCGGTGACCATAAAAGATGCGATTTTGCCACTGTTGCAGAACCCTGAAAAATTAGGCATGTGTACTTTCCTGAAAAATTATGTTTTTTTTGTCGCAGCCACTGAACCAGAAGTCCAGAAACAATATGCCATATAAATGCTGAAAATATTAATTTTTTTTTGTGGCAGCCACTGCAGCACAGAGGCCAGAAAAAATATGCCATATAAATGCAAACAATATTAATTTTTTTTTTGTCGCAGCCACTGCAGCACAGAGGCCAGGAAAAATATGCCATATAAATGCTAACAATATAATTTTTTTTGTCGCAGACACTGAAGCACAGAGGCCAGAAAAAAATATGCCATATAAATGCTGAAAATATTCTGTTTTTTTTTGTCGCAGCCACTGCAGCACAGAGGCCAGGAAAAATATGCCATATAAATGCTAACAATATAAATTTTTTTGGTCGCAGCCACTGAAGCACAGAGGCCAGGAAAAATATGCCATATAAATGCTGAAAATATTCTGTTTTTTTGGTCGCAGCCACTGAAGCACAGAGGCCAGGAAAAATATGCCATATAAATGCTGAAAATATTCTGTTTTTTTAGTCGCAGCCACTGAAGCACAGAGGCCAGAAAAAATATGCCATATAAATGCTGAAAATATTCATTTTTTTGTCACAGCCACTGAAGCACAGAGGCCAGAAAAAATATGCCATATAAATGCTGAAAATATTCTGTTTTTTTAGTCGCAGCCACTGAAGCACAGAGGCCAGAAAAAATATGCCATATAAATGCTGAAAATATTCAATTTTTTTGGTCGCAGCCACTGAAGCACAGAGGCCAGGAAAAATATGCAATATAAATGCTGAAAATATTCATTTTTTTGTCACAGCCACTGAAGCACAGAGGCCAGAAAAAATATGCCATATAAATGCTGAAAATATTCTGTTTTTTTTAGTCGCAGCCACTGAAGCACAGAGGCCAGAAAAAATATGCCATATAAATGCTGAAAATATTCAATTTTTTTGGTCGCAGCCACTGAAGCACAGAGGCCAGGAAAAATATGCCATATAAATGCTAAAATTATTCTGTTTTTTTTGGTCGCAGCCACTGAAGCACAGAGGCCAGAAAAAATATGCCATATAAATGCTGAAAATATTCTGTTTTTTTTGGTCGCAGCCACTGAAGCACAGAGGCCAGAAAAACTCAGGATTTACCTGGATTCAAATTAAACCAGTAGGGTTTGCACCCTAGTTTGTAACGGTGGTGGAGGGAGGAGGATGCTAAAGGACAGCTGTATGTGGAGTCATGAGGCGTGCAGAGAAGGACAGCTGCATGGGGAGTCAGAATCAGAAACTCAGAACAAGTCTTCCGGCGTGCAGTAACCCTCCGAGATCCACCCCTCATTCATTTTAATAAAGGTCAGGTAATCCACACTTTTGTGACCTAGGCGAGTTCTCTTCTCAGTTACAATCCCTCCTGCTGCACTGAAGGTCCTTTCTGAGAGGACACTTGAGGCGGGGCAAGACAAGAGGTTCATGGCAAATTGTGACAGCTCTGGCCACAGATCAAGCCTGCGCACCCAGTAGTCCAGGGGTTCATCGCTCCTCAGAGTATCGATATCTGCAGTTAATGCCAGGTAGTCCGCTACCTGCCGGTCGAGGCGTTCTTTGAGGGTGGATCCCGAAGGGTTCTGCCGCTGCCTTGGGCTGAAAAACATTTGCATGTCTGACGTTACAGAGTGGCCAAAGTGCTTTGTCCTTGCAGGTGCGCTTGTGGCAGGATTACTGGCACCTCTGCCCCTGGAATGTTGATGAGTTCCTGAAGTGACATCACCCTTAAAAGCATTGTACAACATGTTTTGCAGGCTGGTTTGTAAATGCAGCATCCTTTCAGACTTGTGGTATGTTGGTAACATTTCTGCCACTTTATGCTTGTACGAGGGTCTAGTAGAGTCGCGACCCAGTACAGGTCCTTCTCCTTAAGCCTCTTGATACGGGGGTCCTTCAACAGGCATGACAGCATGAAAGACCCCATTCTCACAAGGTTGGATGCAGAGGTATCCATCTCCGCTTCCTCGTTATCAAGGACTGCATCATCCACGGTCTCCTCCCCCCAGCCACGTACAAGACCAGGGGTCCCCAAAAGGTCACCACCAGCCCCCTGGGAAGCCTGCTCCTGTTGGTCCTCCTCCTCCACAAAGCCACCTTCCTCCTCTGACTCCACTTCTGACACCTCTCCCTGCGTTGCAGCAGGTGCCTGGGTTCGTTCTGGTGATTCCGACCAGAAATCGTGCGCTTCCTGCTCCTCGTCACGCTGGTCTACAGCCTCATCTGTCACTCGTCGCACGGCACGCTCCAGGAAGAAAGCGAAGGGTATTAGGTCGCTGATGGTGCCTTCGGTGCGACTGACCATATTTGTAACCTCTTCAAAAGGGCGCATGAGCCTGCAGGCATCGCGCATAAGCACCCAGTAACGGGGTAAAAAAATCCCCAGCTCTGCAGATCCAGTCCTACCACCCAGTTCAAACAGGTATTCGTTGACGGCTCTTTGTTGTTGCAGCAGACGTTCCAACATGAGGAGCGTTGAATTCCAGCGAGTCTGGCTGTCGCAAATCAAACGCCTGACTGGCATGTTTGTACCGCTGCTGAATGTCAGCAAGGCGTGCCATGGCTGTATAGGAACGTCTGAAATGGGCCGACACCTTCCTGGACTGCCTGAGAACGTCCTGGAATCCTGGGTACTTTGAGACAAAACGTTGTACTATTAAATTCAGAACATGTGCCATGCAGGGCACATGTGTTAAATTGCCCAGTCTCAGTGCTGCCAACAGATTGCTTCCATTGTCACACACCACTTTTCCGATCTTCAGTTGGTGTGGGGTCAGCCACCGATCGGCCTGTGACTGCAGAGATGACAGGAGTACAGATCCGGTATGGTTTTTGCTTTCCAGGCACGTCATCCCCAAGACAGCATGACAACGGCGTACCTGGCACGTCGAATAGCCTAGGGGGAGCTGGGGGTGCACAGGTGTGGAGGAGGAGGAGGACCCAGCAGCAGAGGACGAAGAAGAGGAAGAAGACGAGGTAGAGAGCGAAGGAGGAGTAGAGGTGGTGGCAGAACCGCGTGCAATCCGTGGCGGTGACACCAACTCCACTGTCGTTGTTGAGCCACACATTTCCTGCTTCCCAGCCATGACCAAGTTCACCCAGTGGGCAGTGTAGGTGACATACCTGCCCTGACCATGCTTGGAGGACCATGCGTCAGTAGTCATATGGACCTTTGGCCCAACACTAAGTGACAGAGATGCGGTGACTTGGCTCTGCACATGGTGGTACAGGTGTGGTATTCCCTTTTTTGAAAAAAAATTGCGGCTGGGTACCTTCCACTGCGGTGTCCCAATTGCTACAAATTTGCAGAAGGCCTCAGAGTCCACCAGCTGGTATGGTAAAAGCTGGCGGGCTAAGAGTGCAGACAAGCCAGCTGTCAGACGCCGGGCAAGGGGGTGACTCGCAGACATTGGCTTCTTACGCTCAAACATGGCCCTCACAGAAACTTGGCTGGGGGCAGATGACTGGGAATGGGAACTGGTGGTCAAGGTGGAAGGCGGAGTGGAGGGTGGTTCAGACGGGTCAAGGACAGCAGAGGTAGAGCAGTAAGATGCTGGACCAGAAGGAGGGTGGCTTTTAGTTTGCCTGTTGCCTTTGAGGTGTTGCTCCCAAAGTGCTTTGTGCTTGCCGTTCATGTGCCTTCGCATAGAAGTTGTACCTATGTGGCTGTTGGGCTTCCCAAGACTCAGTTTCTGACTGCACTCATTGCAAATTACAACGCTTTTGTCAGAGGCACACACATTAAAAAAATCCCACACTGCTGACCTTTTTGAGGCTGGCAATCTGGGGGTAAAAGTAGAAGTCGGCGGCGTTGGCGGCAATGGCGGGTGCGTTGGCCGGCTGACCACAGGTGCCGATACATGTTGTTGCCCTACTGTTCCCTGCGAGCTGTCCTCCCTGCTTCTTCTAAGTCTTATTCTCCTCCTGCCTCTCTGACTCTCCGTCTCTCCATCTGAACTATCCTCCTCTTGCTCTCTTCTACTGGGCACCCACAAAACATCAATCTCCTCATCATCATTCTCCTCAGATGCATCAATTTCTTCTAACAGCTCACAGAAGGAAGCAGCAGCGGGGACCTCCTCGTCATCACTCATTATGTCCATCTCTGTTGTGTTCTCTGCCAGAATTAAATCTGGTGTAACGTCCTCATCTCCTTCATCTTCTTCTGCCAATAATGGTTGCGCATCACTCAGTTCAAGAAACTCATGTGAAAATAACTCCTCTGACTCCAGTGAAGAAGGGGCGCCGGTGGTGGAGGAAGTGTTACGTGGGGTGCCCATAGCAGTGGAGGATGAGGATGTTGTGGTAAAGTTAGAAACGGTAGAGGATGGGGTGTGCTGTGTAAGCCAGTCAACTACCTCTTCAGCATTTTGGGAGTTCAGGGTCATTGCCTTTTTAAAACTGGGCAATTTCCTAGGGCCACAGGATAGCATAGCAGCACGGCCCCTAGTGCCTCTGCGTGGCGGCCTGCCTTTGCCTGGCATTATTTTTAAAACAAAAACAACAACAACTCAGGTGGTGTTTCTGGAGACGGTATTATTATTGATATTTAGACAGAATGTGAACAAGCTCACAGAGCTAGATGGGAGTGGTTTGAAAATGAAGAACACACTGGGCAAATAATGCCTACAAGGTCAACGTATACACTACAGCAGTGGTGGATACGGAATATATTATTGCTGCTTGAAAAACGTCACTCAGGTGGTGTTTCTGGAGACGGTATTATTATTGATATTTAGACAGAATGTGAAAAAGCTCACACAGCTAAGTGGCAGTGGTTTGAAAATGAAGAACACACTGGGCAAATAATGCCTACAAGGTCAACGTATACACTACAGCAGTGGTGGATACGGAATATATTATTGCTGCTTGAAAAACGTCACTCAGGTGGTGTTTCTGGAGACGGTATTATTATTGATATTTAGACAGAATGTGAACAAGCTCACAGAGCTAGATGGGAGTGGTTTGAAAATGAAGAACACACTGGGCAAATAATGCCTACAAGGTCAACGTATACACTACAGCAGTGGTGGATACGGAATATATTATTGCTGCTTGAAAAACGTCACTCAGGTGGTGTTTCTGGAGACGGTATTATTATTGATATTTAGACAGAATGTGAAAAAGCTCACACAGCTAAGTGGCAGTGGTTTGAAAATGAAGAACACACTGGGCAAATAATGCCTACAAGGTCAACGTATACACTACAGCAGTGGTGGATACGGAATATATTATTGCTGCTTGAAAAACGTCACTCAGGTGGTGTTTCTGGAGACGGTATTATTATTGATATTTAGACAGAATGTGAACAAGCTCACACAGCTAAGTGGCAGTGGTTTGAAAATGAAGAACACACTGGGCAAATAATGCCTACAAGGTCAACGTATACACTACAGCAGTGGTGGATACGGAATATATTATTGCTGCTTGAAAAACGTCACTCGGGTGGTGTTTCTAGAGACGGTATTATTATTGATATTTAGACAAAATGTGAACAAGCTCACACAGCTAGATGGGAGTTGTTTGAAAATGAAGAAGAAGAAGAACACACTGGGCAAACAAGGCCTACACGGTCAACGTATACACTACTACAGCAGTGGATACGGAATATATTATTGCTGCCTGAAAAACGTCACTCGGGTGGTGTTTCTGGAGACGGTATTATTATTGATATTTAGACAGAATGTGAACAAGCTCACAGAGCTAGATGGCAGTGGTTTGAAAATGAAGAACACACTGGGCAAATAATGCCTACAAGGTCAACGTATACACTACAGCAGTGGTGGATACGGAATATATTATTGCTGCTTGAAAAACGTCACTCAGGTGGTGTTTCTGGAGACGGTATTATTATTGATATTTAGACAGAATGTGAAAAAGCTCACACAGCTAAGTGGCAGTGGTTTGAAAATGAAGAACACACTGGGCAAATAATGCCTACAAGGTCAACGTATACACTACAGCAGTGGTGGATACGGAATATATTATTGCTGCTTGAAAAACGTCACTCAGGTGGTGTTTCTGGAGACGGTATTATTATTGATATTTAGACAGAATGTGAAAAAGCTCACACAGCTAAGTGGCAGTGGTTTGAAAATGAAGAACACACTGGGCAAATAATGCCTACAAGGTCAACGTATACACTACTACAGCAGTGGATACGGAATATATTATTGCTGCCTGAAAAACGTCACTCGGGTGGTGTTTCTGGAGACGGTATTATTATTGATATTTAGACAGAATGTGAACAAGCTCACACAGCTAAGTGGCAGTGGTTTGAAAATGAAGAACACACTGGGCAAATAATGCCTACAAGGTCAACGTATACACTACAGCAGTGGTGGATACGGAATATATTATTGCTGCTTGAAAAACGTCACTCGGGTGGTGTTTCTAGAGACGGTATTATTATTGATATTTAGACAAAATGTGAACAAGCTCACACAGCTAGATGGGAGTTGTTTGAAAATGAAGAAGAAGAAGAACACACTGGGCAAACAAGTCTACAAGGTCAACGTATACACTACTACAGCAGTGGATACGGAATATATTATTGCTGCCTGAAAAACGTCACTCGGGTGGTGTTTCTGGAGACGGTATTATTATTGATATTTAGACAGAATGTGAACAAGCTCACAGAGCTAGATGGCAGTGGTTTGAAAATGAAGAACACACTGGGCAAATAATGCCTACAAGGTCAACGTATACACTACAGCAGTGGTGGATACGGAATATATTATTGCTGCTTGAAAAACGTCACTCAGGTGGTGTTTCTGGAGACGGTATTATTATTGATATTTAGACAGAATGTGAAAAAGCTCACACAGCTAAGTGGCAGTGGTTTGAAAATGAAGAACACACTGGGCAAATAATGCCTACAAGGTCAACGTATACACTACAGCAGTGGTGGATACGGAATATATTATTGCTGCTTGAAAAACGTCACTCAGGTGGTGTTTCTGGAGACGGTATTATTATTGATATTTAGACAGAATGTGAAAAAGCTCACACAGCTAAGTGGCAGTGGTTTGAAAATGAAGAACACACTGGGCAAATAATGCCTACAAGGTCAACGTATACACTACTACAGCAGTGGATACGGAATATATTATTGCTGCCTGAAAAACGTCACTCGGGTGGTGTTTCTGGAGACGGTATTATTATTGATATTTAGACAGAATGTGAACAAGCTCACAGAGCTAGATGGCAGTGGTTTGAAAATGAAGAACACACTGGGCAAATAATGCCTACAAGGTCAACGTATACACTACAGCAGTGGTGGATACGGAATATATTATTGCTGCTTGAAAAACGTCACTCAGGTGGTGTTTCTGGAGACGGTATTATTGTTGATATTTAGACAGAATGTGAACAAGCTCACACAGCTAAGTGGCAGTGGTTTGAAAATGAAGAACACACTGGGCAAATAATGCCTACAAGGTCAACGTATACACTACAGCAGTGGTGGATACGGAATATATTATTGCTGCTTGAAAAACGTCACTCAGGTGGTGTTTCTGGAGACGGTATTATTATTGATATTTAGACAGAATGTGAACAAGCTCACACAGCTAAGTGGCAGTGGTTTGAAAATGAAGAACACACTGGGCAAATAATGCCTACAAGGTCAACGTATACACTACAGCAGTGGTGGATACGGAATATATTATTGCTGCTTGAAAAACGTCACTCGGGTGGTGTTTCTAGAGACGGTATTATTATTGATATTTAGACAAAATGTGAACAAGCTCACACAGCTAGATGGGAGTTGTTTGAAAATGAAGAAGAAGAAGAACACACTGGGCAAACAAGGCCTACAAGGTCAACGTATACACTACTACAGCAGTGGATACGGAATATATTATTGCTGCCTGAAAAACGTCACTCGGGTGGTGTTTCTGGAGACGGTATTATTATTGATATTTAGACAGAATGTGAACAAGCTCACAGAGCTAGATGGCAGTGGTTTGAAAATGAAGAACACACTGGGCAAATAATGCCTACAAGGTCAACGTATACACTACAGCAGTGGTGGATACGGAATATATTATTGCTGCTTGAAAAACGTCACTCAGGTGGTGTTTCTGGAGACGGTATTATTATTGATATTTAGACAGAATGTGAACAAGCTCACACAGCTAGATGGCCACTGGGCAAATAATGCCTGCAAGTGCACTACTATTGGTGCACTACTATGAAGAACAGCAAACAGCACTGGACACCTTAAAGAACAGTAAGATAAGTAAAATAAAAAAAAAATTATATGTATATTAAAAAAAAAAATATTCTCGGGTTGGTGCTGCTGAACTACTAGGAGCAGCACAGTAGCACACCAGTCCCACTCCCCAACACTGCTAGACTAATAGCACTTGGCTGTTAAAGTAGCAAAGTAAAACAACAAAAAAGAAAATAAAAGCAGTCCTTACAAGGACTATTGGGTTATTACAGCAGTCAGCAGATGAGATCAGAAGAGATCAGTGCCCACAGCAGGCAGCTACATACAGAGCACTGCAGTAGAAGGTAGATTACTAGCCAGCAAAGCTACCCTAAAATGTCCCTCAAATCCCTGCAGACTTCTGTCCCTCCAATACAGAGCAGTATCAAGTAGATTACTAGCCAGCAAACTTACTATCAACTGTCCCTCAAATCAGTGAAATCACTAGCAGCTCTCTCCCTACACTAGCTCTTCCAAGCACACACAGGCAGAATGAAAAAACGCTGCAGGGCTTCAGTTTATATATGGAAGGGGAGTGGTCCAGGGGGTGTGGGGGTGGTCCAGGAGGGAGAGCTTCCTGATTGGCTGCCATGTATCTGCTGGTCTGGGGTGAGAGGTCAAAAAAAAGCGCCAGGTAAGGCGAACCCAAAATGGCGAACGTCGCGCGATGTTCGCGAACTTGCGGCGGTTCGCCGGCGAACAGTCCGCGACATCCCTATTTACAACCCCTTTACTGCAGGGACAAAGATCATGGATCCAGATTTGAACAGATAAACTGGGATTCTGTTTGAAGGATTATTTTGCTGGAGCCACTGGTTCTGCAGAATTGGAGAAAGTTTGTATTAAACAATTTAAAAACTATAAAATCCATATTAAAATACATGAAAACACAGGACCCAGTGCAGTCTGTATATTCTGATTATTAATCAGTCTTGATGTATCGGCTTCTGGTAGATATTATTTGACTTGTGCTGTTTTGATCATTTATGATGATCCTTAAGCAGCCCAGACCACACTGAGCATGTGCACAGTCTTGATCTTGCAAATATGTTTAACAAAGTTACAAAATCATGACCCCTGTGGCCAACTTTAAAAGCATAAATCATTTGTTTGATTAGGCTTCTGGTGTAGTAAGTTCATGTTTATATTTAGTATACAAAATACAGCATTTCTAGCCTTATTCTATTTTAGACTTTACTTCCCCTATAAACACCAAGAAGAGAGGAGAATATCATTCCATATTATGGATGCACTCTACTGAAAAAGTCAGATTAATCTATTGAAGAGGCTTCCAAATCTTGTATAACTCAATACAGTAGGTACCTGGCACACAATCAAACAATTACTTTATCCTAAATAACCTGGTTGACGTATGTCCCAAGAAATGAGGCTCCATAGGCTACTTAAGGTACAATGTCAGACGTAGAACAGTATTTACACCAGAAGACCATGCACAGCCATGTAGCTGAACTGCTTTTTTGGAATTTGGTTTTATTGACTTTTCCCATTCTTTCCATTAATGTATACAGTAGGCTGTCTATATATTTGGGCAAAATGGTTAAAAGGTGTAATTTTGTTTTAGAGGCTTTTGACTCTTTTAGAGCATTACCCTATAGATGACTTATTTGCTCAGTTGCAAACTATTTATATCATTAGGTTAAGCTAGAAAGTTACCTATAACAAAAATGTTCACGTATTTATGGCATAATGGATCACCTGAACAAGGCTCCATCTGCTGAACTGTAACTGCATGAAGACCATAAAGTATGTTATAACTGTCCTCACTGTGACCAAATATAACAGTGAAAGCAAACGATAACCAGTGTTGGCCGGTGTTGGTCAAATCATGGGGCAACTTCCCAGTGTGAAAATTAAAGGCAAATGTCTGTGTTCTATCTTGGATATCTTGGATCAGTCTAGTGACATCTGTAACTTTGCTATGAACTGCAGGGGATCCTACCATGTCTTTTTAATAAAAAGGGGGACGTGAAATAAAAACATCTGGCCGTTGTGGCTTCATCACATGGACTTCCTGGTTTACTTAAATACACTCCATTTGATCCCTGTGGAATCTACAGCACAATAGCAACAAAGTGCCAACACCATTGATTCTATAATTCTCTATGTTTCAATAAATATTTACTGGCAAGACACAGCCTAGCAGTATCAAATACAATTGTCATAGAAAGATTTCATGTCTTCAATAACACACCATACCTTTGATAAGTAATTGTTACTATTAGCATTGAAAATACAGGAAAATATTAATAAGCTCTCTAAATAATTTTCTTATGTTGGGTTCCCTGAGTGGGCCTCTGTAGGATGAATCATAGCGATTGCTACATCGCAGTGACTTATTGTCCCTGTTATATGAGGAGGGCTAGCACGTTATATTCAGATTTTATCTGCATAAGTGGGATGAATCACCTCCCTTCTTGTTTCCAATAAATGAAGCTATACCTCCATACATGTAAATGAATACAGCCCAGATGTAGTAATGCAATTTATATTATGATAAATCTGAAACATATTACTTATGACTGATGATCTCACATATTTCAAGAAACAGAAAAGCTGATAGTATGTTTCCAGATTAAATCAAACATATATAGTAATCATCAGTGTCGGACTGGCCCGGCGGGACACCGGGAAAAAACCCGGTGTGACCCCACCCTCATGGGAATCCGCCGGGCCAGACTCCCTCTCTCCATTTTGAAATCCTCAAAAAAAATCGGGCTGTGCATGCGCCGAGTGCGTCTGCATGCGCGTGTGCCAGCCACGCTTCACAGTAGGGGCCGGACGGGGGGCCCTGGACAGCGGTCCCGGTGGGCCCCGGGCCCCCCAGTCTGACCCTGGTAACCATTATTTCTTGGGCCACAGGTTGTCAAACTAGGGGGCTAAATATTAAAAAAAAAAAACTGAGGGATAACATACGTTGTAGAAAATGAGCAAAAGACCCAGAATCAATGTGTTACCCTTAATGTAATATACGCATTCATTCTGCACTCCAAATATTACCAAAAGTATAAAAAACTTTATTTTATCATTATAAAAAAAAACAAACCCCACAGTCTACAGCTTTACACATTTCATGCCCAGATTGCACTTGGTCAAAGTGCCATATGGATACGAAACAGACAAGGCCATAAACTGTGGGGTTTGCGTATTTTAATGATGTTACAATAACTTTTATACTTTTCTACATTTTTGTGCAGTATAAACTTGTATAAACTATGAGGGTGCTCAGAGCTTTGCTTGAGGGGGTCAAGCCTAATGGCCAGTTAGGAGCAGATTTTTTCAGAATGCCTGTTTGCTCTCCTAGATAAAACAGACTGATAAAATCTGCTCCTAACTGGCCATTAGGCTTCACCCCCTCAACCAAAGTATGTGTGATCATAGACACAGATAAAAAAAATATACAAATTATTTATTTCTATTATATAATGAGAACAAAATCTGGTTAGTGCACAAAAGGATGTCATTATATTACAAACTCCATTCTGTACATTTTACAAGCAATCTGTCTCACAGATGTATAACCTCCATGTAACAGACACACTTATGTGTAAAGTTACTGACAGAATGAATTTTGTAAGAAAAAACTTGGACAGAATATATAATGATGTATCTATCTAGAGCATGCCAAGCAAGATTTGAATGACAAAATAGATATTTGTGACAGAAAGCAAGATTTTATGGTACAGAATTCATTCTTTCAACAAAATGAAAGCTCAGTTTCACAAAACAGATAAAATATCCATTCTGTGAAGCAATACCGTCAGTCACTTTACTGAACCAATAAGAACAAAGCTTATTGTCATATAACAAACAAGATGAAAAGTTGAAAGCTCTGCTACACATGGTTGCTTCATCCCTAAGGGTCAGGGCACACAGGCAGATTCAGGGAGATTAGTGAGGCAACTTCGGGCGACTTCGGAAAACGAATTGCGCCAAGTGCCATCCCGCCGGCGATTTACATTTTAGCCAGCGGGAAGGCAGGTGAGGCAGTTCGGGGAGATTAGTCGCCCCGAAGAAGAGGAGATTTGTCGCTGGGCGACTAATCTCCCTGAATCTGCCTGTGTGCCCTGACCCTTAAAGGGCATGTAAAGTCTAAAATAGAATAAGGTTAGAAATGCTGTAACATGAACTTACTGCACCACAAGCCTAATCAAACAAATAATTTATGCTTTCAAAGTTGGCTACAGGGGGTCACCATCTTGTAACTTTGTTAAACATCTTTGCAAGACCAAGACTGTGCACATGCTCAGTGTGGTCTGGGCTGCTTAGGGATCATCATAAACAAAGCTACTTGAGTTGTGCGTGGCTGGGAAGTAAGGCGGGGGCTCCCCCTGCTGTTCATAAGTATGATTGTTTCCCTGCAGAGCAGTTAGAAATCATCTGACAATTCCTATCCACAGCAGTAAATGAAGGGAGAATTTCACTGCATACAGTCAGGTTTATTATAAAAACGGTACACATTTTTTAATTAAAGTATATTGGAGATTTTTCATTAAAAAAAGTAAAAATTGGATTTTATTTTTTTGTCTTTACATACCCTTTAATCTGGCCATACACGCAAAGATCTGATCGTATGAATTGAGAATTTGTTTGATTTTCAGACCGTGTGTGGAGTCTCGACATTTTTCGTCCGGCGGAGATCGGTTGTTTGGTCGATCGGACAGGTTAAAAGATTTCTGTCTGCTGCCGATAATATCTCTGCGTGTATTGCCGATCGTACGATTTTCAGTGGGAGACTGTCACTAGCTTTGTCAGATATAACTTTCGTACGATTGCTGTCAGGGGCAGAACATCGGCTGATCTGTTCTTTTGTACTTTATTTGATCTGAAAGGTTAGTGGCAGGTTGGGAGATGGGAAAGTCCGATCGTACGATGATTTGTATGATCGGATCTTTGCGTCTATGGCCAGTTTAAGGCATAGGACACTATCTGGCCGCTATAGAGGGCACCCTCTAATTTTCCTAGAAACGGAACTAGAGGGGGGCTGCGCAGTACGCGCAGCCGAGCCCCCGCCCCCCTCCGTAAACCCGGAACTGGCCGGGATATGCGAGACACGCGGACTGACGGGGGCCCTGAGGGGGTGCGGGCCCTGGCCCGCTCGCACCCCCTGCTCCCCCGGTAGTTCCGCCCCTGAATGTTCCCTGTGCTGCATAGTAATAAACATGAACATACACTACAGGTTCTTAATTGGAAGTCCTTACAAATGGCTGAGAAATACAATGCTGCACTGATAATAATTCTAGAGAAAGAAAAGTATGCAAAACTTAATTAATTCTGTAAGTAACTTTACACATAAGTGTGTCTGTTACATGGAGCTTATACATTTGTGAGACAGATCACTTGTTAAAATGTACAGAATGCAGTTTGTTATATAATGACATCCTTTTGTGCACTAACCAGATTTTGTTCTTATTCTGTAATAGAAATAAGTAATTTGTATATTTTTTTATCTGTTTATATGGTCACAAATATTTATATACCATGAGAGACATTCATTCTGTGTACTAGGGATAGTTTTGTATACAGAATGTATTTGGGACAAACGGCACCCCATACCCATGCACCATTAAATATACAGAAATAATCGCCATGATCCAGTATGCAGGGCATGCAGTTTGTTATTTGGAGAATCTAGGGGCTTTTAAAAGCAAAAAAATGGACATTATGCGATCTTGAGTAGGAGTGTAATATAAACTGATAAATTCATCTCAAGAGCTTAATCAACCTCATACTTTTAAACATATGAAAGACAGAGTAGACTGAAATTGTAAAATTCTGAATTAGAACCAAAGTCAGTGTCGAACTGGCCCGGCGGGAAACCGGGAAAAAACCCGATCGGCCCTGACCCCCTCTCCCCAAATTGGGATTGCACCAAAAAAAAACAATTTCAGTGCTACGCCATCTGCCCATGCGCGTTGTGCCGAGTGCACCTTCATGTGTGCATGGCGAGCGCTCCTACAAGTGTGCACGCAGAGCGACGCGTCATTGTAGGGGGTGGGTGGGGAGGCAGAGGGGGGCCCAGGACAGCCATCCCAGTGGGCCCTGGGCCCCCCAGTCCGACCCTGACCAAAGTAGAAGATTAAAAAAGCAGATCAACTGAGAATATTAAAACCACAATTTAAAACAAAATCATTGAAATGTGCACTTAATTGTTCTTTATGAACAGCAGATGTTTATACAGTTTGGACTTATTGAGACAACTGCACCCAGTGTCCCATATGATTCCCTATAAAATATTAAAGAAGTCCTGTTTCTATTATACACATAATGTAATCTGATGATTTACTTTAGTTGATGTCATCTCCTACTGTTCATTTACAAATGCAAGCGCAACTGCACAATGTTGATGCTCTTTGCATAGGTACTTTTAGATTTTTGTTGGTCCTTCACTCAATGTATAGGGTGTCCTCAACAGAGTAGCAGCCTCGTCCAGCCACAAAATTTGTAAATCAGCTTAAACATAAACTCTGGTATCCTTCATCAGGTGCTTGTTACAATATTGTAACAAACACCCGATGAAGGATGCCCGTATCCAGGGCAGCCATCAGGGAGGGACAGGGGGGAGAGTTGTAGGGGGCCCCGAGGGTAAGGGGGGCCCGGTCACGTCACACTTTCTTGATGGCAGGGCCCTCCTAAAGGTAACCCTTTGTGGTCCCTGTTGTGTGGTGAGGCCCTGGGCACCAATGTTTTTTTAAACTTCTGGGGGGGGGCAAATTTTTTGTACAAGGACGTTTAAGGGGGGCCCTGGCCACCAATTTTCTGATAACGTGTGGGGGGGGCCTGGCCACCAATATTTTTTAATGGGGGGACCTGACCACAGATGTTTTTTTTAATGGAGGGAAGACCTGACCACAAATGTTTTTTTCAATGGGGGGCCCTGACCACCAATATTTTTTTGTTTTTTTATTAACATGTGGGAACCATAGCCACCAATGTTTTTTTTTGTATTGTGTGGTGGGGGGAGGACCTTTGGGGTGGGGAGGGCAGACCTGTAGGTGGGGCTTGTGGTGGGCGCAGCCCAGGGGGCCCAGGAAATTTTTTCGTATGGGGCCCTGCGATTTCTGATGGCGGCCCTGCCCGTATCCGAAACATGTTGTGTGAGAAATAAAAACAAACTGAATTTGCTGTGGGTCTCCAGAGTTCATGTTTAAGCTTTTTGCAAAGGTACTTTACTGAATGTGTTCCTTGGCAAATTGTGGTGAGTGCCAATGTACCCATTGAGTTTGCCCTGGTGAAATGCTTGGTTCCCTTTGTGGCTTGCTTCTATGCCATCAACTAACTAGTGCCAAGGACTTTGGTACCACTTGCAAGTTGCAAGTGACACCAACCCTAACGTGAACCACAATTTGCTTCCAATTCATCAAAATGATGCTAATTTTAGTCCTACTACAGGTCACTCTTGGACTTAATGATCACCTCTAGGCTGTACTCTATGGGTAGAGGTCAGGGTCTTATTTACTGGCATTATGCCTTCATTCTAGTTAGTACTTCTCAAGGCAATGAGAGGTGGGTCACTCAGAGGGAATAGAACATACAGTTTGTAGGTACTCAAATACAACAAATATAAGCCCATAGTTATTTTCAATGCTCTTCTCTAAGTCTTTAGCAAAGTCATGCGGTGAATCAATTCAAGGGAAAGTGATCAATTAGGAGGTTTAAAGGGAGAATTTGTGCACCACCCATTATGGAAAGCAGGACTTCTGTATACAACACAATACCATGCTCATTAATGACATGTCTACTGATATGAAATGCATGCTGTTTGCTGAATATATTAAAACCAGATATAAATTAAATTAAACATAAATTAGAATTGAATGTTAGTAGAATCAAATAAAGTCAAAGACTTTTGTAAAATTTGTCAGCTGTAGGAATGCAATGGCTTTAATTTTATGACATAGTTGCCAGTGAGTGGGGATCCATCTTGATATGATGTGGTTAATTGGCCAGAATAAATGGATCTTAAAAGAGTATACTGCAATTGCACACTACTGTCTTACTCTAATGTACAGACTAGTTTCCTTGTCAGTGATTCAACTTTCACCTTTTCTAGCTTTCTTTTCCATTAGTAACAGTTGGCATTTGCATGTCCTTGTTTGTACAGGTGTTAGGCAGAACAGCAGAAAAGAGTTATTAAATTGACATGCTCAATCAAGGTTTTTTATTGTATTTTTTGTAACCAGAAATGCATTTATTGTATGTGTGTAGTGATTATATGTGTATGCAGCTATGAGATCTGTAATCCAGAATGCTTGGGACCTATGGTTTTCTGGATAATGCATTTTTCCATAATTAGGATCGCCATACCTTAAGTCTACTAGAAAATCATGTAAATATTAAAAAAAAACCAGTAGGCTGGTTTTGCCACCATGATGAATTATGTCTTAGTTAGGAGCAAGTACAAGGTACTGTTTTATTAGTACAAAGAAAAAGGAAATCATTTTTAAAATTTTGGATTATTTGGATAAAATTATGTGGGAGACAGCCTTTCTGTAATTCTGAGCTTTCTGGATAATGGGTTTCCAAGATAACGAATCCCATACCTGGGATCCATATAAGAAAATGGCTGACTTGTATAGACTGCAAAGAAAACTGAACATTTCATCTTCCCAAGCTCAAGTGGACTGTGTGGGGTTTTACTTCATTTGCTGGGGTACAGACAATGTTTGAGGGTGACTCAAAGCCCCCCTTCAACAACACCTAATAAAGCCATGGTCCACCCCAAATCATTGCTCTATCTGCATACCAATAAGTGGGGTAAAGCCACAAACAAAGGTAATTGCAGGACCCATCAGTAAGAATTTTAATGACTAAGGATTATCTTTAGGAAATCACTCCTACATACAGTAAAGGATTTTATCCTGCACATGAAGGCTTTCAGGCTTTCAGTTAAACTGTTGAACATCTTTGTCCTAGAATCACCCTGTGTGGTACAATTAAGGCCTCTGACTACTTTAGAAGACCAGCTGCACAAAAAGGCCCAAACATTGTGTTCAATAAGATGCTGAATACCAACATTCCAATAATCACGTACAGCTACAATATATTCTGTCTTTGGTCATGGAACATGAAGTAGAACATCTCCTATAACCAGTAAGAACCACATTCACAGTTCTGCTACCATCTCTGGAAACTATTTTACTCAGGGGTTGCCATTCCCATTACAACAGTTCTGAAATGAGCATTAGCTATTATTCACAAAAGGCAGGTATTATGGGCAGATGTAGGTCCTTTGGCATTTCCCATGTTTTGTTTATTGCCACCATTAAGATAGACAGACACACAAGCAAATTATCCGAAGAATTGTTGGGTCAAAGAAAACATCCATACCATAGGGTGACCGTTGAAACAATAAATAATCATAATTACAAATTGTTTTATGATTCAGCAAAGTTTGTAGAATTTATGGAATGTAGAAACTTGCCAAATCACACTCACCCTGGACCCCCAACTGATTTGTACTTATTCCCATGAAAATAATGGCAGGAAGAGACTGACATTTAGTATGCTAAAAATGCCTTTCATAGGCAGTAACAGGCTAGTGAATTAACAGTCTATGCAGGAGATCCCTCTGTAAACAAATCTATTTGTTATAACAGGCAAGTAAATTGTGTTGCTTTGACAAATAGGCTTATTGCTTTTAAAATAGTCTTCCTACAATAATCGAAATGTACAAATTATACAAAAACCATATGATGTAAAACAAAATGAGATAACATATTTGTGGAATCAGTTTTACCAGGCACAGCTACAAAACGACTTCTTTGCTTTCTGGGCCGTTCCTCCCAAACATAACTCTTTTTAATGGTTCTTCAGTTCCCTTTAATCAAACCCTGAATGTGTGTGTGCTCTTTCCACCCAAGCACTGTTTACATTTCGTTCCCTATACAATTCCTGCTGGAATGAGAAAAATTGAGTTAAGCGTCATGAAATTGGGAACAATGAACCAATCCTGTTTTGCAAATATGTAGCATACAGTAGCAGAATATTTCTTATCTCGGGGCACTATGTTCTTATCTTATAGCTGGAACATATAAATGAGTGGAGCAAGATGCCATAGTTCAGATCCCTCTAACTCCTCTTGGTTTTACATCAGCAAGTATGGCTGCATTGGTAAGTAATTAATATTTTGACCTTCCCCGGGGTTCTAGATATAAATGTCATGTGATACCATAAGAGAGAAATAATGGGGGAGGACCTGAAAAGATGTATTGCAAAAGTTGCTGGTACTGCGCCCAACATTTCTGTAAGTAATAAAAAATATACAATTTAATCAGTTGATGAAATGTTTTAGGCCATGTTCTTTCATGCTAGGGCTGAGTCAATTTATAGTGCTATTATTTGATATTGACAAGGAGAAGGTCAACAAAAGAACCCTAGGCCTCCTCTGCAAAAGGTTCATGAAATAGTAGGGATCCTCACAGCTAATGTTTTGTCAGAGCAACCAACCGCAATACAGCATTGCCTAAAATAGGAGACGAAGAGAAGCATGATAGAATTTGTCTGCGTGGGCTCCCTGGACCTCTTCTGGGGTCTGGAGGACTATACCCTACAGCATCTACATATTGGTTATTATATCTTACAGGTGGTACTCCAGTGTTATTTAGAAGATCTCACCTTCTGCCTTACTCCATAGAGCAGTGATCCCCAACCAGTAGCTCATGAGCAACATGTTGCTCCTCAACCCCTTGGATGTTGCTCCCTCAAAGCCAAGGAGAGGCTTATTTTTGAATTCCAGGCTTGGAGGCAAGTCTTGAGTGCATAAAACCTAGATGTACTGTCAAACAGAACCTCCCGTAGACTGCCAGCTCACATAGGTGCTATGAAATAGCCGATCACAGCCCTTATTTGGCACCCCATGAACTTGTTTCAAGCTTGTGTTTCTCCACAGCTTTTTTTACATCTGAATGTTGCTCAGGGTGAAAAAGGTTGGGGACCCCTGCCATAGAGAGTACTTGATTACCTTTTAGCATTAAATCAATCAGGGGGAGTTGACTTGAATGATGAAAGCCAAAGTCATCCCTTACCACATGCATCTTTTTTATGTTTAAAATATTGCATAGACCCTGTATAAAGAAATCTCGCCAGATAAGATATTCCCTTGTTCTTACAGATCCTGATTGTGGCTTTTTTGGGAATTTTTGTTAATACTCTACGTGCAGATGAGGTAAGAGGTTATCAATTTACTTTTGGCCCTTTCAGATATAATATGAAATATATTATGATTTCAACTCAGCATTAAATATATTCATTGTTAGGTTTTAATATACCAGAACATTTCCAGCCCTGACCTCAGAAGCCACCAGCTGTATTCTTTTAATTTGTTTTTCAGTAGAAAATATTGGGCCATATATTGTAATATTTTTAGGGCCAAAAACCTTTGTTTGTTTTTAACATATATCAAGAAGTTTTGAGTACATAAACATTAATCTTGATTAAAACAAACCAAAAGATATGTTGATAATCTTCAGTCCATTCTTTATACAGGTATAGGATCCCTTATCCGGAAACCCGATTTCCAGAAAGCTCTGAATTACGGAATGGCTGTCTCCTGTAGACTCCATTTAATCCAAATAATCCAAATTTTTAAAAATTAATTCCTTTTTCTCTGTAATAATAAAACAGTAGCTTGTACTTGTTCCCAACTAAGCTATAATTAATCCTTATTGGAAGCAAAACCAGCCTATTGGGTTTATTTAATGTTTAAATGAATTTCTAGTAGACATAAGGCATGAAGTCCCAAATTAAGGAAAGATTCATTATCCGGAAAACCCCAGGTCCCGAGCATTCTGGATAACAGATCCCATACCTGTATAATGCCTAGTCCACACAAATGAAGGAGGAAAAACTCCAGTCTCCAGTCTCCATTTCCAAATTGCTTCTTAGGGGCAGAAAACCCCAGAATTTATTGCAATGGCATACTACAATAATATTAATGCATTACACATCATGTTGACCTCTTTAAAGGGATACTGTCATAGGAAAAAAAGATTCATTATCCGGAAAACCCCAGGTCCTGAGCATTCTGGATAACAGGTCCCATACCTGCATAATGCCTAGTCCACACAAATGAAGGAGGAAAAACTCCAGTCTCTATTTCCAAATTGCTTCTTTGGGGCAGAAAACCCCAGAATTTATTGCAATGGCATACTACAATAATATTAATGCATTGCACATCATGCTGACCTCCTTAAAGGGATAGTGTCATGGGAAAAAAATATTTTTTCAAAATGAATCAGTCAATAGTGCTGCTCCAGCAGAATTCTGCACTGAAATCCATTTCTCAAAAGAGCAAACAGATTTTTTTATATTCAATTTTGAAATCTGACATGTGGCTAGACATATTGTCAATTTCCCAGCTGCCCCAAGTCATGTGACTTGTGCTCTGATAAACTTCAATCACTCTTTACTGCTGTACTGCAATTTGGAGTGATATCACCACCTCCTTTCCCCCCCCCCCCAGCAGCCAAATAAAAGAACAATGGGAAGGTAACCAGATAACACAAGATAACAGCTGCCTGGTAGATCTAAGAACAACACTCAATAGATAAAAACCCATGTCCCGCTGAGACTCATTCAGTTATATTGAGAAGGAAAAACAGCAGCCTGCCAGAAAGCATTTCTCTCCTAAAGTGCAGGCACAAGTCAAATGACCAGGGGCAGCTGGGAAATTGACAAAATGTCAGGCCCCATGTCAGGATTCAAAATTGAATATAAAAAAATCTATTTGCTCTTTTGAGAAATGGATTTCAGTGCAAAATTCTGCTGGAGTAACACTATTAACGGATGCGTTTTGAAAAAAACAAGTTTTCCGATGACAGGATCCCTTTAAGCACAGGGTTGTTACCAAAGCCAGTCAAGAAGGTCCATATAGTATTTCATTAATAAAACATGTGGCCACATAAATGCATGTGAGTCTAGCATTTTCTCTGTTTTAATATATGGAAACGTCAAACTAAGGAACAAATTTCTAAGTGCAGATTGTCATTGTTGCAGGCGTACCAGTACTATGAAAAAGGATGCAATGGGGAGACGGTGTACCACACTGTGAATATCAATGAGCAGGTCAAGATCGTAGTGTTCAATATTTACTCAGGAAAGCAGATGTCTAATGCAGTCTTTGATTACAGGCAGGTAAGTGTTTCCAAAGCAAATGAACATATCAGTGGAGCCAAACGTAATCTACAAAAGAGGTTCTAATGATATGGTACATCACATTTACTAGAAACAGTCAAGAATTGCTTTATGTTAAAGAGGTCAGTTCACTTGCCTCACAGCTTTTTTTGACAACCACTTGTAATGAACCTACTGAAACAGATAAAGTCAGATGAAATTTAAAAATCTTAAATTGTGGGGTTTCCATTGCAGTGATACCAGTGACATAACTAGATATTGCTGGGCCCCGCAGCAAATTATTTTTCAGGCCCTCAAAATGTTTAGAGGTTGATTTGTTTTACCAATATTTGTTGAAATTGTATATGAATTAGAGCCTCATGGAGGCCCTTTTGCCTCCTGGGACCCCCTGCAGCCACAGGGTCTGCAACGTCTATAGTTATGACTCTGAGTGGTACCCAAAGCAATGAATGGGATGGGCAGCATGAAGGCCAGTTAGCGTGGATAAGAAATTTGCTACTCTAGTTAATCCTGGAAACCCATTTGGAAGGCCCTCTAAGATTTAGGGTTTGCTGTTGTAGGTATTCTTGCAAACATGGGAGGATGGCTGATACACATGATACAAAATTATATAAAATATCCGATAGTACAACATGTAAAATATAGACCAAATCGTTTCATTGGTGAGTTGAACCTGTAATATAAATAGACTGCTTTACATAAATGTGGTACATCCACAAAATGCCTTATAGATTCTAATAGAATTTGACTTTTCCAGAAAATTTTCAGTGATTATTCTTTTATTTTTCTAGAATATAATTGCCTACCACATGCCATACCGAGGGATCTGCATTATCGCACACATGGATATTGCTACCTTTCCAGATCTTGGCATCTTCCAGAGGTTCGTCCAAACCAAAAGAGTAAGCCTTTGCTTGCATGTATTACTACTGATTCAGCAATTGTGTGGCTGTACATGTATAAATACATATATAAATACCATTATCTGAAAAGTCATTTACATAAGGAAAAACATACAATTTTATATCCTTCAATGCCTGTCATGTCATTGGTTACTCAGCTCGTATTAATCCTAACACCAAATATGATGCCCATTTTATTTGCCAATAGGAGAGGAAGGAGGAGATATCCAGACTGCTGAAACACTATGAAGTCACCAACCAGCAGGTTACGGACCTCTACCAGTTTGGAAGTGCAGTTCAAGGGCTATGCTGGGGAATTCCCACATATTGGGCTCGTGAAGACCCCAGTAAGTACATATGGATTAATAATTCTGACGGCAAATCATAATCTCTTGGATGGGCACTCGTGGATTTTGTAAAGACATGGTGTTGCAGAACTTACACTGCAAGGCTGATTACATCAATTGGGTGCATGTGGTTCTTGAAACAGATGATAAATCTTTATTTACAGAAATGTAGAACAAACTTCAGGAGTATAGTCATATATGACAGTACAAATGGTCAGCAATTACTCACGAACAGAGCTCCCAAAGTGTTTTCCTATCAGGGTCAGTGATCAACATGTGGGTTGGGTCTGTTTGGAAGTGTCCAACCTCACATACATGTCCTCCAAGTGCAACCTAGGTGGGAGCACATCTACTCCTAGGTCTGAGACTTCAGTCCCTGCTCTGTGGGTGGTACACCCAGTAATAATTATCCTCCTTGTTGGAGCTTTAGGCTGCTCACTAGTTACCCTAATCCTATCTCTCACACATGGAGTGCGCTATTAGCTATTTTCAACCTCAGCCAATGCTTTCACTTTCATCAACCTCTTGCACAGTTGGAATCCAAAATGAGGCTGAGCACGTGTTGACTTCTCCTTTTAAGGTAAGGTCACACTGGGAGATGCGGGGAGATTTAGTCGCCCGGCGACTAATCACATCTTCTTTGGGGTGACTAATTTCGCCTGAACTGCTTTCCCCTGCCTTCCGCCTGCTAGAATGAAAAATCGCCAGCGGCATGGCACTTGCAGCGCTTCGTTTTCCGAAGTCTCCCAAAGTTTCCACATGAGTGACCTTACCCTTAAAGACAAAAACAATGGCACCTCCTAGTCAGTTACTGAACTGCCAGAAAATATTTTAACCCAGTATAGGAAAATTGCTTCCCCACCCAAATTTAATTAGGACTCACTTAGCTGGCTAAAACTTAGGGAACTGCCTGAAAAAAGGGTAACTAACTAAACCTTTAGCCCCCTGCATAAGAACCAGCACACAGTAACCCTTTCACAGAATCCAAATTCACTCTTGATAAGACTCCAGCTGTAAAAGTGCTACAGGACTGTGGTGCTGGGAATTCTAAGCCAACCAAAGAGCATATATGCCAGAGTGATGTCCAAGAAAATTTGTAGTAGTTGCTTTGTATCTGTCTGGACTGGTTATATTGCTCACTTTAAATCATTAGTATTTAGTATGTGCTCTCTAGTGTAAAATCTATAAGCAAATCAGTGTTCTAGCGTATTTAGCCTGGATGAGTGGAGGTTTACTCCATTAACATTACATGTTCCATTTCCATGCTGCTGCAAATCTTTGAGTCTCCTATATGTGGCACCAGTGTGCTACATCTACATTATCCTGTGATTCTGGGAAAAACTTATGTATTTTGGGCAAATTGAGTTTTCATCTTGGTCAGGTAAAAACACAATGCACAAAACAACACTTTAACTATCAAGTTAAAACCTACCCCAGGGTGATATGGCATCACTCTGAATGTTACACATGTTACATTTCTGATACAGTGTTCGATTTCATAGTAATAATTACAATGTGTCCTTTCTTTCAGAGCCAAGAAGGGTGTTTGGAGCTGAAGGCTGTGCTGGAATTAAATTCCTCTTCATACACGTTGGTCTGTGCGCAGGATTCCATCTTTTCTAATATATTATACGGGGCCTGCATTCATAGCATCATACTTGCTATACATACTGTACATTCTATGTTCATCTTGTCCACAACTTATAAAAAAAGTTAATACATTGTAAGCTTTTGTCCTATTCATTTCGACAATGCACTAACTAAATCATATAAAGTAATACTGGAAGCACCGAAGCATTATGGGAAAGAATAAGCAAGGCTTTCAAAGGTTTCTCTTCTTTGAGGCATTGCCTTGTTGGCCTATTGAATTATAAAACTATAAACAGTCTGCTTTGCTTCTCATACATCCTTGCATTCGCTTCATGGCTCCCATATGGTATAAGACTTGTAGACAGCCTTTGCTTTGGGTGATTTTTTTGCACACATTAAGAAAATATTACCATTGTAGTAATTTCCTTTGTGTACATGACTAATTACTGTAGATACCATTTATTGTTTGCTATAAATGTGAGGTCTGAGCATGACTGAAGAGCAATCTATATATGTTCAGGGCAATGAATGATCTGCCTCGCTTTTATAACAGCGATTTGTCTTATCACTAGTGATTTTCACCATTCACCACACCTTTGCGCAGGAACAATGAAGAACTTGTACAATGGGAACCAATTGTACCAATTGTTGAATTTTACAATCTTAAAACGATACAGTCAGTATGAACTTAAAGAATTTTAAGAGGGTCCCATGAAATTGATGGGATCTTTCAGGCTTTAAATCCTTCACAAGAATTCAGTAATAGACAGTGCTCATTTATTAACGCATCACATAAGTGGACACAAAAGATTGTCTGCACCATCACGAGTGCGATCGCTAATACATTTGCGTGGTATTGTGCATAACACTGAGCTTATGCGATGGTTTTGTTTATGTGCTTTGCACAAAAGATTGGGCATTTATCTCTCAAACTATGCCGTGTTTGTGAGGGGCGTGGCTGGGGGCATGGCTACAATGCGCTTGCACTGCGGCCGTCGTAGATTTGCATCTGTATATGCGCAAAACTGCACCCGGGCAACAGCACCACAATTTTTACAACTACTTCTTCGTGGCGTAATAGTAACACTCTTCAAAATGCGCATTCCTGCCCAGCTACGCTAGTTTATTCGCATTTTTGCGTTTCATGTTGTTTGAAAGAGAATTTTATATATGTGTGCAGGGCCATACTGCTAAACTGGGTTCTGGCAAATACAATGGGGCTGCTGTTGGTGGGGATGTTTGTTAACTTAAAGGTGAACAACCCCTGTAAAGTGCAGATTAACCACGCCTTCCCCCCAACATGTTTATATTGACCAAGGTTCCTTTAAGAGTAGCAGGTAGGCTAAACACCTTTGCAACAAAACAAATATTAGCGCAGACACAAACGCAGATGCGGCACAGTGAGCACAATATGCGCAACATGTAACGCAACTAATTAAAGCAGAGTGTTCAAACATGCGCAAAACTAATTCTTACCGTTGCGGTATCTTCCTGTGTGCACAATTTATTATAAGCATTGTGACAGCTGATACGCAGTTTCACGCGTCGCACCTGTCTGCGTCTACATTAGCGCACAAATCGAACTTTTAAGATATCATGTGCTACATTATTAAATACTCGCATGCGCTGGACAAATGTCAGGCCTCTGCAATCTTTTTAGAGCTGCACTGTGTTAATAAATGAGCCCCATTATTTTCTATCATAGTTTAGGAGGAGGTATGTCTTATTTATTGTATTTCACCATACAGTCATAGGGTCACATGTTAACTTCAGTAGTGAATTCTGTGAGTCTGAGAAGGAAGGAAAATCTACTCTCTAGTTCACTGCTGTCTGGGTTTTTCCGGTAAGTGATTCAGTAATCCTACACAATACATCACAGGGGCCAGACTATATGAAAATAATGATGCCATATGTAGAAGCCTATGGAAACTTTGTGTGGTCTGGGGGTTATAAAAGTTCCCTGGAGAGCTGCATTTGGCTGGTGGACAGCCCAGTTGGACAGCTCACTAGTTTATATTGGTGTATTTCTTGATGACATGAACTGTGCAATGTAGCAGAAACTAAGAACTAGGAGAAATACTGTATGATGGCTATGCTGACTTGTTACTTATATTTATCAAGCTGAAACACGTGGGTTTGCTGGCATTAATAGCATCTTTAAAAATAAGTATATATATATATATATATATATATATATATATACACCTATGAACTGGTTGTATGTACAGTATTATATTTGTATTTGTATACTGCTTCTCGTATATGCATCACTGTACATTTAAATATTACATTAATTATTTTTACAGATTGCATTAAAATATATGTCTACTCTATACACAATCGCATTCAGGATTAAAGGGAAACTGTCATGAGAAAACATGTTTTTTCAAAATGCATCAGTTAATAGTGCTGCTCCAGCAGAAATCTGCACTGAAATCCATTTCTCAAAAGAGCAAATGGATTTTTTTAATATTTAATTTTTAAATCTGACATGGAGCTTGACATATTGCCAGTTTCCCAGGTGCCCCAGTCACTCTTTAGGGTGAAGACAGACGCTAAGATTCCAGGGAGATTAGTCACCCAGCAACAAATCTCCTCTTCTTCTGGTTACTAATCTCCCAGAAAAGCCTTCCCGCCGGCTAGAATGTAAATCGTCATCGGGGTGGCACTTGGAGTGCTTCGTTTTCCGAAGTCGCCTGAAGTTAACCCTCAGCAAAACGGTCAACACGACCTATAGGTAACTTTTAATATACATTCATATTTTGAAAAGTAGTTTTTTAGTGTCAGTATCACTTTAAGAGACACAAAAGTCTGGAGGCCCCTGGCCTATAGAGCCTGCAATATGTTGTAGACATCTTGAAATTACAAATGATTTACAGTGTGACACAAATTATATCACTAAACACTGCTTATTACTGATGACATCACTATTTACCATTTATAAGGGTATATTTTACAGCATATTCATGGCTCTTATTGGTGTTTTGATATGATGTACTGGTATGGGACCTATTATCCAGAATGCAGAGGACCTGGGGTTTTCCTGATAACAATTCTTAGTCTACTAGAAAATCATTTAAAGATTAAATAAACCCAATAGGCTGGTTTTCCCTCCAATGAGAATTAATTATATCTTAGTTGGGATCAAAGACAAAGTACTGTTGTTATTATTACATAGAAAATTTAAATCGTTTTGAAAATGTTTGATTGAGTTCATGGGAGACAACCTTCCTGTAATTCTGAGATTTCTGGATAATGGATCTCATGCCTGCACCTTTATTTTAGGATAAGGGCAGACAATTCACTTTCCGCTTATTACACTCAATGTTGAAGTGCTAAAGCTGTATGATAACCCTTTTTAGGTGCAAGGCGCTAGACAGTTATTAGGCCATGGAAAAAAATAAACACATTGGGGCTCATTTACCAATGCTGGGCAAATCTGCCCATGGGCAGTTCCTATAGCAACAAATCAGTGATTAGCTTTTTAGCTGCAAGTAGAGCAATGAATGCAGCAATTTGATTGGCTGCCATGGGTTACTGCCCATGGGCAAATTTGCCCAGTGTTGATAAATGACCCCCATTGAATCACTGCTGATGACATCATGTTATAGTCCTTGGGAAGATTCCACAGCATGACAATTAGATCCCAGAAGTCTTATACCTGCCCACCATTACAATCGTTCTGTTAAAATAAAAAAATCCATGAAGAAGTTACAGGGAATTACCTGGTAAGGGATCAGTGTTCCACAACAGGTGACCTGAGAAGCTTTACATCTTTTCCCAAAGGGGCACTCACACAACAAATGCAATGTGCAAAAACTTGTGAATTTTCTTGAGCTCCTAGCAATTGTTTGAGGACAAGGCACTACCCAACCCATAACTATGACAGGTATCAGAGAGAACTAAATAGATCTATATGGAGATTAGTAGCTAAAATGAACACTAGATACTGTTTTAAGCACATTGTGGTCTCACCCATTATGTGCATGTAATTTCTATTAATGTAGAAAGCTTCATAAATAACAGGATTTTCAGTGTGTTCTGTGCACATTCCTTAGAACAGGGATACTCCTTGATAAGGACAGAGATTGGACAAAGTCAACAGAAAATCCACACAATAACATTAGAAATCGCTGTATAATTATGAGCTTGGCGATGTTAACAAAAGAGCTGATCTCTCCCTAATATGTCACGTTGAGGTGGGCGATATCAGGCTGATCCGATCGTGAGCCTAGGGCCCAATGATTGTATCAGAATGGAAGCAATACGTGTGGTCTGATCGCAGGACCGCATCAACGAACAGATGGGGCCAATATCCGATGGGATTTTATACCTTGCCTGATTGACATCTGCCAGACTTTCGGGCCAGATATTGAATGGGACGCCGTCAGATGGCCCCACACACGGCCAATAAACTGCCGACTTGGTCTGTCTACAGCTTTTTTATTTTTATACTATATGACCAAAAGCATGTGGATACCTCACTGTCCAACCTCTCAATTGAAAACCTCTTTTTACTGCTCAAACATACTTTACTCTCTACTCTTCTGAGCAGACTTCCCAACTGATTACATTGCTGGTGGGATATATGCATTCATATAGAATAGGTTGGGTGCTAATATTGGGATCAGGCTGGCTCACATTGGTTTTCCAGTTTATCTCACAGGTGTTGAGTTAGGCTGAGGTCAGAGCTCTCTGCAGACCATTCCTCCTCCATCTCTGCAAACTCATTCTGCCCATTCTGTATGGACTGTATGATTTGTGCATGAGGGCATTATCCTGCTGAAACATGAAAAGACCTTCCACAAACTGTTGGCACAAAGAAGGAAATATGGATTTTTCAAGAATATCATTGTATGATGTAATGGTACCTGTGTCACCAATGATGGGTGTGGATTAAACAGCCAGCTCTAATAGTTTACTGGATATTTTTTCATATAGTATATACAGCATTGTTTGGAGCTCACTGAGCAACAGTACTGAATTATTTCAAGCATCCTAAAAGTTACAAGCCTTAAACAGAGAGAAGCCCTCAATGACTGAGGTAACCCATGGTTGACTCTAGCGCCGTAGCTGACATGCAGTTCATGTCAATAAGCAGAACTGACAGTTGGGAAGTCAGAAAATAGAACAATTGTGTAGCCAGAGTATTAAAAAAATATATACGGTTGGTGAACTAGCTCAAGCTTGAACCAACCACAATACTAAAATATTAAAAACTCATATTCCAAATAATAGAACCTTGAAAATGTGCAATATTTATATTAGGTTTAGTAACAGCAACCAATCAACTTACACCATTTAGTGGTATACGTTTTATAAGCAAACATCTGATTGGTTGATATTGGTTACTACACCTGGACCAAATTTGCACCATTTCCCAAAAATCTTTCTCCTCTCAGTTATATAGTAAAAAAAATATATGGCCTGGACTTCATATTTTATTTTGTGAGCTAAATTGGTTTCTTTTCTATAATACTCACTGTGTATGCCCTCCACCCTTTCTCTGTTTGCATTTAGATTCTTAAGCAACCATTCACATTGGGTTGAAAGGGTATGAGAAGAGAATGATAAAGGGGAAAACAATTAACCAAGCCTTTTTTGCAAACACGTATCACCCACTAGCAGAGATTACACTGCTGTAGTACCGTGTGCCTTATCACTCAGCTTGAGTTCTTATCTCTAGGCTGGAACATATAAATAAGGCTAAGATGCCTTAGTATTTCCAGTCTAAAGGCAAAAATGGGTGCAACGGTAAGTACATTCCCTTTTGGTCACTTTTTTTTTGCTGAATGTAAGGAGTCAGGGGCTGAGTAGAGGTGGATACTGTAAATGGACATTTTATAAATAGTGATGCAGGTGGACCATGTGTTCAGAAATAACAATAACCATAGATACACATATGGGATCCATTATACGGAATCCCTTTTATCCAGAAAGCTCCTAATTAGGCTTCACTTTAACCCATTAAACCACATTTTTAAAAATAATTTTTCTTTGTAATAATAAAACAGTATCTTCTACTTGATCCCAACCAAGATATAATTAATACTTATTGAAGGCAAAACAAGCCTATTGGGTTTAATTAATGATTACACGATTTTCTAGTAGACTTAAGACTTATGAAAGATCCATTATCCGGAAGACCCCAAGTCCCGTGCATTCTGGATAACAGGTCCCATTCCTGTATTTCTTAATTCAAAAAATAGGCAGAAAGGATGTTTAACATAAACCCTACTCAGTGAACTGCTGTCAAATAAGTTTATATGGCCCGATGGGGTCTGAATCAGACTTGAAATAATCGATGGCAGGGAAATACAGTCAACAGAGACCTAGCTGTTGCATTTATACATAGTCGGGCTGCTGCTGAAGCAAAGCCACCCCCGCACAGAAATAAAATATAGATCATAAATCAGAATAAGACAATATGTATTTAACTTTTTAATTATGGTGAATGAAGGATAAAACAGTGTTGCTTTGTAGTTTATTGCAATGACCCAAATATATTACTTTCCACAAAACACAATCTGCCTGTTGTATTCTACAGATCCTGCTTGTGGCCCTTCTGGGAGCATTTATTCATCCTTTACTTGCAGATGAGGTAAGAGTGAGCCTTTCACATCTCACAAATGAATGTACTGCAAAAACGCCCTGAAACTTAGGGCCCTGTATACATTCTTTCCCTATTTGTCTTGTTTAATTTCCAGTCAATTTCTTTGGTAAAGTAAATAAATAAACGATGGCCAGTATAAATAAAGCAGCTGTTATATACTAGAAGTGACTAGTCATTGGAATAATAGGAGCCTGCTAAAGGTTTGTTGTGTATGTACCTTCACAATGATGTCCCAACTCCCAGCATCAACCCAACAGTTGAGGTTCAACTTGAAACCCATACCTTCTTTCTTTCCTTTACTGGGTTCTATAGTGATGATCAGTGCTCAAATTAAGCTGGTTTTATTGAAACTGACATTCTTGTAAATCTGTTTATTGCAGTCATACCAATACGCCGAACAAGGACCCAATGGAGTAACTGTGTACCACACGGTTAACATCAATGAGCAAGTGAAGGTTGTCGTCTTTAACGTATACTCAGGCAAGCAGTCAGCAAATGCAGTCTTTGATTACAGCCAGGTAAGTGTCACCCACTTCCATGACAAAAGTATTACACATAGTTTGCAGCCTTCAACCTCTAGTATTGTGGGCCATTACAACAACGAGCTGTTTATCAAATCTATGAGGCCTATAAAATGTTGAATATTAAATCGTGTGGGACAGGTGCTCTGGTTCTTCTATGTATGTAAAGAAAAGGTGTTCTAAAACCAGGAATCATACCTGGTCCCTGAGTCATAGGAGTTGGACAGATGAGAGGTGGCACTTATGTGACATATTAAAAAGTCCACTGCAGTTCTCTCCCTATAGGGGCAAATTCACTAAGATTCGTAGTTGCGCCAGTGTCCGCTTCGCCGCACTTCGCCAGGCGTATTTTTACCAGCGCTACGCAAATTCACTAAAATCCAAAGTTGCGCTGAGGGGAAGTGTAAGGTTGCGAAGTTACGCTAGCGTTAATTCGACAAGCAAAGCAAAGTTACGCTAGCTATGCTTAATTTGCATACGGAGCCAAATTGAAGTTACAATGGAGGTGTCACGACCGGCACCCGATACCAGAACAAATGCCAAGCACCCTGGTCTCGGCTCGGCTTCACCAGTAGTGTGACCACCGTTGGGCTTCGGGAGGAGCCCTCAGCTTACTTGGGTGCCACCTGGACTTAACGAGGGGTGCAAGGCGAGGTGTTCTAGCTGGCAAAGGGGCAAGGCTGTTAGCAAAGTTTTTTGGGCCGAAGGTCACGGTACAAATGGAGCAGGCAAGAGAATCGTCAGACAGGCAGAGTCGAGGCAGGTGGATATCAGAATCGTCAGGCAGGCAAGGGTCAAACCGGGTTGTCAATCAAGGGGTAAAGCAGGAAGAGTTGTCGTAGGCAGGCAAAGGTCAGGATACAGAGTTCAGAATAGTCAGGATACAGGCAGGGTCAAACACGGATAAACAGGATACAGAATAACAGGAACAGATACACTAGGCTCAGAAACCACTTAGAAACAAAGTTCTATCACGGGCACTGGCTGGGAGTATGAATGTGCCTTAAATACTTTCAAATTTCGCGCCAAAACGTGCGCCAATGCGCGCTGGCGTAATCACGCCAGCACGCCTGTACCTTTAAGAGGCCAAGATGGCGCTGGCGCTGGAGGCAAGAGAAGGAGCGCGGCGGCGTGGCGGCCGTCCACGCCGCCGCACCACTAGACCACCAGGTATTTTTATTACAGGAGGTATATGTAGCAGCACTACACAAGCCTGGGAAACCTTCAAAACAGCAAATACAATTTTTATTTTGCCCTACACATGTGCCCACTGTATAGTTAAGGTGCCATGAGTTAGGAAATGTAGGGGGGAAGGAGGGTAACCCCAAAAATTTTTTCGATCTTTTTCAGCCTATCACCCATAAAAAGAGAAAAAACGCCAGCGTTTTTTGGGACTTTGAAACATTTTTAACTTTTTTTGAAGCAATCCCTATCTACTCTATTGCACTTCGCCTGGTCTGAGGTGGCGAAGGAAGTCTGGCGTAAAAGGTAGCGTTCACAATAATTCACGCGTCAGTGAATTTGCGTAGTTACATCCGTTGCGCAAATTCGCCAGACGTAAGGGTGCGAAGTAACACTAGTGAATCGGCGAATTCACAAAAATGCACTACGCTAGCGTTAGGCGATTCGTCATTTAGTGAATTTGCCCCATATGTATCCTCATGGACAAGTGTTGTATCGGAAACTACAGGCAGTGTTTTGCATAGGGTTTGTGATTAGTAATGGGCGAATTTATTCGGCAGGCACTAATTTGCGGTGAATTCCCGCCATTCGCGAAACCGGCGCGAAAATTTGCCAGCAAAAATTCGCCGGCGTAGAAAAAATGGACACCGGCGTAAAAAAAAAGTGGACGCTGGCGTCAAAAACAAGACGCCTATGCTGTTTCGTGAATTTTTTGCCATTTCGCGAATTTCACAGAAAATTCACAAATTTTTCGGTGAAACGCCCCAAATTCGCCCATCACTATTTGTGATTTCCAATGGATAACCCCAAATTCCAGCCCCCCCCCCCCAAAAAAAAGTAGGGCTTTTTAAAGAATGGGCAGCACTTGGATGGATAATTGAGGTAGCTTGTGGACCAATTGATTAATTAATACTAATGACACCCATGGGAGATTAGCATACAGTAATGTTTAGTTCACCAATTTGGTGTTAAGTTTGTTAAAATGTGAACACTTTGCAAGTTTAGCCTTGTTTCATTGGGGGTCCCAAAGAAATACTTAATAATAAATGTATTAGTTAAATGTAATAAGCAGCTAAATGGTTTCTGGGAGGACAATGTCACTTTCATATGTAAATGGAAAAAGTTTAAAGCAATATAATGACTGAGAAAACGTTGTTTCTTATAGAATATAATCGCCTACCACATGCCTTACAAAGGAATCTGTGTCGTCGCTCACATGGATATTGCCACTTTCCCAGGACTGGGAATATTTAACAAATTCATCCACACCAAGAGGGTAAATACCTGCTTACAAACTCCACCAGTTACAGGTTTTGTGCTAATGTACAGATGTGTTTCCGTAACCCATAAGCCCAGAGTGCAGTACAGGTATGAGATCTGTTCTGCGGAAACCCATTAGCCAGAAAGCTCCGCATTAAGGGAAGGCCATCTCCCCAGAGTCCATTTTAATCAAATAATTTACATCTCGATAACCTTTTTCTGTTTAATAATAGATTATCCAAACTAACATATAATTAATCATTATTAGAGGCTAAACAATTCTATCAGGTTTAATGTTTAAATGATTTTTAGGAGACTTAAGATTTGAATATCCAATTTACGGAAAGATCCCTTATCCAGAATCCCAAGTCCTCCTCACTAAAGTTTTAATAAATTGCAGATTCATATGACGAGCTCCCTGCTTTTCCTTTTCCATCTTTTCCTTCACGGCCATATATTCAATATGTAAAAGATCTTTTCTCTATTGTTTTGCAAGAACATTGCAATCAAATGAATAACCAGCAAGAAACATTTGCTATACACCTGTCTGAAAGCAAATACCTGATTGGTTGCTGTGGGTTACAAGACCTATAGCAAATATTATTCCATATGTGTTAGTTTTTCTAAATACAGGTATGGGACCTATTATCCAGAATGCTCGGGACCTGGGGTTTTCCCGGATAATGGATCTTTGCGTAATTTGGGTCTTCATGACTTAAGTCTACTAGAAATATATTTAAACATTAAATAAACCCAATAGGTTGGTTTTGCTACCAATAAGGATTAATTGTATCTCAGTTGGGATCAAGTACAAGCTACTGTTTTATTATTACAGAGAAAAAGGAAATCATTTTTAAAAATTTGGATTATTTGGATAAAATGGAGTCTATGGGAGACAGCCCTTTCGTAATTTGGAGCTTTCTGGATATCGGGTTTCCGGATAAGGGATCTTGTACCTGTACATTCTTTTGCACTTCTTTGTTACTGGATGCAATATCTTAATTCTCCTCGTTTAAAGAAGCCATTTAGGTATATTTCCTAAAAAGCCTTCCCTATGATTGTTCTTAATAGTAAAGACAAAAAAGCAAACCATTCCAAATGCATTAAAATTGCATCAGTTCTTTTGTTCATCTGTCGGTGAAAACTGAAATAATAGATACGGTTGCTGGTTAAAATCATGTGTTCTTTTGTCCTTTTCCCACCATTACAGGAGAAAGAAAAGGAGCTGAAAAAGCTGCTGAAACACTATGAGATCACCAACCAGCAAGTAGGTGATCTGTCCCAGTTTGGACACGCTGTTGATGGACTATGCTGGGGGGTCCCCACTTACTGGGCTACTGAGAAACCTAGTGAGTATAGTAGAGCCTACGCCATATTAGTACTATCTATGTTTATGTGTATTGCACAACAGTGCTGTAGGATAGACAAAAGGGTCTTAGTTCCTATCTATCAGTTGAGGAAGCTGACCCCACAGTTGCAGGGGGGCCCGGGGAAAAGGGGGAGCCAGACTGTAGGGTCTTCTTTCTCTATAGTCAACCAGAACCCTCCCACCCCCCCTCTTCCCCAGCCTCTCTCTTACCTGTGGCAGAGGAAGCAGAGCGCATCGGCATGGGGCGGATAGTGGGTGGGGAGTGGGTGCGGTCTGGGTGGGAAGTGGGTGGAGCCCATGTGGGAAGTGTGCTGGGAGGATGGGGATCGGATTGCACTGGGCCCCTCTTAAGATTTTTTTGCAGGGGAGCCCAGTGTACACTAGTTATGCCATTGCTATCTATATTTATAGATTATCATTAGGATGCGGAATTTGTGCAAGAAGTAGTGGACCCCTGTAATTGTCACCTACCTCTGGCATCAAGTAAAGAGGAGCATTGGGACCCCAGCTGTTTTGCTGTATTCATTGCAAGGCACACAGTGCATGTTGTACTATCCCATGGGCACAAGTGAGTCCTCAGGGTCAAAATGTTGTTCTCCACAGAGCTTTTAAACTTCTGCCCACTGGGTTAAGAGATGAGGCCAATGCTGTTAGATTCCTATCACAAGGGGGTGGAAATATGGCCGAGCAATATGTGGTGGGTGTGCTGTGACATCACAAGGCAGTGGCCAGACAGATAGGGCCATAGCATAGCAGAAACAAATGTTTATGTTCCATGCTAGGTGTTCTACTGTAGTAACAATAATCCTGCTAGAAACTTGACAGTTTAGAGTCCCCTTAAATGTTCTATATTCTGTATCACAAAAGTGGCTTTTCTTTCAGAACCAAGGTCCGGCATTGGTGCTCAGGGTTGCGCGGGAATCCATTTTCTTTTCATACACGTCGGATTGTGCGGAGGTTTTCATATTTAATCCCTGCAGCAAAAGCATCATAACAACAAGCAAGATCCTTACAAGTACAGGCCACAGACTATTTTATCAACAGCACATTTATATCAACATGTGGAACACACCTAGAACATTTCTTTCTACTCAGGAACCCTGGGTAACTCAATGTAAACTGAATGTGCTCTATGTTCTTGTTACTATGTCTGCATTCAGTCTGTTCATTTATACTAAATAAACTTTGAGGACTGAAGATAATTCACGTGTTTGATGTGTTTGTTCCAATCAATAATTTCTTGGCTGTCTATTAACTCAAACCGGAGACAGAGTTAGGTTGCAGCCATCTGGTTATATAAGGTTTCAGCCTCATGGCCCATGAAGTGTAGCAAAGTTAGTTAGTAGAAAAGTAGTAGTAGTAGTAGTAGTAGTAGTAGTAGTAGTAGTAGTAGTAGTAGTAGTAGAAGTAGTAGTAGTAGTAGTAGTAGTAGAAAACATACATATGATAAAGGAAATAAATGAGAATAGGACTCTTATGGCCCTCTAACGACTTGATCAAGATCTGATGCTTTCCATAGATAGATCCGCATGAACATAAAACTAAGGGCAGATACATTAGGTATCAGTACAGTTTCTGTTAAAGTGCTTAAATAAGCCAGGGGAGGCTACTTTGCATGGGGTTGCCTTAAACCTTGGTTTGTAGGATACAGTGAAAGAGGTAAGTATAGCAACTCAAGCTTTTCTCAAGCAGCCTTTCCCCCTGCAAACTGCAGCTACAGAGCAGACAAGAGCTGTGCATGAGTTTGGAGTTTAATGCAGCTTAAAGAAATGCCATTTGCAACATAATTATTTATACAATACAGGTATGGGATCTATTTTCCAGAATGCTCAGTACCTGGGGTTTTCTAAACAAGGGATCTTTCCGCAATTTGGATCACCATACCTTAAAGTGAAACTGTCTTGATTTTTATGGTGTAGTTTTTATTTCATTGTTTACACTGCAAATAGTTCACTCTACCATGTGAAATGTCATTCCTGAAGCAACAAGTATATTTATTTTAGTTATTATAATATTGGTGTGTAGGCGCCATCTCAGGTCATTTTGCCTGGATGGATGGAACTGCTTTCAGACAGGCTTTTGTTTTCAACTTTCCTGGGGCAGACGTTTGTGCAGTAGAGCGAAATAGCCGGCTTTTTCGTTAAAGTCCGGCTTTCCACTCTACTGCACATGCGCAACTGCCAGAAGCCCCGAAGAAGCAGGAAGAGGATCTCTCCATGTTGGTCGCTAAAAGAACCTCGGGCCGGTGCAGTTTTCTGCTGATAGGAGCGCCAGCCCGGGGTGTCAGGTAAGTAAAAGTAGTCACTTGGGGTGCCTAACTTTCTGCACCCCAAGTGTAAAATGCTATTTCTTCTCCTTTAATAAAAAAAACAAACAAACACATTGGTGTTCAGTAGAACTGAACTCATGGCTTCTGGTCTTTAGCTTTGGCTCCTTTCGCAGATCGGGACTTCAACTTCAGCTCCTTTTGTGGCTTTGAGTCTTTTTTTGGCTATGGGACTTCAACTTTAGGTTCTTTTGTGGCTTACGGACTTTGGCTCTTTGAGACTTCTGCTCTTTGGGACTTCAGCTATTAGGTACGACTTTGGGCGCTGTCAAGGGGGGCGGCTAATTCGAAAAGTGGAGCACAGCCGAGGGCCCCCTTTAGGACTGGGCCCAGTACAACAGTACCCCTGTGCCCCCCTGATGCCGGCCCTGACTTGGGACACTTGGGAAACGGACAATATGTCTAGCCCCATGCCAAATTGTAAAAGGGAATATAAAAAAAAATCTGTTTGCTCTTGTGAAAAACTGATTTCAATGCAGATTTCTGCTGGGGCAGCACTATTAACTGATGTGTTTTGACAAAACATTTTTTACCATGGCGCATTCCCAAAATTGCCTTGTGTCCTGTGAATGTAAGGGAACAAATAAACAGAGAACAAAAATGAGAGATGCAAAATATAGCGATAGGGAAAATGCAATATGGAACATGTACTGTCAGCAATCACCATGAGGCCCTATTGAGAATCTCTGTATTAGAATCTCTAATTCCATTTCTATTCAGTTCCATATTAAGGTGAGTCTTAACATATGCCCCATGACTGTGCAAAAATAATAGAAGGTCTCAAAAATACCCAGCTTGGATCATTATCACCTAAATGACACAGGATTAATTGGCACCTCTGTAACAGTAGTAGTAGAAATGACACTGTTTATTCATTTGCTGTGTGAAGTACAGGTATGGAACCTGTTCTCTAGAATGCTCAGGGCCTGTGGTTTTTCAAATAAGGGGTCTTAAATCTGCCAAAACAAAATGTAAACATTCTAAGACAATTTGCAATTGGTTTGAATTTTTTTATTACTCGTGGTTTTTGAGTTACCGTATTTAGTTTTAGCTCTCCAGTTTGCAGTTTCAGCAATCTGGTTGCTAGGGTCCAAATTACCATAGCTACCATGCACTGACTTGAATGAGAGACAGCAATATGAATAGGAGAGGCCTGAATAGAAAGATGAGGAATAAAAGTAGCAATAACAATACTTTTGTAGCCTTACAGAGCATTTGTGTTTTAGATGGGGTCAGTGACCCCAATTTGAAAGCTGGAAACAGTCAAATAATTCAAAAGTATAAAAATAAATAATGAAGACCAATTGAAAGTTGCTTAAAAGTGTCCATTTTATAACATACTAAAAGTTTACTTGAATGTGAACCACCCTTTTAAACCCAGTAGGATTGTATTTGCTCTAATAAGGATTAATTATATCTTACAAGGTACTGTTTAATTATAACAAAAACAAAATATTTTGAGTGGTTGAACTCAATAGAATGTTGTCTTTCTTAAATGATTTATGAAAGTATGTAATGCAAATAATAAAGTGCCTGGGTCCTGGCATGGATGAAATGCAGATTATTAGATCTTGCATTCTGCTCTTTTCCCACAAGATGTCAGGCTTTATACTGTTTTTTTTCTTTGAGGGGGGGGATTGGTAAAAAAAAACTAAAAATCTTAGACAAAGCAAGTTTCAGGAATAACTTTTCATCCCATTAAAGAGAGCACAGCAGTGGCTCCTTCCAGTGGAATGCAAATGTGATGCAAAACGCCGAACAACAAGAGAATAAATGTGCAGAGAGAGGGACTAGGGCAGTGAAATTAGAAACCCCAGCAGAGAAGAACAAGGCAGGACAGTCCAAGAGGCAACTAATTCCCTTTTGTACAGTCTGGGGCAGAGAATACAACACCGGCGTATCTTATCAAGGATCTGTAAACTTCTCCGGGACTTGGAATAACCATGGCTGAGCGGTGCAGATCATGCTCTGCATTCATCCCATTGCTCTTTACATCATTGCTTTTCTTTTGTGATGCCCAGAGCACTCCTGGACAAGGTGGCAGCCCTTCTTGCTATGGAGGTTTTGACCTGTACTTTGTATTGGACAAGTAAGTGTGGATTTACCCTTTAATGCACTATTTGAACTCATTTAACTGACAGTTAATAATGCATTAGTCAGCTGGCTGCAATGTACTGCTGCATGCAATGCATCATTTGCAATATATATATATATATATATATATATCCCTATATTTAATTCTGAAAGGGGTTTATTAGAAGGCTATCAATTAAATGATCAGCAACACAAACACAAAAAATGCAAATGCTTATTTTAATAGCTATAGCAGCTGTACTTTCCGTCCTACTCATGGGAAATGTGTTCCAAATGTATTGCAAAAGTCCTGATATTAATGGCTAGTTTACCTTTTTAAGTGCCAGACCAGTTAAATAAGTGAGAGGGTCACGGGCGGCCCGGCGCACAACGAGGGCAAAGATGGAAAATATGTGCAGTTTTAGGCTCAGCTCTGTATCTGACACGTTGATATATGATTTGCGCCTCTCAGATATTGGCCTCATGTCAGCATCTTGCACAGTTCCAAGTTTGTTGATGGGGGGGGGGGTCACTTAAAAAGAAAAATGAACTTGAAACAGTCTGAGTTTAGGTAAAAAGTTTAGCGCAATTAAAGTGCTGACGGAATGAAGATCATTATATAAGACAGCAAAGTTATTACTTAATATTGCTACACTGCAATGAAATGTTCCCTTCTGTAGTACTCACTATGCTTCTGAAATAGTCATCTAAGGCACTGCTGCAACCCTCAGGAACCAGCTAACAGACCTGGATTTCATATCATCCTTGCTAGAATAATAAAAGGTCTTTATCCAAATCCATAAGCGCTGACATATAGATCGACTCGTAAAAAAGCTGGGGTGAGATCTCTGCAGCCCAACTTGAAGCTTTCTTTCTTCATATCACTATTTGATTTGCATTATTATTAATTATATAGTGCACAGGACCCCAGCATTACAAGGCAATGGCAAAGGACTCTGAGCATTACAAGCCAGTGGCACATGATCCAAGCATTGCAAGGGAGTGGCACAGGACCCCAGAGTGCAAGTTAGTGGCACAGGACCCCAGAAGTGCAAGGCAGTGGCACAGAACTTTGGGCATTGCAAACCAGCAGCACATGACCCCAGCATTGCAAGTTGGTGGCACAGGACCCCAGCCGTGCGAGTTAGTGGCACAGGACCCCAGCATTGCAAAGCAGTGGCAAAGGACCCCACCATTGCAGGGGAGTGGCACAGGACCCCACTATTGCAGGGCAGTGGTACAGGAACCCAGCATTGCAAGGCAGTGGCACAGGACCCCAGAATTTTAAGGCAGTGGTGCTAACTAACGAGCCACCATTTTGCCCATTAAGTAAAGACGATTTAGGCCTGCAGAGCTTCCAACATCCCAGACACAACTGCTCTTAAGATGTCTATCTTATAGCTTCTCGTACTGTATGTCAAGGTAGCCTTCATTCCCTATCTGCTGTGGGGTTCCTAAGAATTCCATTAACTCACTGTACATTTATTTGCCAAAATAAAGACTGCTGAGGGATGCTATTGTATTTCAAGAACAACTGGAAGGCACACTTGTATTAACCAAAGGATGTTGGGAATATGCCATTACCTTGAATTGTCTAACCCAACATAGACATAGACACTTAACAGTAAATGTGGCTATGGATCAGTATAACACCCAAGCTTCTTCCATCTGTGGTTCTTTCAACTTGAATTGATATCAAAAGTGTATTCTGGCACAATATATCACTGAATGATCCCCACTACTCAAGTTCGTAGGTAGGTACAGTATATGCTGCTGATTATAATATCTCAAGGCATGGAGAAAAAAATGGCTGAAGCAGCTGTTTTTCAGCTTCAGCTGAGTGTTTGCCGGGGTCTGCTGCTTCCCAGTATTGCAGTGATTTGCCAGCTGTGCTTGGGGAGAATTTGACCAATTTTTTTTCTCCCCTAGCAGATTTAGCAGATACTTGAATGCTCTCGGAGACTGCTAGTCTTCCTGTCTGGGACTCTTTTTATCTCCGCTATTACCATAGAATAAGCATAATAGAATAAGGGTGGTAGACTGGTCTTGGCAGCTTGTATATTTAGCAAAAGAAAATGACATTTTGTGTTTTGCCAAAATAGACACAAATATTAGACTTGGCACCACTCTTTCTGCAAGGGATATATGGTTTACCTCTGTCTATGCCATGTTATGTATGAGTAGCGATACTCCAGACTCACAGCAGACCAAATGAAAAGATATAGCTGAGAATTCATGTGTAGGGAAGATCTATTCTTGTAATTTCTTTGTATTTGTCGGTTTATAACGGGTTCAAATGAGTTGCATGAGACTCCTCTGTGTGGCAGACATATTTTCCTATGGAGATTCACAGTCTCCTTTAAGACAGTGGCGGCTCATTATGTATTTGCAGCAATGCATTGAATGCAATCTTCCAGAGAGCCAATCAAGAGCAATCATTCTAGTGTTTATACTGGAGGAACAAGGGGGCACAATTACTCTGCTCAAATGTACTTAGGGGTAAGAATAAAATGAACGACTCTTTGTTGATATTGGTTGACAAAGGGGGGTTTCCAAATACAGTTCAGGACTTTGCAGGTTTAGTCAAAAGAGCTTTATCTAAGTAAGTCTAGGTATAAGGGTTGTAAGCCCACATTATGAGCCAGTCCTTTTCAGGACCCACAGATGTACCCCTTTAATCATCTTATGGCTGGTGCTTACAATAATAAGCAGAGACCGGACTGTACAAAATGTGTTTAAACTGTATCTGAATTTTACATAACAATGAGACCTGTCTTCTACTAGAATAAGATAGCTTCCTTGGCAGCTGCCATTTTGTTAAAGGGGAAGTTAAACTTTCCATGAACTTTAAGTATGTTAGTGCAAAACAACTTTTTAGCTGGTATTCTCATGTTTTTGAACTATTTGGGGTTTTTTTTCTCTGCCTCTTTCCAGCCTTCAGCTTTAAACGTGGTCTATTTTCAGTTTCATTGTTATTGTTTAACTTTGTGTTCAAACCCTCTCCTATTTATCTTCTATTTTAAATTCCTAAAGCCCTGCCTGGTTGGTAGGATAATTTAAAGGGGGAGCCAGGGAACCTAACTGTCTTTGCACTTCAGATGCACATCCTGTATTCATTTAACCCAGGGGTCCCCAACCTTTTTTTACCCGTGAGCCACATTCAAAAGTAAAAAGAGTTGGGGAGCAACACAGGCATGCAAAAAGTTCTTGGGGTGCCAAATAAGGGCTGTGATTGGCTATTTGGTAGCCCCCTATATGGACTGGCAGCCTACAGGAGATCTGTTTGGCAGTGAATCTGGTTTTTATACAACCAAAACTTGCCTCCAAGCCTGGAATTCAAAAGTAAGCACCTGCTTTGACGAAACTGAGAGCAACATCCAAGCGGTTGGTGAGTAACTCGTGAGCTACTAGTTGGGGATCACTGATTTAACCCATGGGTCACTCTCAGTTGAGCTAAAAGCCTCAAAAAATGCAAACTGCCAAAATGCTTAAAGAAAGCTTATATTAATTCTATTTTTTGGGTTTATGCCACCTTTAAAACCTAGCAACTGGATACCAGTTAGCATTCCAAACCCACCTGGAAAATGTTAAAATATATTTCCGACAGTTACGCCAGTTGAAAGACGTGTGTCCATGGCTTCCATCTTTGTGATGGTGTTTTACCACTCTGTACGGCACACGTATTTAAAAACACAGGCCTAAGGACTGTATAGGTCAGAAACATGTCAGGCAATAATGCATTTGACTTATTTGACTTGCCAAAAATACATGCAAATATACAACATATTGGGAAAAATGTCAGTTTTGCAAAACGACTTTGCAGGCCCTTATTAAGTGACCCCAGGTGAGCCTGCCCTGACAGCACCTCTGAGCCAAATGTATTTTGGCAGGGAATCCAGTTCTTTGTGTATCCTTTGGCCTGAACAGAAATACTTTTGGCACCTCAGTGAAACGCGTTGCAGCAACTGTGAACAGAAAAGACCTTACCTAAGGCTGCAAAGTATTCTTGTTATATGGAGGGAATGGATCCAAGATGTGAAATATAATACGTTCCCAGTCCTGCACTTATGTAGATCTCTGTGCATTTGCTCATTGCTCCACACAGAATTTAAAGGCGACACACTGGTTTTAATGGGGCACAGAAAAAGAAAGGTTTTGTCTTGAAACATTCCATGTATCCGTGTGCGGTGGTACTCTTATGAATTACTGGCAAGACCCCAAAGCGCATATAATATTTAACAGCTGGCTTCACAGATCTAAGTCTCAAATGTTTCTGCAGCCACTTATTCTATTAAATCCTGCGTGTTGACAAACTTCTGTTGGCCGGGCTATAGATTGGTGAGCAAACTGCAAATCGTTGACTAATCTTAGAAAATAGGGATTGAGTTAGTTCAAATATGGAGGAGCAGTGAGACTCAAGACTTTCCTGGCAACTCAGGGGCTTAGATAAAGAATTATGGCACATAAGTGAAATGTGTTGCAGCAGTTGGGTCAAACAGTTGGGTCCCAATGAGAGTTTTTAGGTCTTTTTGTTTTGGAGTTCCTAAAAGATTTGACTGTGGATCTGGCTGACTTTTAGTTATACTCCAGTGTGCTTGCAGTCTGAGGTTTTCCAGATAAGGGATCTTTTGGTAATTTGGACCTCCATACCTTAAAGGGATACTGTCATGGGAAAAAATGTTTTTTTTCTTCAAAATGAATCAGTTAATAGTGCTGCTCCAGCAGAATTCTGCACTGTAATCCAATTCTCAAAAGAGCAAACAGATTTTTTAATATTTAATTTTGAAATCTGACATGGGGCTAGACATATGGTCAGTTTCCCAGCTGCCCCCAGTCATGATAAACTACTACTGTACTGCAAGTTGGAGTGATATCAACCCCCCCCCCACAGCAGTCTAACAACAGAACAATGGGAAGGTAACCAGATAGCATCTCCCTAACACAAGATAACAGCTGCCTGGTAGATATAAGAACAGCACTCAATAATAAAATTCAGGTCCCATTGCAACACATTCAGTTACAGTGAGTAGGAGAAACAACAACCTTCCAGAAAGCAGTTCCATCCTAAAGTGCTGGCTCTTTCTGAAAGCACATGACCAGGCAAAATGACCTGAGATGGCGCTTACACACCAATATTACAACTAAATAAAAATACACTTGTTGGTTCAGGAATGAAATTTGGAGAGTGAATTATTTGCAGTGTAAACAGTTTAATTTAGCAATAAAAACTACAACATAAAAATCATGACAGAATCCCTTTAAGTAGTGATGGGCGAATTTGCGCAGTTTCGTTTTGCCGGAAAATTTGCAAAACGGCGAAAAATTTGTGAAGCGGTGCCGGCGTCTCGTTTTTGACGCCGGCGCCCGTTTTTGATGCTTGCGTCCGTTTTTTCAGAAAAATTTTTTTTTGACGCCGGCGAATTTTAAAATTCGCCGCGAATTCGCGCCTGGCGAATAAATTCGCCCATCACTACCTTTAAGTCTTCAAAAAAAAACGGATTCATTATAGCTTAGTTGAGGTCATGCACAAGGTACTGTTTTAATATTGCAGAGATAAAGGGAATCATTTTATTAAAAATGTAATTATTTGAATGTAATGGAGTCTATGGGAGATGGCCTTCCCATAATTTTCTGGAAAATTGGTTTCTGGATAATGGATACCTGTATTCCTTTCTTTCTTAGGTGCTTCTGTATGTTACAATTTCAAGTCCTTAAATTGGTATGATGTAACCTATTATATTTACTTAAATTACTTACACCCGAGAAAGAACTTTATTATATTTCATATCAGGGCATTAATTGAAAAGATCAGCATGAGCTGCCTTAATAAATGCCAGATGTGAGTGCAATTGGGTGAGTGTACATCTACATGCAGTAAGCCATATATCTTTGTGTAAGTGAATCGAACTGTGAATCAAAGGCAAGAATTCTTCTTGTTTCAGATATAAATCCTTACAGTGGTGAGGTCATACCCTGGAAAGATGCCAAGCCAAATACAGAATTATACCCCAGCTAATCACTGACATATACCATTCAAGGCTCGCTCCTGCCCTCTAAGCACATCTCAACTGCTGCCCACTGGGCTTAGCAACATTAAAGGGATACTGTCATGGGAAAAACATTTTTTTTTTCAAAATGAATCAGTTATTAGTGCTGCTCCAGTAGAATTCTGCACTGAAATCCATTTCTCAAAAGAGCATACAGATTATTTTATATTCAATTTTAAAATCTGACATGGGGCTATCTGACATTTTGTCAATTTCCCAGTTGCCCCAGGTCATGTGACTTGTGCCTGCACTTTAGGAGAGAAATGCTTTCTGCCAGGCTGCTGTTTTTCCTTCTCAATGTAACTGAATGTGTCTCAGTGGGACATGGGTTTTTACTATTGAGTGTTGTTCTTAGATCTACCAGGCAGCTGTTATCTTGTGTTAGGGAGCTGCTATCTGGTTACCTTCCCTTTGTTCTTTTGTTTGGCTGCTGGGGGGGGGGGGGTGATATCACTCCAACTTGCAGTACAGCAGTAAAGAGTGAATGAAGTTTATCAGAGCACAAGTCACATGACTTGGTGCAGCTGGGAAATTGACAATATGTCTAGCCCCATGTCAGATTTCAAAATTGAATATAAAAAAATCTGTTTGATCTTTTGGGAAATGGATTTCAGAGCAGAATTCAGCTGGAGTAGCACTATTAACTGATTCATTTTGAATTTATTTTTTTACCATGACAGTATACCTTTAAGTAGTGTCCACTGCATGTTAACCTCTACATAGTCCAGAAAAATAAAAAAAAACACTAAAAACCTTTTAATCTATGAGGGCATGTAGAAAGTCTGGGTACAGATGTGTAGCATATTATGTTGATGAGGCAACAATTTTCATTAATAAATACAAGACCGAGGCCCTGGGTGTGACTGCCGACTGACAGCCAATTTAATTATTGGTCGATGGGCTTCAATGATGGGAAGTCTCTGGGGAACAGCTTGGCAATAAACTCACTATCTCAATGCTGGATTAATAGGAGTCGTGATGCCTTATTATGCAATCTGACCATAATAGAGTTTTGCTACTTTTGAGTGTTTGAAGTTTCCAAAAAATTCAAGTGTTTTAAAATAATGAAAATATCATGTACTGTTGGCCTGCACTGATGAAACTGATCTATTTGCTCCAGAAACACTACTATAGTTCAAGCTGCTGTGGAGCAATGGTGGAAATTGAAAAAAGGCTATATGGCACGGGATAAATAGTGGAAAAAAATTACTGCCCCCATTGCTACACAGCAGCTTATTTATAAACAATAGTTTTGTTTTTGTTTATAAACAATAGTGTTTCTGAAGCAAACAGAGCAGTTTTACTAGTGCAGGGCAACACTGCATTATATTTTTATTACTTTAAAACAATTTTATTTTTTGATGTTACTGTTCCTGTAATACAGGACTCAGGTCAGAATTTCAGGTCAGACATTTTGCAGGATTTGGTTCAGGCAAACAAAATCCGAAGCCACAATGCAATGTGACTTTATAGCACTGTATAACCATGACATTCAGCTAAAATTTTAATATTCAAATTAGTTTTTCAGATACTGTTGCCTTTTGTGCAGTTTTACCTTATTTGACCAATCCAAAAACATCCCTAGTGGTTACACTGTTGCTTTGCTCCACCAATGAAAAGTTAATGCACCACACCCAGTACACCACTAGAAGGGTATTTAAAGGGTATTTAAAAGGATTCTGTCACATCTTTTTTTCAAAACGCATCAGTTAATAGTGCAGCTTCAGCAGAATCCTACATTGAAATTCATTTTTCAAAAGAGCAAACAGATTTTTTTTTTTTTTTGCAATTTTTTTTAATTTTGAAATCTGACATGGGTTGAGACATGTTGTTAGTTTCTACGGTACTCTAATGTGACTCATGTGACTTGTGCTCTTCAGCCTAACAACAGAACAATGGGAATCTTACAAAGTGCATCTGCCCAGGGCCCCCAAAATCAGAGGGACATTTTCCCCTACACCAGAGGGTTTGTTGCGAGTATAACATGTAGGTAAAAGTAAAGGCATTATTTTATTATGAAATCATGAGTTACCATTTCAAAACTAGGAAACCCGACACCCACCCATGACTCCCAGTTTAGGAATAGGCTGTAGTGTTGCACTGTTGGCTCCAGTGCCAGTACAGAGATATTATTTGAATCAAATAGACCACTGCTATCTAGGACAGTAAGCTGCCCTGTTGGAATCATAGAGTGCAAGGATAAGGCTGAGGGAGGTTAGTGCTATCTAAATACAAGAGAGACAAGGTGCTTTATATAAGATACAAGATGCATTGTAGGACATGTTTGCTCTCTGAGAGGTGTGCTCTGCTTGTGCTTACTTTTCCCAATCCTAGAACTCTAAATTAGATGCTGTTACCATGTGAGGCAATGGTTGCCTTGATTGGAATACACATCATGTCTAAACCTACAATAATTTATTTGAATAGCAGTGACTTTCCAGACGCTCTTGCTCCAGAGGCTGGCTGAGAGTTGGAGGCTCCAGCTACTGACTCAACTGCTCATGAATTCATTTCCCTGATAACTACTATTGCAAGCTATTACCAGGGAAAAGCTTAACATCATATAGTTTGTGTTGCATAATACTGCAGACTTAGGTAACACTATTTAGAAGATGGGGAGATAGCCTTCAGATGTTGAACCTCAGACTTGGTCAAACAAGTCACCACTCCCAGTAGAACATGTTTTTTCTCATATATATCTTCTTCTGCCTCTACCTCAAGCTTATTTGGCATCAACCACCCCTCCAGCAAGTGGGGTCCAGAAAGAGTAAGCACATGTTGACTTGCATTTTTAAAAACTAGCGAAGCCTGAAACCCCTGGCCAACTACTGAACTTCCCTTTCCCCAGATTTTTACATTTTTTACTTGTGTAGCAATAGCGGAAATTGAAAAAAGCGGAAATTGAAAAAAGGCTATATGGCATGGGTTAAATAGTGGATAACAGATAACACTATTATTTTCTACAGAGCTTATCTGCTATCTGCTGTGTAACCTGAGTATTTTCTGATTTGAATGGCTGCCCCCATTGCTACACAACAGCTTCTTTATATAAACAATAGTAGTGTTTCTGAAGTACACACACCAGTTTTACCAGTGTAGGGCAACACTGCATTATATTTTTATTACTTTAAAACAATTTAATTTCTTTGATGTTACTGTTCCTTTAATGATATATTGGCTGGGATATAGTACTGTTTTCATTACTACAGAGAAAAAGGAAATCGTTTTGAAAAATGTGGATTATTTGAATAAAAAGGAGTCTGTGGGAGACGCCTTTCCATAACTCTGCTTTTTGGATAACGGGTTTTTGGTACCACTAGTATTAATGCTAACCAGGGGCGTAACTAAAGAGGAAGCAGACCATGCGGCCGCAGGGGGGCCCCATGAGGCCCTACTTTCAATAAATTTCAATACCTGTTTAACCTGAAAAATGATTTGCTGTGGGGCCCAGTAATATCTAGTTACGCCATTGATGCCAACCACTGCACTGCTGCTCTTAACAGATAGGAAGCAAATGAAGTCAGACACCTTCTTTTGGGGCACAGTACTTTTGATAGGCAGACAGATACAATGAGCAGTCTCTATGGATTAGTGATGTGCGGGTCTGCCCAATACCTGCGGGTTTACCCATGGGTCGGTCGGGTTCTGGCCGACCTCACACCCCAATTTGCGTGTGGCGGGCAGGTCCGGGTTGACTTCCGCCTGCTCGCCCAGCCCCTTTTGTGACGTCATTGGCGGGGCAGGTCGGCGCGGGTCTATAAAAGAAACCCAGAATTTGGGCTCGGGCGGGTGCGGGTGCAGGGAGGGCGGGTTAGGGTTGGGTGCGAGTCAGGTTTTACCCATCATTTACCCATTACACATCACTACTATGGATATAGAGAGAGGGAGCCTGTCTGTACATTGAAACCTAATATGAAGAATATATCTTTTACAGCAGATCTGGAAAAAATTCACTGGAAATTATAATCCTTTTTCTTTCCATATTTCCCACCATACTGAAATAATTACAGTGTCTTGGTAACCAGCTTCACGTCCATGTAAACCTCTGAGTGGGAATTTTTTCCCCTTCCCTTCAATTCTTTGCATCTCCTGCAGACTTCTGCAAATGCCTCTGGGAAGCTGGACAACTTGGGAGCGTTGGAGGTGTGTTAGAAATTATCTGCGAGTCCAAACCAGCTGCTCAGGCAAGATGCCAAACCATTTTTAGAGGATTGGCCCTGAGGTTTTCACAGGGACTGAGCGGCTCCATTTCAAATACAGTATGCTATATAGACAGATGCTAAGTATAATATCATTGGGGTACACGTATACTATTTTGTGTTTCCTGCTATATACAGCTAAGGAGAGCCTGTACAGCAAGTGTGTCTTACTGGTGCTCCTACAGCTGCTATGAGCCACAGCTTTTGGGGGAGATATTGGAAATGATGGTTCACAGCAACTGTTTGGGAAATGCCCCATATTGGCCACTATACAGGGAGCCAAGCCATAGTTCAGAGCAACTGGAAATGCACAATTTTGACATCCTTTATATATTGTTATATTATTTTCAAGGTTGAAACAAAACAAAAGTCCATCCAACCAACCTCCATAAAGAAGCAGTACAAAATATGACTTAAACTTTCCATTCGGTCTAAGGAAAGTCCTTCACAACACCAGGTTCCTAATTTTTCTAGGTTTCCCATAAGGACTGTACATAGAAGGGCACACAAATGCTCTTTCACTGTTTTAGCTTTTATATAAAGATAAAAGTTTGTGTTTTTTGTTTATTTATTTTGTTGGAGCAGAATGACCAAATGCAACCTGATTTCTCACGGATTCCCTTATCCAGAAGGAGTAGGTCAACAACTGCCTTTTGTTCCTTAAAGGGCACCTTTTTTTTTACCCTGCCAGAGGTGAGGGTTACTAGAGCCCACACTCTGATTGGGGGTTACAGTAGTCTATTTTAAAATAAATTAACCCCCCCCAGCACTAGGATGCCATCTTGCATAGCAGCAAGCCTATAATAAGCATCTCACATGCTGATGTCATGGGCATAATAAGTTGTGCCACTCTCTCATTATACTCATACGTATGCCCCAACATGGCCACCTGCACTGGGATATTTCTCCCAGTGTGGCAGCCTAGCACTGGTGGGGCAAAATTTTAAATAAAAAAGATTATTGTATCCGCCAACTGGAGTGAGACTCTATTAGCTTATATCTAGCAGAGTTAAAAAAAAAAAAAGAAAAAAAAAAGATTGGTCTTTTCATCTGTAAAGACATGCCAGTCTATCTGTCCAATCAGATTTCAGCATTCCATAGTATAGGGCAACAAAGGAACAAATGCTGTTCCTTGCTGAGATTGTTTATTGCCCTGTAATTGTCTTCAAGTAGTAAATTTTGTCATTCCTGATATATTATCAACATTTCTGGGCTAGTATTCAAATAAATGTATAATGTATTTATTTAAATTATTGTTGGTAAATGGGTGGGGCTGGGGTATAGTGTCCCACTCATATTGTATATTATATAATATAACTTAAATAAGATGCTGCTCTTCAAATTGCTCTCTGTTGTAACCTGAATGAGACACCACTCTGCATAATGCTCTCCCTGCCTATTGTTAATCTAGAGCAGTGCTGACAGCCGGGGTAAAGGTGGCCATACATAGGGAGATCCACTTGTTTGTCGATGTTGCCAAAGGAGCGGATCTCTTCCCGATATGCCTACATTGAGGTGGACAATATCGGGCTGATCTGATCGTGGGCCCTAGGGCCCAATGATCAGATCAGAATGGAGGCGATATGGGTGGTCGGATTGAGGGACCGCATCAACGAACAGATGCGGCTGTGATCCGACAGAATTTTTTACCCTGCCCGATTGACATCTGGCCGACTTTCGGACAGATATTGATCGGGGATACCTGTTGGATGGCTCCACACACGGGCCAATAAGCTGCCGACTTGGTTTGTCTCCCGCTTTTATCAGCCCGTGTATGGGGCCTTTAGTCAGCTCAGAACAGATTTCTATTGCTGAGGGCCTATTGTTAAGATATGCATTAATGAGTGTGCTCTGATACACATCCCATAGTAATCTGATGCTGACACAGTGTCATATGACATGATCTTTGTCTGCTATTGCAGAAGTGTTAATAAAGTTTTGTCTTCTTGAAGCAAGAGAAGCATGGTGTCTGTGTGCAGTTTCTAAAAGAAAGCTGCAGACTCACGTGAGATTGACCTACTGGGTATCCCATCTCTTAAGCCGAATGTCAACACCTATCAATGATCTCACCTCAACATAGTTCTCTCACTTATCCACAATGGGGGAAAAGTCTAAAAAGCTGCTTAAACAATCAATGCAGTTGCAAAAGTACTTAGAGGACCACTCTGACCAAGTTAACTTTTATTTTGGTGAAGTTATGGTTAGATGTGGTTTAGTTTGCCTTTCAACATGCCCAGCTGGGATTGCAAACTTACCAGCAATGAAATACCAGTTATTTTAGGCACCCCAGTATGACCCAGGACTGCCTAGTTGTGCTCCTAGTCTACCCAGCTGTGTCCCTCATTAAACAGTCACCCCTGCACAGCCTGCTTCCACTTATCCCCTTGATCTGCCCACCATCTCCAACCTTTTAGTTGTTACTCTACCCTCTAACATCACATCTGGTAATATCCTATAGATAAAAGTGGCAGCCCAGCTCACCTATTATGCAAACTAAGTCTTAGAAATTAACCCAAGGGACCTCTGTTCCAGTTCTGTAAACCAGAAATGTGGGCAACCTATATAAATAACCTGTTTCTAATACTGTATACGCCTGTCTCTAGCTATATCTTCATTCTACAGAGCTTAGCTGCTTAGGATCTGTCAGCATTCCATAAAACTGTGTGTCGTAAGATGTCTTGAGCAAGTTGTCCTTTGTATGTCCATCTGCACATTACCAAACTGCTCCGTTGTGCCAAATGAGCAACATATGGGGTCTTTAAATATATACTTACACTGAACATAAGTCATAAGGTCTTTGATAATCCACAAACATGTAAACCTAACCACTTCAATACAGGCCTACAATGAATTCCCGTGGAAGGCGGGCCAAGCTTGCCTCGCAGTAAAATAGTTAGTCCATTTACTTTCCGGTGATAAAGGAAAAAGCAGCACTGAAAATTATAGACATTAACCCTTTTATCATCCATGTTAGCTTCCAATTAGATAATAAAAGGAAAATCAAACAATAATTAGCGAGTTAACTCTAAGGGGCCAATTCACCAAGCTTGAGTGAAGGATTCGAAGTAAAAAAACTTCGAATTTCGAGTGGGTTTTTGTGCTCGACTATCGAATTGGCGTAAATTCGCCTGAGTAGAATGATTCGAATAGATCGAGTGCAAAAACGCTGCAACTATTCGCCATTCGATAGTCGAAGTACTGGATCGAGCGCAAAAACGCTGCGACTATTCACCCATTCGATAGTCAAAGTACTGTCACTCTTAAAAATACTTCGACTGCCTACTTCGCCACCTAAAACCAACCAAATTGCTTTAAAAGCCTATGGGAAAGTCCCATATGCTTGTTTTCCAAGTTTTTGATCGAACAAAAAGGCATTAGATCGAATGAAAATCCTTCGAGCGAATATTCGATCGAGCGCCAATTCACCAGCGCGTAAATTCGCCCAAATTGCCTATTCGACTCTATTCGATTCTATTCCCTAGTCGAATTTCGAGGGATTTAACCCCTCGAAATTCGACCCTTGATGACTTTGCCCCTCTTAATTGGGGTTAAGTACTGCTATCCAGTGGTATCCAATACCTATTCCCAAATTTCTCTCTATGGATCTGTCTGCCATATACTGCTTTGGGCCCCTTTAGGATGCAGATAATTGAGAAACTCTTTTTTTATTTTTTTTATTAAAGAATCCACATATTTAACTGATACAAACTGCATGTTATTATTAAAAAATGTTTTCAGCAATTTAAAAGTATTATATAAAGAGTCTTTCAAGCTTACAGTGTTCCATCTGAAGAAGCCAATAAAGAGGTCAATGATTCTAAATGATTTTAAATCTTCCAGATAAGCCCATAGTATTCATTCTCGGGCTGTAATAGCTAATCTTTGTGAAAAAAAAAATCATATATTTTATGAAAGAATTTTTACTCTGCATTTGGCACCTTAGGGGGTATTTATTAAAATCCGAAATATCTCATTATTATCTGAAATATACTCCAATCAAATCCGTACAGGTTATTTCTCCTTATTCATCAATACATTTTGCCGACAAATTCCAGCGCAGGAAAAAAATTTTAAAAAAATTCCGAAAACCATCCAAAAATTCAAATCATACAAATTTTTCAGATTTTCCTCACGAAAACTCAGATATTTTCAGATTTTTTGCCCGGAAACAACGAATACTTCGATCATTGCATGAAACCCAGCGCAGATCAGGATATCTTCCGGACTTCTCCTATTGACTTATATACAACGTCGGCAGGTCTGAGATGCCAGATTTTCGGATTCAGACTTTTTCCAGAAACGGAACTAGAGGGGGGCGGGCCCTGATGCAGGACGCGCAGCCGGGACCCCCACCCCCCCTCCGTACACCCGGAACTGCCCGGGAATATGCGCCTCAAAGCAGCGCGCGGACTGCCGGGGGGCCCTGAGGGGTGCGGGCCCTGGCCGCTCGCACCCCCTGCTCCCCCGGGAGTTCCGCCACTGACTTTTTCCATCCTCAGGTTATAATAAATCCTGAAAAATTCAAGTTTTTTTTCACTAAAAATTCAGATTTTATAGTAAAAAAAATAGAATTTATCGAGTTTTTAAAGTTTTCGACATTCAGACTTTAATATATAGCCCCCTTAGTGTTGGTTTTAGGAAAAAGCAGAGAAAATGCAGAAAAGATGTAATTAGTGAAACTACAAATACGTTACTCCACTATTTAGCTAGAACAGTTTCGATGTGTATACCTTAGGAAGGGTTGGCAGGTTTGGACTGGACCGGCAGGACACCACCGAAAAAATCCAATGTGCCTTGATGACCCACTCCCCATATCACACTATTGCCGCTCTCCCTTACCTCCCTCTGATGGTGACTTGGAAAGGGGTTGTACGAATGAAGAAGGGGGCCTTGGGGTGGGGATTAGCAGTAGATGGGAGGTATTTATGGTAAACTGTCTGTGTGACCAGGACAGATCAGGATAATAATAATTATTAATAATAATCCAGTTTTCAATTTGAAGATGGTTAGAAGGCATTCAAGTAATAACATACCAATATGCATAATGCACAGATATACGTTTGGCTTGTTGCTGCATCATACATGGACTGAATATCTTATAAGCCACTATCTTCCGTATTTGAGGCATTCATTTTTCCACTTGCAATAACCCAGGGCAATCAATAAGATGTTTGCTTTTAAGCAGGCGGCCAGTAAATATTACCTGCCTATCTGCACCTGAGCAAACTTGCCATCTTTTATTGTACAAACTATTCGTGTATGGCTTGCTTGAAACCTACCTGACTTCCACATGATCTAGAAGAAGGCAAAATAAACCCACCAAAATCTATTTTATAATAATAATATTAATAAATAATAATAATATAATTATATAAATCATAATTAATAATAGACTAGTATGAGTAGTACTACTACTAGATGCAATAAAACATAATTGTAGGGTATATTGATAGGGTTTTCAAAAATGATGCAGCCCCAATTCATTTTTTATCTCCAGTCTCACCAGCAGTGGAACAAGAGGACCCAGAGAGGATCACTTTTCACACACACCCCCCCCCATTTGATAGAAAATCATAACAAATGCAACAAGAAAGATCCTTCTGCACCAAGCCTATGTGTCATCTAAAGCTTATGGACCCCAGTGCCAATTCCCTGGCAACACTGTGGGTGGTTCCAGTCCCAATGCTCTTATCATTTTTTTTTTTCAAAGGACATTAATGTCCACATCCCTCAAATTTTTCCTTCCATTTGTAGGGCACAGGGAAGACTTAAAAACAAAAGAGCTGACCAAGGACATTGTTATACTGTGAACACTCTTGCAGCCAAGTCAATTCAGGAAAAACAAAATTAGAAGAGAGGCTGAGCATTTTTTGTCACTTCTGTGACAACTGACTTAGATAATGTGGTCCAATTTTACACCCATTATCTACCCATGTATGGCCACATCTAGCCGGGCAACTGCTGGAAAGGTACCGCTATTTTTGTAACTGCTATTATAGTACATCTGTAATGAATCAACATTTTCCACAATGAAGTTCAAGATAAATATTTTAGGAATGTTTATAATCTATGAAATACAGATCAGTGAAACCAAGAAATAAAATATTTTATGCTACAGACCTTAGTAACAGCAACACGGACACTGGATAATGAACAATTTATATATTTAATCTGCTTGGGGGTATTGGGTGTTCTTTATTTCCTTTACTATGGAAGTCTCTCTTCTGTTAGAGTGAAAGGCTTTCCCATGGATGCAGAAAAGATTTAAGGAAGTGATCAGGAAAAGGGAGGAATTTCTCTAATTAATGCAAACAGTTTCATGCATGAGAGGAGAGCTGTGTATGTAAAGAAGCAGCTGAAGGATAGATGGAGAGGAGACGATTACTGCTGGAAAAACATTGTGTGAACACACTCCTGGGAAAGTTCTGAAAAACATTCAGCAAGCCGTTATGTGGAACTTTTTCGAAAGATGGGATTACTTTACATGATCTCAGATGTGAATAAATAGCATTAGCTTGTATTCCATTATGTGTATACGAGATAGAGAGAGACACAAGAAGGTGCTTTTTGGATCAAAAGAATTTGTATGGACAGGGTTAAATGGGGTGAAACACAGGAAAAAGTGAGCAGAAGCATATTATTACCTTATATTTATTGGCATTAAATCTCATCATCTCCAGTTCTGCAACAACCCCTGCAATGATGACACGTCTTGGATGGATGCCATTGCTTTTAATACTGCTGTGTCATGGGAAAACACAAATAGACTGCTTTCAATGACCCTTCATTAGTGATCAAATTAAAGAAGACAGGACTAAATGCAGAACCTTGTGGCACTTTAAAGGGCATGTAAAGTCTAAAATAGAATAAGGCTAGAAATGCTGTATTTTGTATACTAAACATAAACATGAATTTACTGCACCACAAGCCTAATCAAACAAATAATTTATGCTTTCAAATTTGGCTACAGGGGGTCACCATCTTGTAACTTTATTAAACATCTTTGCAAGACTAAGACTGTGCACATGCTCAGTGTGGTCTGGGCTGCTTAGGGATCGTCATAAACAAAGCTGCTTGAGTTCTGCATGGCTGGGAAGTAAGGCGGGGGCTCCCCCTGCTGTTCATAAGTATGATTGTTTCCCTGCTCAGCAGTTAGGGACCATCTGACAATTCCTATCCACAGCAGTAAATGAAGGGAGAATTTCACCGCATACAGTCAGGTTTCTTATAAAAACGGTACATATTTTTTAATTAAAGTATATTGGAGATAGGTTTCTTTTTCATTAAAGAAAGTAAAAATTGGATTTTATTTGTTTGCCTTTACATGCCCTTTAATACATTTATACCATTGACTACTTTTCTCTCACTGTCCATAATCCTTCATCTATTTATAAAGTCACCACCAGAACTTAGTTAAGAAACCAAAATTCTATGTAGCACTGTAACAAACGTCTTGTCAATATAATGGACCACATGTATAATTCACCACCACTGCCTAGCTCCCTAATTACTACATAACAAAATTTGCTTAATAACACCGTGGTAATTACTATTAAAACGCCATTCTCTGGCACATCTGAGACGGATCCTTACATCTGAATTTATCCACCCAACTCAGTTCTTGTCTCTTTAACTTATCTTTATATTATTTTAGAGGAAAGTAATCATGGTAAACTGATAAAATTGACTTTCCTAAAATGTGGAGCCTTATTTATTAGGTTTATGAAACCACAACTAAACTTACATACTCTAAAATGATGATTTTCATTGAATTTATTAAAAGATCCGACTATAAAAAGTACACACAAAAAAAAACACACTGAATGACATGCTGAAAACATGAATACACTGAAAACCTCCAAAAATTGGAGGCCTAAATATGATCCCTGTAAAAATTCCCGATGGGCAATGAACTGAAGGTACTGAAAGTCTTTCCATATGTAACAAATAAGGGTCCCTCTGCTGAACAGAGCTGATCTATAAAACAATTTAATTCTCTTACTGGAAGTAGGTAATCTATGTTCAAACACACAACTTCCAGGCAGTCAGGAAGACCAGCAGGACATTACAGGCTTCAAAGTCAAACAGAAAGAGGTCAAATGTGCAAACATCCGAAGACGAGGTTCCTATCTGGGCAAGTTTTCTTGACCAATTCCAGTTCAAAAGTGGATTGTACAATGGAGGTTTGAAAGGTCCGCTAGGGAGGCCATTGAAGAGTTACATGTTGCAAAACAAATAAATACAATGAAAGAAGGAAGAGCGAAAGGAAAACAACTTTGAAAGAGTGAAAAATTGCTGAGTGAATGGAAGGTTCTGATGGGTGAGGCAAAATTAATGAATTCAAGAACACTCGCTCTGGACAGATGGTTATCTTTAAAGCCCTATAAAATAAGCATAGAAATTCCATGAATATTTTCAAGTAGTAAAAAGGTCTGTACAAAGCAAGTTTTAGTACTTCAAATGTATGTTCTAAGGTGTCACCTATTAAGAAAATGTATCTGACATAATGAGCCGTTTACTTTTTTGTGGGATTTCACAACCCGGTCAGATTCTGTTTGAAAATCAACTCATTATCTCATTATCTGCGCCCATGCATTTGTTAGTTGTAGGTTTGCCAGGGCCGTTTCACTTGCCGAAAACAGTAGGATAACGGAAACCCTTTATCCAGAAAGCTCTGATTTATGGAAAGGTCATCTCCCATAGACTCAATTTAATCCAAATTATACTCAGTTTTAAAAAGGATGTAATAATAAAACAGAGCCTTGTACTTGATCCAAACTAAGATATAGTCAATCCTTCTTGAGAGCAAAACCAGCCTATAGGTTTTATTTAATGTTTACATGATTTAGACTTAAGGCATGAAACCCCTAGGCCCCAAGCATTCTGGATAACAGGTCCCATACCTGTATCTATATTTTGCTTTGTTTTCCCTATATACTGTATATAATTTTTAGAACTTGTGTAGGCTGCCTTTGTTTCTCAAATTGATTTGCCATAACCTTGCTAGAAGTCCTATCAAACCAGGGGCAAAGTCTAATGTCTATTGGTGGGGGGGGCATAAGCTTCTAACAGGGCGACTTCTAATTGGAATTTTTTTCAAATTATGCTTTCAAAGAATCTTATGTGCTAATAAACTTAAATGTATAACTTCCGCATCTAAAAGCCAAGTTCATGTAAGAAATCAATGGGAGCAGGTCAGGGCCATTCCTGTCATGAGGCAAGGTGAGCATCTTGCCTCAGGAGGCAGTAAACGGCCAGTTTCAAGAGGCGGCAGCAGCCCATGGATCGCCCCTGGAGCAGGCCCAGATTTGTGACAAGGCCATAAAGTCTCAGGCCTAGTGCGACAGAATTTCAAGGGTGGCTTTCCGCCCAGCCACATCCAAATACAAGCACTGGAAATTTGAAAATCTCCCGCGTGTCTCCATTGCCGAACCAGTTCTACATATAGAATGCACACTCGCACACATAAAGGAAGTGGGCGGGTAGGGGACCGGGAAGGGAAGGGGAGGGGACGAGAAAGGAGATGGGGAAAGGAAGGGATGGGGAAGAGGAAGGAGATGGGGAAGAGGGGAGGGCAAGTGGAGCCAACCTAGGGGTGCCTGTTTAGTAAATCCGGGCCTGAATAGGAGTCATGTTTTGACCCACTGAAATTGTACAAATTTAAGGTATTCAATTTATTTTCATGATTTTAGTCAAACAAATTTTTTATATTTGGGTTTATTTTATAAATAAGCAAACATACAAGTCTGAAAACAATGCTCATTTATTCAAAGGGAAACCTCTAATATTACATAAATTATCATTTTCATTAATAGGCTTCTAACAGGACTGTAATGGAAAACCCAATAGTGGGATAACTATTTTGCTTAAAGACTGATGGAATAAAATGTATGAGATCCTATTCATTTTGGAGTATTCCCTAATATTAAACACATACACACAAGTAATGCTGCGGGTGTAATGGCCCTTTCAATGTGGTAGATCACTCCTCTCTTTCTCGCACACCACCAAAAAACAATTGGAGTCTGACCCAAGAAAGTCTGAGTTACATTCTGGTGCAATTCTCTCAATGGCTCACATACCCTTATTAAAGCCTTACTGTACCTAAGAGTTGTCAGGGTAGTGCTGCAACCAATTAGCAGTTCTTTATAGGAAAAAAGAATGCTAAACTATATCATATGTGTGTTGCATGACATACTGTAAGCTCCACTGGCATAGGGTCCAATATGAATGATAAACAATCTCTGTAAAGATCCACTTAACATATGTCAGCACTGTATGAATAAAGGATAAAACATATAATCCATAATATAATTATCATACAGTATATTTAAACAAAATCAACATGGTTGCCATCACCTCCCTGCTGGAATTTACTGTCTTTTCTTCCATGTTGGCCAATAGATCTGCTCAGTCAGCTGTTTGCAGTTGACAATATTTATGGCAACTCATTAAATCCACATGATGCATTTCAGCTAAACTTGGCCAGCAGAGCTGGAATAATAAGTGTTGTGTTGAGGAAACCGAGTGCCTGGGATTCACTGTCTAGTTGTGGTTCTGAGTCCTTAAAGGTTCTAATCTGTAAGGTCAGAACAAGAGGGTGCTCTAGGTGCAGGAAACACAAGGATATCATTTTTATTTGCACATCTTTCGGTTTGGGTAAAGACCAAAACATTTTCAGTACATGACGACAGAAAAGTAGTTGATATTGTGGCCATTTTTCCCCATTCTACAATATGTTTTTTGCAATGATTTAAACAAACAGACGAGTCAGCAGGACTGCCGTTCCCAAAATGATGGCAGAGATTATCAAAATGACTCTATGCATGCTTAGACAAAGGATTTTGCATTTTCTCATAGAATAATAGCTATGTTAGCAACTGTGTTAGCTCCTTGAATTGTTTTATCAGACAGACTTCTCAGTTTGTCCAAACTGTTCTTGGAAGCTAGTCTTCTGTCTATGGAACGTGAATGGAAGATACCAAATGGAACCATATGTGCCGACAGATTTCCCATGACCATATCATCTACATTTTAATAGGTACTATTGGGAGAGCAAGATTGACAGCAATTTAAGCATTAATCTTAACTATTTATCAAAATAATGTCTAGGATATTAGGTTGGTGTCCCTGCTGAAGATCTGTTGAGCACCAATAATTTCTAGGAATGTACATAATGCACATGAATACCACCAAAATTGTGGACCCCTTTGTCTTTGAACAATTGTGTCTGTTGTGGTACCGTAACTTCATTTCCACAAAAGAATATCTAAAGGAGTCTTCACTCCTAGCCAATGATAGGTCTAATTTCTTTTTGGCTGTGAAATGATCTTCCATGTGCACTATATGGGTGGGTCCAGATAAGTACGTCATGTATTTTCACCCAAAATTTTAATTATATACACTGGCCGCAACATTAGTGCAACATTAGAGCAAATATTGGTACCAGCCGTGCCTTCTGAAGTCATTAATGGGAATTATACTTTTGTGGAGAAGATCCAGTAGGCTATATTCACAGAATGGTGTAATAGCTCACGGTTACTCTTACCCCCATATGTAATAAAAGGCACTAAGTTTGCCCTGGAGCAGTAACCCATAGCAACCAATAAGATGTTTGCTTTTAAACAGATGACTAGTAAATCCTAACTGCTGATTGGTTGCTATGGGTTACTGCTCCTGGGTAAACTTAGTGCCCTTTATTACATAACCCCCAAAATGCCATCCTTTGTTTTTATAAGATATTTCTATGAGTGCTTTGTACTGCAATCATACCTAATGGCAAAGCATACAGCAGAAAGCGTGACCTTTCTAATCAGACACTGGCAATGGTGATAACTGGTCGAAGCACCAGTTATCAATACTAAGAAATATTATTTTCTTTTATTTATTCATAAGGGTTTCAGGGCTTCATATTCTGTAAGTAACTATTATATTTGATGTTGGAGGTTTTTGAACCAACATATGTAGAGGCCAAATTTCTGGATCTGACATGTTGTATTCACATATTGTATTATAAAACATCACATATAAATACATTTAAAAAAAAGGCCAGATGTGGGAAAGAGATTTTTTTTTCTCAAGTCACTCCTGTTAATTGTGTTAGATCTGTTCATTGTGTTCTTCTTATAGCAAAACCTGGTCAGAATAAAGGGTCCCTGAAGATGTACCATGATATTGTGATGGCTTTATGTCCATTTTGATTGGGTGCTGAGGTTCTGATAGTTAGCCTGTAGTGGTAAAGTAGTTCTGTGCTGATGTGGAAATAAATGGCAATTATAAAGTATGGATATGGGATGTAAAATAGATAAAAGGGCAGCAGTGCAATGCTAAAACCTTTGTGTAAGTAAACAGGAGCCTGAAAGGACCACCAAGCAGCGGTTCAGTTCCTGTATCATCATACTGAAACAAGATACAATTATACTAATTATTACATTAACATATATATTTACCTTCATTAAGGTAACAAACAGAACATGTGGAACTAAGAAACCATGGGAATAGGAACAATGCTGACTGTTATTAAATATGGAGAGGTAGACAGAATGAACAGAGTGCTCATGGGTGATAGCTATGTTGCATGACTATAAAGCAGTAATAATCCAATGTCTGGCCAGTATATGATACAGTATTCTAACATATAATTATGTGAATGTGTCTCCTTGCAGATCTGGCAGCGTTCTACACCACTGGAATGAAATCTATTACTTTGTTGAACATCTGGCTCAGAGATTCATTGGGTGTGTATACAACTGTAATCTGCATTATATTGGGCTGAAGAAGGGTGTGAGAGAAGAGAAGGAATGCAGAAATGTCTTTCTATTGGTGGATAGGGATGCACGGGCAAGGGATCTGGTTGAAAGCTATGGTGTTTGATGGGAGCAATAAAAGGGTTGTTACTAAACTGAGAAATAAAGTTTTTAAATGGTTCATTATCTTTACAAAGATGGTACAGCATGGCTTGTTTCTTGAGTGAATACTGCCATATTATCATTTATTAGGTAGTCTATTTCAGGTATGCCAATAACCACCCTCAGGAGTATCACTTTAATATGGAATATATAGAATGGAATAAAATTTCCTTTGCACAAAGAAATTTTTAGGAGTTCCCTATTCACGCACCCATTGAGTTCAACATTTTTTATCTAAGTGAAACCTGCCTACCTGTTAGTTGATCCAGAACGAAGATTACAATTTGCCTCAGAGAGGGAAATGTTCTTTCTAACTCCAAGAAGGCAATCGGGCTACCCCCTGGATCAGAGTCACTAGTAGGGATGTAGCGAACTGCCGATTTGGTGTTCGCGAACGCCGTTCGCGAACACCGGCAAAAAATGCGAACGTTCGCGGACAGTTCGCGAACTTCGAACACCCGCTAAAATCGTTCGAATCGAACGATCGAAGGATTTTAATCGTTCGATCGAAGGATTTTCATTCGAATCGAACGATCGAAGCCATTCGATCGAATGCTTTTCATTCAATCGAATGCTTACAATCGTTCGAACGAATGGAAATCGTTCGATTTTTAGCGGTCGAAGGAATTCGAATGGTCGAATGGTCGAACGACTTGTATTCGAATCGAACGCGAACTCAAAATGCGAACGTTCCCAAACGTTCGCGAACATTCGGCGGACGCGAACGGTCGAAGTTCGCGCGAACTAGTTCGCGGGCGAACAGTTCGCTACATCCCTAGTCACTAGATCCATTTTAGTATCATTTCTGCTTGGTTCATAAAATTGTCATTCAGCACATGTATAACATTGTTCCTTAATTCTTTGTCTACTTGGGGCTTTTTAGGACCTTTGGCCCTGGTGTAGGTGCAACCACTTTAGCCTCCACAGTTATGCCACTGAATAAACCCTATTATCTGCAATTCTACAATGTACATGCAGAGTAAAATCATGATTTAGGGAAGCCTAAGCTCTCCAAAAAGAAATCATCTACTATAACTTCATATATACAGTATATTTTAGGTTCTCCAGTGGATGACCCATCAGTTGTTGACATCTGCAAATGGAAATGTCACCTTCCTCCCCTGCTGAAGATACATTAATTGAAGTTATGGTATAACACAACTTTGTACTTACCTATTTCCATTTCAGTCCACAGCTTAGAATGTCTTTTATTGTCTTCTCAACAAGAGGATCAACATTAATGAGGCTGACAGAAGACAGGTAAGAAGTTGACTCTTAGAAGTCTCTTAGAGTGGGGGTTTCTGCCATGTAGAAGGGGGAACCTTGTATCAACTGGGGCTCCTGTAGTACTGACAAACAACCAGTTACAGGACAAGTATTATGTCTAGTCCCAGCCACCCACTATTCTACTATGGCTAACAATTCAATCTACTACTATCTATTGATTCCTCATTATACCAGACTGACTCGCCTGCTTCACTCGCTAGCCACTTTTTTTATGCTGACCACACAAAAAGATGAATAATAGGCATAATATTCTGTGATATGCAAAAAAACCATGACAGGCATCCAATTGTATTAATGCATAAACTCAGTGATTGTGGTGTTCCTTCAGCAAGGTATCAGGGAGGTAAATAGTGCAGGCAAAGGAACGCTGAAGTCTTTGGATGAAACAGTAGATGGCTGTGTCCCAGAGGCCAAAAGAAAATAGAATTTGATTACAAAAACACTCGGATTAGAAGCAGAAGAGCAATACACGCAGTTTAGCTAAGAATAATGGCCTTGGGAAATAGCAGATGCAGCTAATAAAAAAAAGAGAGAACAGAGCTTACAAAGACAAAAAAAAGTATAATTTACTACCTTTTTTCAAACATATAGACCCTCGTTTTATGCAACACTATTTTAAAATAAAAAACAATATCCTGCCACAAGTACTGGGCTCCCCAAAGAGCTTGACCCAATTGCAACTTCACAGACTGATACGAATATGAGACAACAGAGGATTCTGGGATTTAATTTGAGTTATGATTTAAAGAGATCCAACTTAAAGCCCTGCTCAGACATACTTTATCTGGCCAAATCCTGCCATACTATCACTAACATTGTGATAACAATATAGACAGGAGTGTTTCTTTTTAGTCTTACATATTGTTATCCCTGTGACAGAGAGCATATCAGACAGGGCCTAGAGGAGCTGCGCAAAGTTCTTCCCGGAGGAGACACTTACATGCATGAGGGCATCGAGAGGGTGAGTAATCGCTAAAGGGCAAAATAAAAACAAAAAGTAAAATAAAACATTAGTACATTATTATATTTTTATATTCATCTGTCTGTGCAGTATGACCCTAGAACTACTACCAGGTACCCAAGTATAGTTGCCATCTTTCCGGATTTGACATGGACAGGCGGTTATCAGAAAAAGGAAAACCGGGCATGATCTCCCCTGATTGACATGGCAATCAGTCAATCGCTGATCGCCACCTCATAGATCTGCTCACGGGACGTAGCACGCCCTACCTGCAATGTCACTGACCCACCCCGGTGATCATGGCCCCAATCCCTGCCCAGATCATAAGCCACACAAAGGTGGAAATCCTATAATCAAGGCTATCGATCATCTTGCAGACTGAAGATTTACACCAGTATAGAAACCCACAGAAACCAATCAGCTTTGATAGGCCAGTGCAACTAGAACAACAAAAGAAAAGGTCTGATTGGTTGATAAGGGTCCTACAAAGGCATAAAATCTGTACCTATAGTCGTTATTAAAGGATAGTTACCAGGCATGAGCATGTGTGTGTGTTTTCTGTCTGTTCCTTTTCTCCTCCATTGTGGAATTGAAACCACTTGGTTCTTAAAGGGAAAACTATGCCCCCTGAATGTAGGTCTCTATGAAAACAGCTCATATGTTGCTCAAGTATTCATTTTGGGGCTATAGTTTCCCTTTAAATCATTCTATATATTATTATTTATCAAAAAATTTAGAAAACACATAAACAGCAAAGGTAATGTAACTAATCAACAAAGACTAGGAGCAATTGTGTGCTGATGTCAAAGGCAGGGTGTGGCTAAGGATTCGCACTGCCCCACCACTTCTTCTGAATTACACAAAGGCACCAATTGTTGGAGGTGTAACTACAGAGGAAGCAGGCCCTGCAGCTGCAGGGGGCCCAGGAGGTATAGGGGCCCCATGAGGCCCTAAATAATGAGCCATTTCAACATATATTGGCAAAAATGGGTCAACCTCTAGATATATTGGGGGCCCTAAAATGAATTTGCTGTAGGGCCCAGTAACATCTAGTGACACCACTGCCTATTGTAGGTTAAAAACTTTGTGAATTGCACTTTGAACACGGCACTTGTGTGTATAAATGAGCCCTTATTTATTTAAATGAACTTCCCTTTAATTGAACATACAGTATATTATATTTAAAGGGGTAGTTCACCTTTTAGCTAAGTTTTAGTATGTTACGGAATGGCTAAGTCTAAGCAACTTTTCAACTTGCCTTCATTCTTTCTTTTTAATAGTTTTTGAAGTGATGCCTTCTTCTTCTTCTTCAGAATCGGGGAGATTAGACGGCCAACGACAAATCTCCTCTTCTTCGGGGCGACTAATCTCCCCGAACTGCCTCCCATCAGCTAGAATGGAAATCACTGGCAGGATGGCTCTCGGAGCACTTTGTTCTCCAAAGTCGCCCGAAGTTTCCACTTTGGAAAGCTGTTCGTCACTGTGAAAATGCAAGACCCTCACCCCAGCAGTCACAAAAGTGTGAATAAAATCTTAATGCTACTTAGTAGATCAGGGCCTTGCAGCCACATTAAAGGGATACTGTCATGGGAAAAAAAAATTTTTCAAAATTAATCAGTTAATAGTGCTGCTCCAGCAGAATTCTGCACTGAAATCCATTTCTCAAAAGAGCAAACAGATTTTTTTATATTCAATTTTGAAATCTGACATGGGGCTAGACATATTGTCAATTTCCCAGCTGCCCCAAGTCATGTGACTTGTGCTCTGATAAACTTCAATCACTCTTTACTGCAAGTTGGAGTGATATCACCCCCTCCCCCCCAGCAGCCAAACAAAAGAACAATGGGAAGGTAACCAGATAACAGCTCCCTAACACAAGATAACAGCTGCCTGGTAGATCTAAGAACAACACTCAATAGTAAAAACCCATGTCCCACTGAGACACATTCAGTTACATTGAGAAGGAAAAACAGCAGCCTGCCAGAAAGCATTTCTCTCCTAAAGTGCAGGCACAAGTCACATGACCAGGGGCAGCTGGGAAATTGACAAAATGTCTAGCCCCATGTCAGATTTCAAAATTGAATATAAAAAAACCTGTTTGCTCTTTTGAGAAATGGATTTCAGTGCAGAATCCTGCTGGAGCAGCACTATTAACTGATTCATTTTGAAAAAAAACATTTTTTCCCATGACAGTATCCCTTTAACTTTGTTTGCCTGCCGTTACTTAAAGGTTTAGTATTTCATTTTGGAAGCAGTTCAAAGTATAGAAAGAACTGAATGGATGGCTCTGGTATTGTCGTGTTTGTGTGGGGTTGGTTGCACTGCACATGATCCCTTGCAGCAGAGAAAATCATCAGGTTCTTCTCAAACACAAAAAAGGAACTCAGCCACACTGACCAATGGCCTGCCGCTGTATATAATTGTCAGCTTAACCTCACAGCCCCATTTAATAACAACATCATTCTGCGTAAAGCCAAAAAAAACGACTGGTTAAATAATGGATGATTGTGGAGTCTGTGATAATAATACATTTCTTTCTTTCATATCTCATTCTAGGCAAGCGAACAGATTTATCACGAGAGCATCAAAGGTAAAGTGCCACAAGTTGCCCTTTTCTCATTCTAACTTGTACCATGTTACCAGGCCATAGCTGCAATATGCTGGGGAGTTTATATTGCAAGCTGGTAAGACCTCTGATATATTGATGCATCTGACACACATCGGGTGATCAGTAAAGTCTGACAGATCTATATGTTCAGCGGTGTAAATAGATGGAACTGGGCCCCACATCAAATTCAATTTAGGACCCTCAAAACATTAGTAAATTTACCCATTCTGCCAGGGTATATTGAAATTGATTGTTTTTAGGGCCTTACTGGGCCCTCTACACTCCTGCACCCCCCCCCCCCGAAACTACAGGACCTGTTTCCCCTGTAGTTACGCCACTGCATATGTCTCTTCACCACAAAGAGTGGTGGTAAATGGAACATTTTCTAATTGGACCAGTGTTGTTAGTGGAGTACCGCAGGGCTCTGTACTAGGTCCCTTGCTTTTCAACTTGTTTATTAATGACCTGGAGGTGGGCATTGAAAGTACTGTTTCTATTTTTGCAGATGATACTAAATTGTGCAGAACTATAGGTTACATGCAGGATGCTGCCACTTTGCACAGTGATTTGTCTAAGTTGGAAAACTGGGCAGCAAACTGGAAAATGAGGTTCAATGTTGATAAATGCAAGGTTATGCACTTTGGCAAAAACAATATAAATGCAAGTTATACACTAAATGGCAGTGTGTTGGGAGTTTCCTTAATTGAGAAGGATCTCATTTCAGGCAGTGTCATTCTGTGGCCACTAAAGCAAATAAAGTTCTGTCTTGCATAAAAAATGGCATTAACTCAAGGGACGAAAATATAATTTTTCCTCTTTATAGGTCCCTGGTAAGGCCTCATCTGGAGTATGCAGTGCAGTTTTGGACTCCAGTCCTTAAGAGGGATATAAATGAGCTGGAGAGAGTGCAGAGACTAAGTGCAACTAAATTGGTTAGAGGGAGGGAAGACTTAAATTATGAGGGTAGACTGTCAAGGTTGGGGTTGTTTTCTCTGGAAAAAAGGCGCTTGCGAGGGGACATGATTACACTTTACAAGTACATTAGAGGACAATATAGACAAATAGCAGGGGACCTTTTTACCCATAAAGTGGATCACCGTACCAGAGGCCACCCCTTTAGACTAGAAGAAAAGAACTTTCATTTGAAGCAACGTAGGGGGTTCTTCACAGTCAGGACAGTGAGGTTGTGGAATGCACTGCCGGGTGATGTTGTGATGCTGATTCAGTTAATGCCTTTAAGAATGGCTTGGATGGTTTCTTGGACAAGCTTAATATCCCAGACTATTGTGATACTAAAATCTATAGTTATTGTATGAGTATATATAGTATATGTGAGTGTATGGAGGGGTCAGTGTGTATGTATGGATGCTGGGTTTCATTTGGAGAGGTTGAACTTGATGGACTTTGGTCTTTTTTCAACCCGATCTAACTATGTAACTATGCTTAAAGTCACAAGTGCTTTTAGTTATTGCTAAGCCCATTCAGTTATAAAGTACAATGCAGCTTTAGCAATACAGGGGAATAGCTGCCAATTTCCAGGCTCTGGACAATCCTCTCTGAGTTGTATCTGCTGTAAATATCATTTTCTGCACAATCACACACCATGATTATAGTGAATGCTTAGCAGTAAGGCCCATGACAAGCTGAAACTTGGATATTATAAGAAATACTTGCCCTGTAGTTATATGGGAGTTCTGTGACCTGACTATAAGTACTCAGCCTGCCACCCTGTGCCTGTATATATACTGTAGTTTATAGAAATGTGGCACATCATTTCCTTTTATTCGTTAGTGGTGTTGGGTTGCTTTCACTTTTTGATATGTAACATTTATTTTATCCTGCCTCTCTAGTGTGCCATGAAGGTAGTGGTCCTCTTTTTTTTGGAAATACGAGACAAGGTGCAAAATGCAAAAAAGTGCCCTCTTTGCACTGTGAATTTAGCCCCACTTGTTGTGCACCGATGTGAAACTCTGAGATCTCCTAGAATATAGTGCAAAGAATTGCACCAAACTCTAAAACCAGTGCTGCCCACAGAGCTGCAGAGACAATGGGCAGGAGACTGGTGGCTCTGTTGCACTTTGCACCTCTGCCAGGATTTAAATCTGGTACAAAATGAGCACAAGAAGGACTGGATGGAGCAGTAAGGGCTGTCGTTGTGTATTGCCCTTTGCAAATGGGCCCTAAAAGGGTGATACTAATGGTTCTGGTTGGGAGGGTGGAGGTAAAAATGTGACTATTACTATTTATTCTTCAAAATTTGTGAGCATATTATGTAATGCTGCAGAATACAAGGGGTAAGGTCATGATTCAAGAATGTAAAATTAAAACAGCAAAACATCTGTCTCACAAATATTTTGCTGTAATGTGATGTTTAACTTTACTGTGTTGCTTTGCACTTTAAACAATGCGCCTATTGTTCATTGGGACCACAAAGAGTGCACTGCAATAAATTGGAATTACTTGGAATGTTAGAAAAAACTCCATTGATTATTACATTAATTAGTAAAACATTATATTAATTAATTCTGAAGTATAACCAGTTGTATTGATTCAACGACTTCGCAAGGGCATTAATAACAGGACATAGTCACTTCTAGTAGTCAAAATATGAACTGTTTTTAACAGGTTTGTGTAGGTGCACAGGCAATCTGGTTGGCAAATTGGTTTGTCAGGCGCAGCCATGTAAAAGTTTGAGAGTAAGCCTAAAATACCAGTTTGTATATGCAATTATCTTATGTGATAATTCTTCTTTAAATGTATCACAGTTATCCAACCTGTGGTCCTCAGGGGCCCAGCCATTGCTCAGCACTTAGTTGGTTATATCATGCCAGTTAATGTAAAGAGCATTGAATGGTGTTCAGTGAGCCAGTGTCTGGATCTTATTAGTTCTGCCTGCAATGCTAGCTTCTGCACAATAACCAAAAAATCTGAGATGAGAGTGGAATGATGATGGTGTTGGACTGGGACCTCAGTGTACACTTGATATTGCAAGGGGGAAGCAGACTCGGAGCAGAGCTCAGGTGTCAGCCAAGAAGGTGTTGGAAACAGCCAAGAATTTAGTGGAGTGACATCTGCCAAGAAGCAAGAAAATAGTTAGAAGTCCAAACATGCAAGAACTGAAATGTATTTTACTATCACAAAGAAATAAAAATGCTGCACATATCCAAGTTACCAAGAGATTTAGATTGCAAGCTCTCGTATGTTGATCGCCAATAAAACCAGCTGTAGGTCAGGAAATTCCAACTGCAACAGCTGAAAGATCACGGTGGTTGCTAAACATGGTGGATTGGTGAAAAGTCAAGTACCTGTTGGAGACCAGCTTGCTGCCTCAGGACACAAATACACAATAGAAATAGCAATCATCAAGAAACAAGTATGGGAAATAGCTGTTGCAGCATTATGAATTCCCAGGCTTAGTTAATCCAATTAAGCAACCAGAGCACCCAATAAGCACAACAAACTAAAATACTTCAAAGAGCACAAAGACGTTTCACTGTGAAGGCATCATAGAAGTGCAGAATTGCTTCTAGGATGGACTGTGTGCCTTGTCCTGGGCCCCAACACTATTTAAGGCTGACCTGTGTATTCTCTATCTGATTGTCCACCTGGCACAAGGAGCTTTTCCATTTACAGATAATAGTTATAGCACTGCTGAACTGATCTGAGCGGTCTCCCAGCAGGCTTTCTGGTTTGCAAACAGGCTCACTCCTTAAAAGCTGCCTATTAAAAATGCACGAGTCAAGTGACTTGGCAGGGGATAATGGTGACACTGTAAAATGGTGTTCCTTTCCCCCTCGGGGAGCAGAAGTGCTGTTTATGTTGTTTATACTGGGGTTCCATACACTTTTCCAGACATGAAGCATGTGGGTACTTCATGTACAAAATATGCTTTTATCTCCCTCTATTGTGCCAAATGGGGTTATTTGATCAGCCTACTTTTTGATCTGGATCAGCTATTACACATTGTTCTGAAGGCTTTGTAAACCAGATATTAGTGGCATTAATGGTTCTGAGAGAAATGACACCTGGGCAAGCACTTCTTTGGCATGGAATCTACTCCTCCTACTATATATACAATGCACCTCTTTTACAGATGAAAGCATATACTGCATTTTCTATAGGTCTTATATATGGGGCATATCTTGTGAAGGGCTTTTTGGATCCCTTTAGCCCTTCCAATAGTTTTCACTGACTAGATCCGAGAAGGCTGAAACAGGTTGTCTGCAAGTTTGAATATGACTAATTAGACTCTACTTGCTGGAGTAGGTGTTTGGTGTTGAAGGCCCTAAGGCAGAGAGTCATAGTAGGAGAATATATGTAAGGAAGGCAACACTACTGAAGAGATTGCACTAGAAGCTATAGAAGGTTGCAGATCGCAGGACTATGACAAGTAATGGGATAACGTCAATATGGTGGGAAGAGGCATGTGACCTGAGTAGTTTGGGCAAATTTGTCCTGTTTCACTTCACCGCGAAATTCGCGAAATGGCGAAAAATTCTCAAAATTCAAATTTTGACGCCCTTGTCAATTCTGACGCTTCCGAATAATGTTGATGCCTAACGGTTTTGACGCAAGCTACTTTTCCGACATGTGTCCAAAGTTTTTTGACGCCGCCACTGCAGTTCCGTGAATTTATTTGCGGCGGTGAAATGCAGAATTGCCAAACTGCCGAATTTATTCGCCCATCACTAGACTAATAAACGTGCCCCATCTTGAAAAATACCATTAGAAAGGTTGTTAGCAAGGATGAAAACCAAGGTTATTCCTTTTAAATTCAGTGCAGAACATTGCTTCTTCACATATTTTCAACTAGTCAGGTGTTTGTCTTGGGGCAACCATTTTGCTTGTCTCAGCTAGAGTATTCTTCATGAGCAGCAATACCCCAGCAATAAAACTCTAGGGGCCCTATGCCTGGAACATAAGGAAAATGTAAATTCATGCACTTGGAGCTTTGAGACCATACAAAGGCATGAATGTCCAGGCTGAGTCCTTATATACAGTCCATGGAACTCATGGTTTAAGTTTCCTTCAGGCTCGTATTAAATATAATATCAGTGTTTTGACCATTAAGTATAAGATAATGCTTTCTCTGCAGGTTACAGGACAGCAAGTGTTATCATAGCACTGACTGATGGCGAGCTGCATGAAGATCTCTTCTATTATGCTGAACGAGAGGTACAAGCAACTTACTTCCACCCACTCCTACAATTTACTATTTAGGCCAGGAATTTTTATGGACAAACAAAATGTATTCTCTGCAGAGTTAGGTTTAGTTTTGCTTTATTAATGTTTCGTTTTTTATTGTGTTCTGCAGGGCTGCATAATATATTCATGCTTTACAAACACATTAATAATAATTTTTATATAGTACATTTTTCAAGCCTCTTTGTCTTTCAGGCCAACAGGTCCCGTGAATTGGGAGCCCAAGTTTACTGCGTAGGTGTTAAAGATTTCAATGAGACGCAGGTATAAATTTAAATATTGTGAATTCAAACAAGCAAAATGACTTCTCTTCTGTGCCCTCCATTGTCTGTGCACTTGAATAAAATTCAACATTGAACAACATCAAGAAATTAGAATTTGACTTGAGCCATTGAACGAATACTTTTAACACTCTGCAGAATTGTGTTTAGTGCATGGTAATCACTATGCTGTTATTCATTTATAGTACAAGTATGGGATCCATTATCCAGAAACCCATTATCTTGAAAATTTCAGATTACAGAAAGGCTGTCTCCAATAGACTCCATTTAATCTAAGTAATCCCATTTTTTTTAAAAAAACAGTACCTTGTACTTAATTCAAACTAAGATATAATTAATCCTATACAGAACCAACCTATTGGGTTTATTAAATGTTTGCATGATTTTGTAGTAGACGTAAGGTATGAAGATCCAAGTTATGGAAAGATCAGTTATCTGGAAAGCACCAGGTTCCAAGCATTTAAGATAGTAGGTCACAAACCTGTACTTCTATTTATAGAATGTGAAAAAGCCTAGGGGTTATTATGTTATGGAAAATTGAATTTAGAGCCCTTTTGCTGACCATGATCTTAGGCATGTTATGTAATGAGCATATCTTTTTTCTCATTTGGAAAAAATATTTAGTTTTAAATATATTTTATTTATTATAGTGGCCCTATGCATTCACTTTCAGCTTATTTTTGTATTGAAGTTGAAATGACTGTATGTATGCCTTTAAACTTAAGCCTCATGTTTGCAAAAAATTGTGTTTATTAAGGCCAAGTTCTGCTGTTGCCATAAAAATTCCCATCTTTGATAAAGGCTCCAAAACTTTCTTGTAAAGCTGAAACAGGGGATTCTGGGTAGTAGCAAGTGATCCAAAGTTTGTTTCCCATCAGCTGAATAAATGTTTGTTTTAAAGACTCCGTTTGATTCCAAAAGATATGACTTGGTTTCATTGCAGCCATTGGCGACTGTTTGCAATTATGGGAACATTTTGAAAATAGTTTAAAAGAAAAAGACCGATGTACATTACCTGTTAAAGTCTACATACTACAAAACTTTTCATTTTAATCACCATTGTTTTATTTTTATTTTTCCTGCTACTCGGGCACATAGCTGGCACGAATTGCTGATAGCAAAGATCACGTCTTCCCAGTGAATGGAGGCTTTGAAGCCCTTCAAGATATCATTGGCTCTGTGAGTATTTTGCTTCCTATAACAATGCCGCCTTTCTTGTTATTCTGAAGATGAAAAGCTTTAGTGGAAGAGGTTTTGATATTGCATGGTTTCATGATTTTCATTATAATTAGGGTATTATCATTGGGACTTATCTTCTTCAAAGGAAAATAAACTTAATTTTAATACTGATGTGATTGGAGAAGCATTAAAAATAATATGTGTCCCGTTGGGTAAGTTTGGGTTACTCTTATGCCTTCAGAGGTTGCTATACACCTGCATTACTGGCTCCACGTAAAAGCCTTTAATTAGTCCAGACATCTTTCTTTTCTTTCTAGTCTGAGGTTCTGGACATGAGATTAACTTCCAGGTCACAAATGGGAAAGAGTCCAAGTAATTTAACATAAAGAACACAGGAGGAGAAGCAGAAGAGATTGGAAGCAATAGGGTGGTTAATAATGGGGAGGACTATGTATGCTATTTTCACTATCCCCCACATTCTCCCCTTCCTCCCACCTTACTCTAGAACAACATTTCCAAAACTCTACCCCTTAGAGGTGCTTAGAGCTTTCCGAAAGGCCATTTGGGACAAATCTAGGTAGAATGCATTTTGCTCCCCTAGATACTACTGGAAACCCAATTTTGAGGACAGTTCGAACAAGTTTTGGCATGGGTACATTGATGTCTAGATATCTTTGAAACTATGGGTGATACAGCAATGTTGTCCTCAGATTGTGACCTTGTTATGAGCTAAAGGGGTACCTGGCCTAATGATGGTTCTCAAAGGAGAGCTTGAACTGAACAAGCCAACAAATACCAAAAGTGATTAGTGTTTACCCAATAAAGTGTCAAGTAGGACACATTTGGCTCCTCTTCGTAATGGACACCTATTATTTGAGAGCAAAGAAAGCACAGAGGTAGAAAAGGAAGCTCTTTATACAGAGTTAAGTTTCGCTATTCTCACAGGGAGGGAGAGCAGTACACTTTCCTTCCCATGTGAAGGTGGGTTAGGGTAGGGGTTGGGGGGTATATGCTCCTGCAAGAACTTTTTCAGTCTATGAAGTCTGACCTCTGTAAAATACTCTGCAGGTTGAGCATGAGAGAGGAACTTAAATTAGTACTTTCAAAAAAACAAGAGAAACCATGTGAAATAGTATTTAAATACAGGAAGTTATCATCTGTTTTCCAGGTTTACATACAGAACCTCAAACATACTAAAATAAACTGCCTCTCTCCAGGCTATTGTGGGGATTTTGGAGTATTGTGACTGCCAGCTGCTTGGCGAGCAAATTCCCATGCAGGTCCTGGCACGCCAATGACATGTCAATCACCTTTTATAAAGGAAAGGCAGTTCTCAGCACATATCAATTTGGGAGAAGAGAAGGTGCAGCTCCTGGAGTGAATTTTTACTTTCACTGTTAGATTAAATTAGGTCTGTTCTGCAGTGTTCTGGCTCTTCCCAAACACAGGGTTGGAAAATTATTGTAATTAACAAAAGCCTCCTGCATCATGAGTACAACTAAGATTCTATGAAACACAAAGGTATGGAGGGGTACATAAGTCCACCTCACCTATTTTATAGGTGCTGAGGCCTGTCCCCTTTGGAGTCACAAATACTTTAGGGTTTTTTAATAAAAGACAGTAAGTTTGCCCAGGTCCAGTAGGCAATAGCTACCAATCAGCAGGCAGCCTTTACTGGTCATCTGTTTAAAAGTCAACATCTTATCTCTATGGGTTACTGCACCTGGGCAAACCTAGTGCTTTTTACTATTGCCCCCCTTTTCTGTCTAATAAACTAAGATCAGGGCAGGTTATAAAGTGTAATCATTTTTACATGTTTTTGCCATGTTTTTTTTACTTTGTACCTGCCCTCTCTAAATGTTCAAAGGATCTTGTGCTCCAAAATGCCCCCCATACTTGTGACTTCTGGGGTTGTAGTAAGTGAATTGTTCAATGCACAGAAAAGCTATGTTTGACAGTATTAGCCTAAAGTATCCAATTTAATGGTGGGCCTATACATTAGAACCCCCATTTTATGTTTTTTCAGGGGACCAGGATGTAAAATCCGGGAAAATGTAAAATCAGGGAAATATGTTAAAGTACATTTTCTTCAAGTACTGGAAGGATATAAGCACAGGAGTCAGTTTTACTTTGAGATACAATATTTACTGTGTTAATAACAAGGGTCAAACATTGCAGCATTAATGTTACACTATGGGGGGCATGTGCAAGACTCTATGTCAGTCACATACACAACCTAAAGCAATAAGTGATTGATGCAGGCAGGTCTGGACTGAGAATTAAAATAGGCCCTGGCATTTCAGGTACACAGAGGCCCAATCAGCCCACATAGAGGCCCAAACAGCCCCCACCAGCCCACTAAATACTGACTTTCTATGGGACCTTATAGCAGCCCGTCTGGCATTTGCCAGAACCCACAGATTGCCAGTCTGGGCCTGGGTGCAGGACTGTATAAGGGGCAGACTAATTGGAATTGACTATTTACAGGCAGAACCATGGCAAAATATACATCTGGTTATTATTTTAAATCTCTTTATTTCACAAATAATAACATTCATAGTGGAAAAAAAGCTATTCTTGGGGACATCACGACAAAATTTTGATCATCAGGGAAAAAAATCAGGGAAATGCACCCATTGAAATGCATTATAAATTGGTGGGACCATAAATAAAAAATGTAAAATGTGGGAAAACTCAAAATCAGGGGACTTAAAAATCGAGGTTTCACTGTAATTAATTTATCATGCAGATGTCAAGTTTGAGAAGAGGGGTACTAATTATAGAGCCCCAAATAAAAACAATTGAATGTAGAATGCCCCATCATCGGACTGGCCCACCAGGATACCAGGAAAACTCCTGGTGGGCCAAGGTGTCAGTGGGCCCTCCTGCTTCTAAACATTTGGCCTATTTCATAGCCATTCCCAATTTCTATGAGAATAAAGAGGCTAAATAGATGAAATAATAGGTTATAGTATGTAAAGAAAAGAGACTAAAAAAACTTCGAATTTCAAAGTGTTTTTTTGGCTACTTTGACCATTGAATGGGCTACTTCGACCTTCGACTACGACTTCGACTCTGAATCGAAGGATCGAACTAAAAATCGTTTGACTATTCGAGCATTCGATAGCCGAAGTACTGTCTCTTTAAGAAAAAACTTTGACCCCCTAGTTCGCCACCTAAAACCTACCGAGCTCAAGGTTAGCCTATGGGGAAGGTCCCAATAGGCGTGCCTAACTTTTTTTGGTCGAAGGATAATCCTTTGATCATTGGATTAAAATCCTTCGAATCGTTCGATGAGTTATTTGTGCTTCACTAAAGCTTTGGACACTGTGCCATGCAATGAATTAATGGTTGACTTGCAAGGTCTGGGAGTGTATGGCTTGCTAGTGTGATGTATGGGATATTGGCTGAAGGACAGGCTTCTGAGTGTGGTCAGGGGAGTACATTCAGATGAAGGGCAGGTAACAAAGAGACCCTCAAGGGTCTCATCTGGAACCTATCCTATTTATATATATTTATAACAGATGGTCTGAAAAAGAATCTGTCTTTTTGCTTGCGATGCACCCTCTGGTAATTATTCATGTCAGTGAGAATAAAATGATAGATGACTATGACATTAAGTTTTGACACCCAAAAAAATACAAAATAATAAACTCAAATACATTTTTATTAACTGATGCCAGAGTTCTGAGTATAGCAGAAGAGAAAAGGGGACTTGGGCGATGACTTAAGAAAACATAAAAAGAGGCAGGTATTTCATATGGCTCAGATGGAAGGGGTCCTTTATGATGGGGTTACAGTGGGCATAGTATTTCCTGTATTAGGGCCAGATGTGTAAAGGAATGATGTACAGATCTACAAGTGGCGGAACCCCTAGCACACACTGGTGTTGCCCAGCCATTTGCTGCATTTATTGAGTTTTGCTATCCCATAACAAATGTATACTGCAAAAAAAAAGGTCACTCTGGCACCAGCTGACTCTATTTTTTTGTAATATGCAGATCCTTAAGATGTCCTGCATCGAAATTCTAGCTGCAGAGCCTTCCAGCATATGTGCAGGAGGTAAGTATCCAAAGTGGCATTCAAATAAATGCAATTAAACCTTGTTGACAGCAGTTGGTCATACATTTTATAGAAGAACAACATCTTTCCTGGTAAACCCTGGCCTGTCTTTTTTCTCTAGTCCGCGGTCGATATCCCTTTTCTTTGTTAGATCAATGGCCCATGTTACGTTTGAATCACTGTTACATGTCAAATAATCCATCAGCAACTAGCATTTACTGTTATCTGTTGATATGAGTTATCTTCTTTTATGGGGCCTGTTTAAGCTTTTTCGTTCTTATTCCATTACTAATAACAAATCTGTAGTTTAGGGTCTATGAGTAGAAATTGATGACTCACTACACAAGGGAAGAGGCCCAGGTGCACCACCCTGAGCCCTCAGCACGGGGAGCGGATAAACCAAAAATAAAACCTTTGGAGCAGGCACTCAATGAAGGCAGTCTTCTACCAGGTGAATAAATTCAAAGTGAGGAGTTTATCGTGTCCATAGCCTTATTCGTTTCATGATAAACACTTAATCATAGGCTCATATGATTACGTGTTAATCACAAAACGTGTAAGGCTGTGGACACAAACTCCTCACTTTGAATTTATTTGCCTGGTGGAAGACCTTCATTGGTTCCTGCTCCAAAGTTCTTATTCCATTACTCCCAAAGTATCCCAAACTAGGAAGGTGGTAGGTAACTGTCAGATGTTTTCAGGTATAAAATAAAAAGTGCATTCAGCAGTCCGACTATCTATATATTCACCCATCAATATTTACAGTATATTCACCTGCCAATTTGCTCTCTGCTCCTTTCATATATTTTAGAAACTTTTCAAGTTGTAGTGAGGGGGAATGGCTTCCGATACGCCAGGAATGTGGATCGAGTGTTGTGCAGCTTCAAGATCAATGAGACTTCACCTCACAGTAAGATTATTTTATCACAATGTATTCTTGTGTTATGTAACCAGATAAGATATTGGAAGAAGAAATGTCATAAGGGTTCAGGGCTACACAGGCTGCAGGAATCACCTATTTATGTAACATTTGAGAGATACTCCAACATGAGCCTTAAAGATTGGAATTACCCTTATAAAATGTGGGGAGTTGTTGGTCCCAGAAAATGGAGACTGCACAGTTTATAGGACATATGGTTTTGTTACTGGCCAATGGCGTGTGTTCAGCTGTGCTAATGACATTCATCTGCAAGCTTCTAAAAGAATCCTGACAACTTTGTGTGTTTGCAATGGCTATAATTCAAAGTCTTTAATATTTACAAGCTGGGATGGATTCCCATGAGAAAAGAGTTTGAAAATTAGGAAATGAAATGCATGTATTAGTAACAGAGAGATTTTCATTAAAGTTACCCGCTATCCCACAGCCACACTCCCTTCCCAGACTATTATCCCACTGTTACTATAGGCAGCATATCTCCCTACTATACCTGCTATCCCACAGTCACACTCCCTTCCCAGACTATTATCCCACTGTTACTATAGGCACCATCTCTCCCTACTATACCTGCCATCCCACAGTCACACTCCCTTCCCAGAGACTATTATCCACTGTTACTATAGGCACCATCTCTCCCTACTATACCTGCTATCCCACAGCCACACTCCCTTCCCAGACTATTATCCACTGTTACTATAGGCACCATCTCTCCCTACTATACCTGCTATCCCACAGTCATACTCCCTTCCCAGAGACTATTATCCCACTGTTACTATAGACACCATCTCTCCCTACTATACCTGCTATCCCACAGTCACAGTCCCTTCCCAGAGACTATTATCCACTGTTACTATAGGCACCATCTCTCCCTACTATACCTGCTATCCCACAGTCATACTCCCTTCCCAGAGACTATTATCCCACTGTTACTATAGACACCATCTCTCCCTACTATACCTGCTATCCCACTGTCACACTCCCTTCCCAGAGACTATTATCCCACTGTTACTATAGACACCATCTCTCCCTACTATACCTGCTATCCCACAGCCACACTCCCTTCCCAGACTATTATCCCACTGCTACTATAGGCACTATCTCTCCCAACTATACCTGCTATCCCACAGTCACACTCCCTTCCCAGAGACTATTATCACACTGTTACTATAGGCACCATCTCTCCCAACTATACCTGCTATCCCACAGTCACACTCCCTTCCCAGGGACTATTATCCCACTGCTACTATACGCAGCATCTCTCCCAACCATACCTTCTATCCCACAATCACAGTCCCTTTTCAGAGACTATTATCCCACTGTTACTATAGGCACCATCTCTCCTTACTATAAGTGCTATCCCGCAGCCACCATCCCTTCCCAGAGACTATTATCCCACTGTTACTATAGGCACCATCTCTCCCTACTATACCTGCTATCCCACAGTCACACTCCCTTCCCAGAGACTATTATCCCACTGTTACTATAGGCACCATCTCTCCCAACTATACCTGCTATCCCACAGCCACACTCCCTTCCCAGACTATTATCCCACTGCTACTATAGGCACCATCTCTCCCAACTATACCTGCTATCCCACAGTCACACTCCCTTCCCAGAGACTATTATCACACTGTTACTATAGGCACCATCTCTCCCAACTATACCTGCTATCCCACAGTCACACTCCCTTCCCAGAGACTATTATCCCACTGTTACTATAGGCACCATCTCTCCCTACTATACCTGCTATCCCACAGTCACAGTCCCTTCCCAGAGACTATTATCCCACTGTTACTATAGACACCATCTCTCCCTACTATACCTGCTATCCCACAGTCACATTCCCTTCCCAGGGACTATTATCCCACTGCTACTATACGCACCATCTCTCCCAACCATACCTTCTATCCCACAATCACAGTCCCTTTTCAGAGACTATTATCCCACTGCTACTATAGGCACCATCTCTCCTTACTATAAGTGCTATCCCGCAGCCACCATCCCTTCCCAGAGACTATTATCCCACTGTTACTATAGGCACCATCTCTCCCTACTATACTTGCTGTCCCACAGCAACAGTCTCTTCCATCTTACTACCAACTACTGCTGATCTGTGAAACCCAATCTGAAATCTTGTACAATTAGGATTGTCAAGGTCCATTGTATCAGTTCTGTGTGTTGGTACCCTTGTGGTTGCAGCTCTGGGTTTAATCAAAGAAAGGATTTCACAATGAATTCCATGCAATCTTGGTCTAATTTCTATAAAGTTATTATCTGTATTATAATAGGGCTCTTCACTGTCTTTTCCTAACTGTGTTTTCATTTCCCAGACAAGAAGCCTTTGGTGGTGGAGGACACATATCTCCTTTGCCCTGCCCCAGTGCTGGATGAAGCTGGCATGTGAGTTCTGCCTTCAACTTTTTTAACATTTAGTATATGTTATAGATATATACATAATGGAATGGCAACTTTTGGCTTTCTATCCGTTGCAAAACTACATCTTCTAGCATTGACTCAACCAGCAAAACTGGCAAGTGATGATGAGAGGTGTAGTTTTGCCGAAGATTAATTTACAACATTGTAAACCAATAATAAGATTGTTGTGGGTCTTCTGATGCTGATTTATGAGTCCCTATGAACATGAATGCAGAGAGAGACACCCTGGAAGGAATAAAACAATGTAGAGCTGCAGTCTTAAGGCCCTTTTAGTAGTTACTAATCCTTAATTTCCTTCTAGAATCTGTGTTTGCCTATGGCGTGCTGAAATGATTTCCTCCTGTACAATGCATTAAATCTGCTAGAGGATTTAGGCATATGATTCCACTGGTATGCTATTTTATTAGACATCTGCAGTGTCATGCACCGTATGACAAGTTATCATGTAAACCTCAGAAAAGGGAGCACATTTGATTCCCTGTCATTCTGGAGTGAAGTAAATAGCCCAGGTGGGGGCAGTGAAAGAGATTAGTGTTAGGACTGTACATAAAGGTTTGTTTTGCAAAGCAGCTTCTGTTCCACTGATGAATTGACTGTGAGTTCAGTACCCAAGGGCAGGCCACGAGTAACAAAGGCTGAGGCAAATCGAATTACCCTGTGAGAGGCTGCCCAAGTGCCCATGTCTAAAAGTTGCAGCAAATATTGTGATACTGATGAGGTACTGAATGTGCTGTTTACTATTAAGTTCTGTTGTCCACCCTCCAGTGTTATTATATTGCCATCCTTCTCATTAACAATTCTTTTTCACTTATTGGAACACCGACACTTTTTTACGTCCCTCATTAAGCATAAACAAACACATCAACACATATTTAAGAAAAAAATAAATTCTGATTAAGAAGCTTATATTTTTCTTTTTATACTTGCCTTAGCAATGGCCCAGCAACAGCCAGGTCTCACCATTATCTCAATTCTTCTGCCATAGACACCTTCAGGTCAGATTCAGACCTCAAAACGTCTATGGAGAGAGTGTAGGCAGCAGTAGCCACGATCCCGGGAAGGTTGGTTTCACCATGGAGACTTACAGAACACAATCTGCAGTGATATTAGCAGAATGTTTTCTTTACACAATACACATGGCGGCAATCTATGGGAAAGCTTACGGTTTAGCTTTAACTGTACATAGTAAATCAGCTGTCAGTAACCTTCTGTCCCTCTTTGTTTTTCTAGGGAAGCTGCCCTGCAAGTCAGTATGAACGATGGTCTCAACTTCATCTCCAGCTCTGTCATCATAACCAGCACTCACTGCGTGAGTCTAAAGAGTACCTTTGAGTAGACTATTATATTAGTGACTATTATATTATTATATCACTTATTATCATTTATTTAAGGTTAACAACTCCCAGGAGTTTAATATTTTCCACATCCCCGACTGCCAGGAAATTTTCCTGACACTCAGGAAAGTGTTAATAATTTCACTGAATGGTCATACCAGAGAGATGAGATATGTGAGTTGATATACATGCATTGAACTAGCTTGTTGCATTACTGTGTGACAGCTCTGCTGCAAGTTGTACAGTACAGCCCCTGGGGAGTTGTTGGTTCAGCTGTAGCACTCGAGGAAAGCTTGGGATTCACACTTTTCTCATGTTATTTATCTATTCCTCAGGCACCAATCCTTAGTGTTATAGTTCTACTGGTTCAGAGCCAGCAGTGCAGAAGCCGAGACGTGTCTTTTCATTGAGGTTTCTGGATCTCACTAAGGCTGACCATATGGACTTATGTCTGTGTGACCCAATCACTTGGCCTGCATGTGATGCAGATGGAATTTTGAGACTGTGCTGTTTCAGTTGTACAGTCTAATATCAGCAAATTGATTTTCTAGACTAAAGTGATCTAGAGTGGATCCCTGTGTAATCATTTGGATAGGGCTTTGGCAATGACAACCCTCCCTTTCCACCACCCCACCAATGAGGCTACCCAAAAAAGCCTTGCTCCCCCATATCTGTATTGAAATGCAATGGGGTTGGCAGCCTCGATATCTGGTCAGTTGACTTTCTGTCCACTCTTCTCTAGCAGCCATTACCAAGTAGGAGCATGCATACTTGAAGTAAGGAACATGTTGACTTTCAGTGCAATGATACAGAAAAATAACACATATCTATTTCCTTTTGTACCCTTTAGGCAGATGGGACAATCCTGGCAATAGCTCTGCTTATCCTCTTTCTCCTGCTTCTTCTTGCCCTGATGTGGTGGTTTTGGCCCTTGTGCTGCACTGTAGTAAGTACTATTACTGACTTGAGCTTCGGCCTTTCATACCTAGAACCCTTAAATTGACTTTTGCTAACGGCAGCATGATCTTTCATTCAGTGCACACGAGCACCGCGTATCAGTTGGAATGAGAAACATCTGTAATAGCCTTATGCTTTTTGTGCCTTTCATGCATAATCTACTTCTAAACGTCCTTTGTCTTGGTGCAGATTCTGGTCCCATCCTCAGACCTTTCTTCCAGATGAAAGTATTTGTCTTTTATGAATAAAGTCCATGCATATTGAGGGCTCAGAGGTGCGCCCATTTGATGTGCAGTTTCTAAATATATATATAAATGTGTGTACAAAACACATTGCGAATGGATCAGAGGGCCCTTCAAATATGCAGCAGGTGTCTCTATTGACAAGGTAGACCAGTGGCAGGTTACATCAAACCTTTAGCATTTCAAAATATTTGTCAAGCAGTTAAATGATTATGCAGAATTCACAGGTATCAGATGCCATCCAATATGAATATGCACATAGTATAACCACGCAGAAAAGCCCAATTATTAATATAGCATCAATACAGCTGCATGGATATAATCGGCAGCTGTAGAAAACACAGACAAAGGGTCACACGTTTTGGCTGCCCTATTTGTTTTACTCCCAGGTATTAACAAAAGGGAGGTTTGCACCCAATCGCTAAATACATAGCCTAAATCATGCAGCAGAATTCCCAAAAGCGGTGGGTATGGATGTTGTGTGCATTCAACTCTAAAGCAGAATTCCATCTGTTCTGTTTAGAAAGGTATAATAAATGTTGCACAAGAACAGCAATGTATGATATATATGTAACTCTGTACAACTACATTGCCTAGCATCCCCCTGTAAAACTACAACTCTTATCCCCCCCCAGGAGGTATATGTCATCAACAAGTGAACTGATGAAGATGGTTTATCCCTGAAAAAAATACCTTTGCTTTCTCCAAAATCCATGTATGCTAATATTTATATAATAACTTAGACCAACAGTATTTTATGTACACAGAGTTTTTGTTTTTTATGCAAAACTATGCTCCCAAAATGAATAGGAAAGGTCTTTTAACTTGTGGGTGCCAAAAGTTAGGCACCCCCAAGTGATCGCATGTACTTATCAAATTAAGTGGCACATTAAAAAATCTTACCAAACTGCAATATATATTTACGTTATTATTTCCCCTTTACATATTTTCTCTTGACCCATAATTTTATGATATTCTCTGATGCCTGAGAGATCACCTGACCAGAAATACTGCAGCTCTAACTGTAACAGGAAGAAGTGTGGAATCAAAAGACACAACTCTGTCTGTTAATTGGCTCATGTGACCTAATGTATGGTTTGTTTGTTTGTTTATTTGTTTCTGTGCACCATGAATCCTACGGGTTTTACAAATGAGCTGTTTTATTCAATATATTTTTACAGAGACCTACATTGTTCAGGGGTATCGTTTTCTTTTAAATTGTTAAATGTTATATGGACTGCATGAATTGAAACACTCTATTTTATTTATTGTTTTTAGGTTATAATGGCCCCTCCTCCACCCCTAGAGGAAGATAGCGAGGTAGGAATATTCTTCTATTTGTTGACTTTATAACGGATCATTTATAATGCCCCCGGGCAGAAGTTCAAGAGTACTTAGGGGTACAATTGCACGTCCCTTAGTGTTGATGCAGACAACACTTCTGCCAAGGGTTAAAATGCAACAAATTCTAACAACCCACAGTTATTTTGTTTAAAGCTTTATATATGTGTTCCAGTGGATATCTGCACGCATAATGCTATTTCCATATGGCAAACTGACTGCATGTAATTGAATTGAAGTGAGAGTTTTTTGGATGCATAAAGAAATCCAGATGATTGTTTGCTGCCCTTGGAGGGGTTCTGTTGGAATGGCATAGAGGGGCAGCGGGTGAAGCCATATCCTGAGGTGACTGAATATTCAGCATCTGGAGTGCATTCCTTGTACGGTATGAACAGGCGAGGTGCTATGAGGACATTATTACAGAATTAGAGGATCTGTAACTGTACCTCGATGTTTCAATAGTCAAGAGATTTTTCCTGAGGCAGTCTCCAGATTCTCCCCTTGTGGTTACAAGCCTGTTTTTTGGCAAGTACTCTCTGTGCCACCAGTAATGCTTTACTTCAGCAGAGTATTGTATATGCCTGAAGCAGGCTTAATGTAATGACAGGGGAGGGAGGCTTTATAGCAACAATAAGGGAGACAATGGGAATAGTAGTCATCCATATAAGCCTGAACTGATGGGCCATCAGCAAAGTGCTCTCAGGTTAACTGCAAGTTATATAAGGTTACTCCGGCTTTTCTGCAGGCTTTGTGCCAGAGACAGTTTCTTTAGAATTAATCATCTAGGCATAGCATGAAGCTGTAGTGTATGTGACCTTAAATGTCCTTTAAAAAAAATGTCTCTGACTCAAGGCTGCATGTAGGGATGGATGGTCTGAGAGGGGGGGGGGGAATGTAGAGTAACTTTGAAGAGCACTAAATGTATTAATTAGATTCAGTCTTTTTTATATTTTCATGAGATGCAGCTTTCATGTTTTCAGGATAGTTTCCCTAAAGGCCTAATGTGTTTTGCACAGCAGAAGAACTTAACTCAAGGCTGGGGCAGTATCCTTAATGATATTTGTGGCACGTAAAGTTTGGAAGAGTTCATTCCTGCACTGCTTATCCTTTAGCCTTGTTCCATTATAAGATCATGAAACTCGTTGGTGGCGTTGTATATCTTTATATTTTATAATCAGGGGGCATACATTTCCGTAGCAATGTCAAAACAGTAGCACATATTACAGCGTTTTCTAAAAATAGCAATTCTCTATGGCGTTAAATTTTTCACTACTGCATAAATTCTTTTTGTCAATTAGAGGACATCGCGTGTTTGGAAAATAAGAATATATTGCACAATAAAACTGTGTGTTTTTTTCATAGTCGACAAGATGGGAAACATTTTTTAGAGTTTTCGTGCCAAGCAAGGCCACTCTTGTATTTGTATTATACACCAATCCCACAAGTTTATGAACTTATTAGGCCTATGAGAGGCCCAGGCATAGACAGCACTTTGGTAATGGGTGTTTTGGGGGGGGGTCCTGAAACTAATTTACATGGGGGTGTTGAACTGCTTGCCTTGATGCCGTAATGGAGTTTATATGAGTTGGTTTTCGGTGTTCTTGAAGTTATTTTAGTCTCCTGCTGAGTATGTAGAAAAAAGCCCAGATGTTTTCCTTTTAGAGGTGCTCCAAAACAACTACAGCTGCCCTGTATTCAACCCATGAGTCTGCCTCCTGGTAGCTGACACTGACTTGCAGTTGGTGTGCCAGTCTCTTAAAGGGATACTGTCATGGGGAAAAAATCTTTTTTCAAAATGAATCAGTTAATAGTGCTGCTCCAGCAGAATTCTGCACTGAAATCCATTTCTCAAAAGAGCAAACAGATTTTTTTATATTCAATTTTGAAATCTGACATGGGGCTAGACATTTTGTCAATTTCCCAGCTGCCCCATGTCATGTGACATGACATGAAAGCGATGGAATGCACAGCCATCCTATACATGACATGGCATCCATTGGGGACGACTGCCAGCACCTGTGACTGATCTCATAGTCTGTGTGTCGCTCCCATTCATTACAGTGAATTTTTCATTATGGAGGTCAAACATTTTCTTTATTGGAGTTGGAAATATTCCCTGAAAGGAGTTGATCGCATCTGGGATCTTTATATTTCTCCCACATTGCTGTTCAATGCACTTTTAGGTTTTACATTCATGAATGTGTTATTTCCTACATATTGTTCTGCTCAGCTGTTTCGCTTCATCTCTGTATTCCTGATTTACTTCAGTGCCCTGATAAATCCACTGGTTAATAGTTATACTGGTTCCCCAGGCAGGACACAATATTCTTTTCCTGTTGTTTGGTTTTTTGACTTATCTATCAATCAAGGAAACAAATATTGTATATTTTCCTTCTCTATTTTCCACAATGGGTATTATATAATTATGTAGGAGAGCTCAGGAAGATTTTTCCTATTATTGTTCTAACTCTTGATTGGCTACTCAGGGTTACTAATGAACTAATGACTTTGGCATTGTTTATTTATAACCCACATTGTTAGAGTAGTGAAATGCCTTTGTATTTTGTTTTTTTTGTTGTCAAAACCTCCATCTTCTAGATTCCATAATAGTTATACCACTTATATGGCTGGGGGCAGATTTACTTAGCACAGGGTGCTGAATAAGCAGAAACCTATTTTTGATCCCTCCTACACATATTTTCCAGCTTGGTTACAATTTTTCATGATGATCCCATTAGCTGTGCATGCACAGACAAGCAGGAGTAGCTCAGACTGTATACAATGGAACTACCTATAATTTCCCTACAGAAGAGTCATAAAAGGATTAAATAATATTTCCACATATTTCCTATGCTAGTACTCTAGCACTTGGATATATTTCACTTTTATAGACAAAAATATGTGCAGCTGCTGTTTGTAGCTACAGTAAGTAAGGGTTCAGGATGCTGACCCACCACTCCTCAACCGCATTTTTAGTTAATCTATGAATGTGGCAAATCCATCATTTCAGAAACAATGAAAATTAATGTTGGACCAAATACAAATTCTAATCTGTGGAAAACTGCATCATTTAGGTTAGGGCTTTGAAGCCATACAATTTGGTTTTGGTTCAGCAAAGATTGAAAGATTTGGTCTGGGTCTCGCCTAGCTCTTTGAATGGGTATAGATATAGAAAAATATTTATGTGGGATTTGTGGGAAGGCTACAAAAGCCTGAACCTAAAAATTTAGGGATGCCTGCTGGCCATGTGCAAGCAGGGGTTTGGGCAGGAGATTTTGTTTGATTCTACTGTCCATCCAGTTCCCAGTGGAGCATGTTGCAATGCAATCAGGTCAGGAACGGGATGGGTTGCTGGTGTAAGCAGAAGGGTAGTTGGGAAGGTGGGAACTGTGAGCATAAGTCCCTGCCTAGGGGTGCACCACATTGATATCCACCTGTTGATTACAAGAATATCTATGACTACAAATAAAATTAGAATTTCCCCCTAACTGAGCTTCAAACTGGGCTTTCAGGAGTACCTAGGAGAGGAAATGGCCATACTTACTCTAATTTTCTATTTCACCAACGGCGAATAAATCCTTTGAGTCAAAAAATTATAGGCGCGCTTCAGAATATTTGCACGCATAAAAATTGACGAACGTCAAAATAATTTAGATGCCCATTGACTTCAATGCATTTCACAAGATATGGGACAAATTCGACCATCACTAGTAACAACAGCTCGCTGCCCCCCTCCCACCAGAAGAATATTCGGAAGACCCTAAGCATATAGGGATGGGAGGGGGGTTTCAATACTATAGAGGAAATAGACTCTGTGGTCTGGGCCCCCCGTGGGGTCTGCTTTCTCTATAGTTAGTTAGTAGACCTAGATCAAATTAGAGTAGATCTAGACAGTGGAGTAACTAGATGTTACTGGGCCCCACAGCAAATTAATTTTCGGGCCCCCAACATATCCAGAGATTGTCGTGTTTTATCAATAAATGTTGAAATCATTCATTATTTGGGCCTCGTGTGGCTCCCTATGCCTTCTGCGGCCCCTGCAGCTGCAGGGTCTGCTTCCTCTATAGCTATGCCCTTGGATCTAGAGTAAACTGTTCTTACATTACCCGCAGTGTAGTAGCATGCATATCATCCGTTATAGGTGACAGCCAGAATCATTCTGGACTCTGGAGGTTCAGGTATTTTTTTGCTGATTTTTACTGGTATTAAATGAGTAGAGTTTAACTGGCAGGTTCATCAATGGGAGGCCCAGCCCCGTAACTACAGTTCTGTTAGGAATTCTTTAATTGTCTACTGTCAGTTTCCTAGATGAGGGATTAAGACAATTTCTTGGCCCTTCTGCTGAATTTCGCACTAAAAGGAAATTCTTAATTATGTTCTAAAATTACTTGCAAAGCCTCTGTTTGGAACACATTTTCTTAGACTGCCTATCTACCTTTCTAATGTGCTAATACTGTCAAGATCCACTTTTAGGATGCCAAACACTAGAGACTATTGGATTGTTAGATTCCTTAAAACAAGAAAAAGAGAACAGACAATTTCTATATAGAAAATATTGACAAGACAGGGGTTTTATGTAGATCTTATACATTATTGACATAAGTCCCTGTCCCAAAGGAGGTTGATAGCCACCTTTAGCAACCCATCTCTGTTCATATTGCATTGTCCCCAGAAAGTACCTTATACCTAACACAACCCATTAATAATTGATACATTTCAAACAGCATTTCAAACTCAGGAATGACAACCCTGTTTTGAAAGCGCTTAACATTTAAGGGATACAATGCTGTGTGACCTGTACACACCCAAATCCCACATTGAAACAAATAATTTAGGCATCTCTACACATAACTTTTATCATCAATTCTAACCCTATACAGGATATGCTTACAGCAAATATCTGCTATAATTAAATATTCCCTCTTCTATCATTATTATTATTTATGTAGAGTCATCATCATTTATGCAGCACTTTGCAGTGTACAGACCAAATGGTTAACATATACAACCGTTTTACAAAAGTGACTTACAGTTAAAATTGGATATTATCAGGAGTCGGTGGGGAGGGGGCTGCACACAAGAGCTTACATTTTAAGAGGGAGAGGAAGTGACACATATGGTGAGGGTGGGGCTAGAATTCCTGTTGGTTAGTAGAGTGATGGTGAGTACATAATAGGAGATGAATACCGGTAGTTAATGTGTATGTGAACAAAGAGTAGCGGGCTCAGTGGGTGGTAAAGTTGCTGAAGGCTTAAGTTATAGACTAAAATGAAAAGGTGAGTTTTAAGTAACCATTTGAAAGCCTGGAGGTTCCAATCATTGATGGATTGAAGTGGGGTCAGTTTAGATATGGGAACATACCAAGCAGTTAGTTATATTGCATTAAAGTGAGATACTACAATGGTATGGATGAGAATTTTGGTAGTCTCTTGTATGAGAAAGGGTTGAATACTTGTGATGTTTCTAAGGTGAAAGTGGCATAATTTAGTGAGCCTTTGAATGTGAAGAATGGGTGCAGTCTAATGTGAGTCCTAGATAGCGGACTTGAAGTATTGGGGTTATATTTTTATTTTTCACACTAGCAGTGATGTCAGGCAGGGAAACAGAGTTGGAAGGTGGGAAGATGACCAGTTCATTTTTGTCCATATTGATGTTTAGTCAACAAGAGACATAAATGTAGAAGAAGAGGTCGATTTGAATCTTATATAGATGATGCTGAAACCCAAATGAGTCAATTAGCTGATCAAGACCAGTGGTATAGATTGAAAATATTATAGGGGTGTTAGAACAGAGCCTTGAGGTACCCCAACTGAAAGAGGCCAAGGAGAGGAGGTGGAGGCTGTATGGGAGACACTGAAGGTCTGATTAGAAAGATAGGAGGAAATCCAAGATTGCACAGTTTCTAGAATCCCTAATGAGGGGCCCTTAAAGGGCATGTGAAGTCTAAAATAGAATAAGGCTAGAAATGCTGTATTTTGTATACTAAATATAAACATGAACTTACTGCACCACAAGTCTAATCAAACAAATAATTTATGCTTTCAAAGTTGGCTACAGGGGGTCAATATCTTGTAACTTTGTTAAACATCTTTGATGTTTGACTAAGACTGTGCACATGCTCAGTGTGGTCTGGGCTGCTTAGGGATCATCATAAACAAAGCTGCTTGAGTTCTGCATGGCTGGGAAGTAAGGCGGGGGCTCCCCCTGCTGTCCATAAGTATGATTGTTTCCCTGCTCAGCAGTTAGGGACCATCTGACAATTCCTATCCACAGCAGTAAATGAAGGGAGAATTTCACTTCATACAGTCAGGTTTCTTATAATTAAAGTATATTGGAAATAGGTTTCTTTTTCATTAAAAAAAGTAAAAATTGGGTTTTATTTTTTTGCCTTTACATGCCCTTTAAATTATATTATCATGATCACTGTAGGAATTTCTCAAGGCACGTGTCTGAAATAATGGGATGCAGTAATGTTTTATATTTCAGAAAGACCTGTAAATATTTATTGCTGAAATGATTTGCTTCCCCCTGCCCCAATACCTTCCTTGTAAAAAAACAAATGTTTAGTGCGGAACCCTTTGTGATCCACATCTCATGGCATTGCAACAATAAATAAGATCATTATAATACATTATGGACAAAACAAATCCAGAAGTCTTTAATGTGTAAACTGTTGGTAATTGGCACCACCCTGGTATTTCACCAACCATTAGGGATAGGCTGCTGTCCATGGTACTGAGTAAAGAAAATAATAAACACAGTGATCACCTACTTCAATTACAGCTATGGGACCTGTTATCCAGAATGCTTGGGACCTAGGGTTTTCTGGATAAGAGATATTTCTGTAATTCGGATCTTAATACCATCAGTCTACAATAAAATCATGTAAACATTTAATAACCCCAATAGGCTGGGCTTACTTCCAATAAGGATAAATTATATCTTAGTTCGGATCAAGTACAAGGTACTGTTTTATTATCACAGAGTATAGGAAATCCTTTTTTTATAAATGTGGATTATTTTGATAAAATTAAGTACAGATGGTCTTCTGTTATTCAGAGCTTTCAGGATAATGGGTTTCTAGATAATGGATCCCATAACTACAGTCTATAGGAATCTTTGTAACAATGTTTGTGTTTAGCAGTTTGGGGTTCATCTATTGGGGTTCCTTCATTTCCATTTTTCTACTCTGAGTAGTTGTTGTTTAGCACTGCCAGTCACTGTAGGACTTTCAACACAAATAAGAAGTAAATAAAGGACATTAAAATCCAGAGAAGTCTTTCCAGATGCCAATACCAAGTACTAAGTAGGAAAAATTGTTAAATAAAATTGTTAAATATTATATTAACAGCAATGTTTATAGCAAAGTAGACTCCATAACTGTTTGGGTCCCATGGCTGTAGCTGGGTCTGTCTATTAAACAATGACAATATACAGAATATTTGAACAAGAACAAAGCCCTAAAATGGCTTTGAACCAGGATTTTATTTTAGTTACATAAACATAGATTTTTGCCTTTTGGACATTCCCCTTTCCAGCTTTCATGGAAATCTGACAATGAATCTGGGAAAACCTTTTCAGAATGAGTCCCTACAGTACAGATAGGAAAATCCTAAATATTATAGGTTGCGTTACATTTTCAGAATGGAAAGTAAAAGTTTTCCACTTCCCACCAGAGAGGGAAAAGAAAGAGAAGCGTTGCTGATTAGGAACAGATGAAAGAAATGGTTTATGGAAGAGGCAAGGGTGTGGGTTGCAACCTCATTAAGACTCCACTGCGATGTTTAATAACAAAATCACTGCAGAGGAAATGTGTGTGTCTGTGTGTGTCTATTACTGGTTCTTATGCAATTACTTAATTTATATCCAGGATTCTGGGTGAGATATTTATCATGTCATTTTATACATGATAAAGACCTTTGATGTCATGTGTATCACATTATGGGTTAAGACCACTGATCCCTTAACCATAGATAAGGACTAAAAATGTATGCCAAAGCTGTTTAATGTACTTCTTTATTTATTCCTTTTATATACTGAAATATCCTACAACAACAGACAAAACTTGATTTGCAAAGTTGACTTGCAGATTTAATTTGGTCCCAAGAGAGAAAGGGTAAAGGGAATATAAGCCTTTTCTAAATGTCTCCTATTTATGTGTCCCAAACTGATGAACAAGGATTATGTTTGCAAATAAATCACTGTGATCAGACATTAGGAGGGCAGATATAAAGGGCCATATTTTAGCCTGGTCAGCCCATATTTTGGCCTGGTGGGCCCAACGGAGGACCCTTATATGGGCTTTGTTTATCATTTACTAAATAAAAACTGGGTTAAATCATGTTGTGCTTTCACTTAACCTATTATTTGGATCACCATGTGTTAAGGCTACTAAAAAGACATTTAAAGGTAATATATACTATATATATATATATATATATATATATATATATATATATATATATATATATATATATACTGTATATATATATATATATATATATATATATATATATATATATATATATATATATATATATATATATATATATATATATATATATATATATATATAAACAAGGGAAAGTTGTGCTCACTACTATTTTTTAAAACCATTAGGCGGGGGTGCAATAAGGGTGTGACCACAAAATACATATAGATATATACATATACTATATGTATTTTGTGGTCACACCCTCATTGCAACCCCGCCTAATGGTTTTAAAAAATAGTGGTGAGCACAACTTTCCCTTGTTTGTTATAGTTATACAGGAGCAGTGACCAGCTCCATGTTGTAGCTCCCACCCCTCCCAGCTATAGTCAGGTGATCCCACTGGTGTCTAATAAAAGGGCAGCCAAGTTTGGGAGTTTTAACTTTGAAAGCAGCTAGTAAGTTGCAGGTAAAACTTAGTCCCTTTGTAAAATGTATAATTAAGCAATTGAATTCTTAGTGAATCAGATGAAAATTAAGCGTAGGACTGGCCAGATATGGGATGACTTTGACGTAGTTGGCCAGCTTAAATATATTGCAATATATGGACAAACAATCCCTGTGTTGTTTAAAGTGTAAGGCATTTTTCAGTAGCAGTATGCACAAAATGTCGCTGTCTTAAATATATTGATAATGGGTTGAGTGCAGAGGACCTCTTGTAGTTGACTATATATATATATATATATATATATATATATACATATATATATTGTTTTTCTTCAAACCCACCTTCTTGAATATGTACCAAGTCTGGGCAAGAGACATGTGATTTACATTGTTCTGAGCTGTAGCCATATATGATAGAAGATAGATAGATAGATAGATAGATAGATAGATAGATAGATAGATAGATAGATGATCATTAGAAATGATGTGCTGTATGGTCAGGTAGGAAGCTTCAATATTTCTGACTTGTGGGGAAGATTCCTCAGTTCTGGCATTTCCTGTTGTGAAAAGTTCTGTCTGTGTCTGAGGAGAAGGGAAGGAGCAAATAGGAAAACAGGGAGGGGGAGAGACAGAGAGAATAGAGGCTTGAGAGTGCAAGAGATATGATGGGAAGGGAGAGGCAGAAGGCACTGTGATGTTTTTTTCTCGTGAGTATATGCTCATACAAAATAATATTCACTTACTCAAGAAAGAAGGAACACAATGTGAAAAGAGCAGAAAGCTTCACTTTTAAGCAGTTTTCATTATGTAGCTTATGCCTGGTATTACAGAGAGTCACTACCAAATGGAGTGCAAAATGGGAATCTGTCAGTATGCAGCTTCAGCAGACGCAAGACCCCTACAGTCTGAGGCCCATTGTTTAACCACTAGCTTTGATAAATGTGACCATTCCACTACAACTGCCAGTGAAACCTCTCACTATACCTTCTCCATCTCCAACATACTTTTGGTTGGGGCTGAAGCTTGCCTGATAACAGAACCCCAGTTGCTAGTCTCCTGCTTGCCTGAACACTCAGCATAACCTATTCCCCCAGACAACATATGGTGAACAGTAGAGTTCATTTACAGATCTGGTTGAAGTCTGGTGACAGCCATTGTGCATCCCTGTCCAACATTTTTGGTGATTTTCTCGTAACATTTTCAGGCCCTGATTTGTGGAAAGGACTGAGCCTTGTGCAGCATAAATTAAGGGCCGACATGCTTAATTTACTTAATTCCAGAGCACTAAGCACCAAGGGGAGTCCAGCACTGAACATTTTGAAGCAGAGTAGTTACTTTGGCCTCCGCTTTAAGGTTTGCCTACATAAATATATGTACACCAAGAAAGGAAAAAAAAACAAAGCATACGCTCTGGTCTCCAACTGTTAAAATCTATATGTTATTCTATAGATAGATATACTATAGATAGATTTGCTAGACTCCACACACATCCTAAGAAATATAGATATACAGTATTTATTATTGCAAACAAAACAAATCATAGAAATTCCAAAGGATAAATAAGTTTTCAGACCTCTGCGTAAAACTCTGCACTTTGGAATTCTTTCGTATTTAAACATTTTGAGTAAACACAAGATGGAGGATGATGTGCACCGAAACTCTGATAAATTCATATACGAAAATGGTGAATTTTGTATTTTGGGGGAGGCTACTTAAAGACATTTTCTACACAAACTCAATCATAGTATCCCGAAGCCATGTATAAAATCTGAGAAAACAAGCAGGATAAATGAAAGGGACAATTCTATGTATAAAAAGCTCCCCAAAAAACTTTGTAGGATAAACACAGTGTCAGACTTACCTTTCATGTCATATGGCAGGATAAATAAATAAATAAATAAACTACTGGTTGTACGTATAATGTCTATCCTCTATGCTGTGGGAACATATTGCTGTTGGTTTGCGGAGTATTTGCTTCTCCAAACCTTCATTTAAATCCACCTGGCTGAGGTTGGATCGGGGACACATACCTGCAGGATATTTGCATGGACTTCTCCATCCCCTTCCTCCTACACACCGCTAAAGGAAGACCTTGATGCACATGATTCTAGCTAAAGGAAACCATATACCAAAGGCCTTTATTTCATTACTATTTGAATGAAATGTATATGTGGAGTTTTGGGAAAGCCATTTATCCTAATGGCACGCTGCTGTTCTTCTGGGATTGATTATGTGGGTTTAGAAACATATGGTTTTTGGTTATTTCAGTGTCCGGCACCTACAGTATGTTCTCTTTCTGCTTTTATATATGTTTGTTATGCACTGCTCTTTGATTTTCTTTCCCTGGGATGGGGAATTATATGGTGCGTATGTTGCCCATGTGTTTAGTTGTTCACTTGCTGCTCTGGTGGAAATAATTACGCGGGCAGAACTTTTACAACTTGTTAACATTTTTGTTTAGTTTTACATTTACTCTTACTGAGTTCTACCTTATCATTAAGCCCACCACTATAACTGATTTACTGCTATGCCTGTGATATACTGAGAGATACTGAGATATGAGCGCTTCTCTGTTCCAAATACATTACAATTTTTGGAAATACACACTTCTAAACATTTCATTAAATCCATTATATCCATTAAACATTGTACATTAGATGTTTTACAAACTTCTTGGTTTTTAAATGTGTTATGACAGCCGGCTGCATTCCCATTGGCTACATGATGATTTCGCATGTAGCAGTTGCTTTGGAACCTCTAGCTGCATTGCTATTGGCTAGGTGATTATCAGGTAGCATGAATCAGTTTCTTTGGAACTAAGGGGTAGTATATTCCAGTCTGTGATTGGCTGAATCAAAGGTATTACTATGTTACTGCACAGCTCGCCCTAGAATTATCAAATGTCAAACATAGTTTTGTGTCAACAAGCAGTTGGTTATCTCAGCTTTTGCCACTGGCATTTCAGATGCTTGAGAGAAGCAGAGCCCACTCTTCCAGTTCTGTCATGAATCTTTCTCAAACCAGTCTCCATTCAGAGTACAGGTAAAGGACCTGATATCTAGAATGTTTGTTACCTGGGGCTTTCCGGATAAGGGATATTTCTGTAATTTGGATCTCCATACCTTTAGTCTACTAAAGGTAATTGGATTGTTTTGCCTCCAATAAGGATGAATTACTGTATATCTTGAATGGCACTGTTTTATTTATAAGGTACTGTTTTATTATTACAGAAAAAAGGAAATCATTTTTAGAAATGTTGAATTGTTTATTAAAATGTAATCTATGAGATCTGGCCTTTTTGTAATTCTAAAGTTTCTGGATAATGTTACCAGATACCAGAAGCATGTTGGAGGCTTTGGGCAGACTATAGGGGTTCTGTAATTTTGTCCAGCACTGAAACTTTCACTAAATATAATTAACTTAATTTACCAAAAATGGGGCATTTATTATTATTTTATTATTAACATGTATTTATATAGCGCCAACACATTTCGTAGTGCTGTAAAGTAAATGTGTTTATACAACTAAATCACATGGTTTGTTGAGTATATAGAGATGAGTTCAGAGATGTAGGGTGCGGCAGAGTTATGAATTGCTTTGAATGTCAGGGTCATTAATTTGAATTTAAATCAGAAGAGTAGTGGAAGCCAGTGCATGGATTGGCAGAATGGCATGGCAGAGGTGGAGCGGTTGCTGAGGTGTATGAGCCTTGCAGCAGTGTTCATTATGGACTGGAGAGGTGACAGTGTCTGGTGGGGAAGGCCAATTAAAAGAGAGTTACAGTAGTCTAGACGTGATATGATGAGAGAGTGAATAAGAATTTTGGCAGCATCTTGGGTGATAAATGATCGTTTTTTGGATATGTTCCTTTGGTGGAATTAAAATGATTTATTATTTATTATTATTAACATGTATTTATATAGCGCCAACATATTGCGTGACTGGATATGAGGAGTGAATGACAGGGCAGAATCTAGGATAACCCCAAGGCACCGGGCCTGGGGAGAGGGGGTGATAGTGGAATTGTTAACTATGATGGATACTTCCGGGATGTTACTGGTGTTAGTTGGAGGAAAGAAAACCAATTCCGTTTTAGAGAGGTTTAATTTAAGGTAGCGTTGCGACATCCAAGTAGAGATAGCGGACAGGCAGGAGGAGACCTGAGTTAGGAGTTCTGGGGAGTATACAGGGAGAAAAACAAGTGTCCCAGGACAGAGCCTTGAGTAACCCCAACAGAAAGAGGTAGAGGAGAAGATGCTACTCCATTGTAGGAGACACTGAAGGAAGGATTGGTGAGGTAAGAAAAGAACCAGGACAGGGCTGTGTCATGAAGGTCAAGCAAATGAAGGGACTGGAGAAGGAGAGGGTGATCTACAGTGTCAATTGCAGCTGAGAGATCTAGCAGTATTAAAATGAGAATTTTTTGTTGGCTTTAGCTGTTAAAAGGTCATTAGTTGGTCGGGTCAGGGCAGTTTTAGTGGAGTGTTGCGGTTTAAAACCAGATTGTAGGAGGTCCAGCAGGTTATTGTCAGAGAGGAAGGAAGTTAGTCGGTTGTAGACTAGGCGCTCAAGTAGTTTAGAGATGAAAACTAGCAGAGAGATAGGTCAGAGGTTGTCAAGATTGGAAGGATCAAGAGAGGGTTTTTTCAGAATGGGGGTAACAAGAGCATGTTTTAGTTGAGAAGTAAACAGTCCAATTGAGAGCGAGAGATTAAATAGATGAGTTAAGGCTTTGATTAGACAAGGATTGGTATTGCAGAAAGGTTTGGAAGGAATAGGATCAAGTGGGCAGGTCGTAAGGTGAGAAGTTTTGTAATGGTGCAATATGCGAAAAAGTATAGAAAAACACTGCCCCAATCCCTTCTGCATGTCACTCCAAAAACAGTTTGTACCTCTAAAATGAAGTGCAATGATTTGCATCTTACTTTATATGCATACAGAAGGGATGAAAGGGGAGTGGCACAGGGGTGTCCCATGGAATGCCCCTGGCACTTGTGACCTTCAGGCAAGCTGGGGAGCGTGGTTAGTTGCAAGGTGTTGGGAATCCTGTACTTTAGTGCCCACTTGAGCCAGCTAGTAAGTGCAGAATTGTATGTAAATAGAAATACCAAGACAGTAGAGGTATAGGTATCCCAGTTATACACAAACACTGCCCAGCCTACTGTCCTCCACAAAACACATTGTGGGAAGCCAAAGGGGCACTATGTTTGAAATGCTGATGTGGGCAAGGCTTTCCCAAGTAAAAGTAGGAGCAGAAAAAAATGCTTGGAATGCATGAATGGCAATCTCTGTAAAAATAGATCCGCTAATATTTAAGGTTTATATGTTACACAGTTACTTAAAAAAATACCATCAACTTCATTCCCTCCAAATGAACTACAGTGTACATTTAGACAAATACTTCTACTGACCCCTCCATACACTGACAAAAGTAAACTACAGTATATATAACAATATCAATCCTAGTTTTAGATAATAATATCACCATTGCCTTATTATGTTTATCCAAGAAATCATCCAAGCCACTCTTAAGAGCATAAAGAGAATCCGCCATCACAACATCATCCAGCAGTGGATTTCATAACCTCACTGCCACTTACGCTAAAGTTCTGTTCCTCTAGTCTAAAAGGTTGGCCTCCGGTGCTTTGATCATTTTATGGGGAAAAAAAAAGATTCCCAGCTATCTGTCTACAATGCCCTCTAATGAACTTATAAAGCACGGATCCACAACATTTCTTACCCATGAGTCATTCAAATGTAAATAAAAGTTGGAGAGCAACACAAGCATGCAAATAGTTCCTGGGGTGCCAATTATGGGCTGTGATTTACTATTGGTAACCCCTAAGTGGACTGGCAGCCTACAGGAGGCTCTGTTTGCCAGTACAGATAGTTTTTATACAACCAAAACTTGCCTCCAAGCCAGGAATTCAAAAATAAGCACCTGCTTTGGGGTCACTGGAGCAACATCCAAAGGCTTGGAAAGCTACATATTGCTCACGAGCTACTGGTTGGGGATCACTGATGCAAAGAGTAATCATGTCCCTCACAAGCGTCTTTTTTTCCAACCCCAACCTTGACAGTCTACTCTAAATCTTACATCCCTTTAACCTGTTTTGTTGCACTACCTTTCTGTCCTGGAATGGTTTTCAGTGGAAACAACATAATTATATTTTGCAAAGGAATAGGGCAATTGTTTTCAGTTAAATTAAAGTAAAGTGTTTCAGAGCTTTCTGGGATAGAGCAGCACTGAAGAAGAAGAAGGATATAAATATAATGTACAATGTTCTTTCGTTGTCTCTCCCTGCCAGAATATTTGGCTGCTAACCACAATGAGACCATACAAGGCAGATGTGTGCACATCAGTATTCTGAATATATATATATATATATAATTTTTTTTAAAATGTATATATATTTATACATTTGCGGGACATTTTGGCTTAAAGTGAAAATAGCTGAAATTTAAAACATATTGGCCAATCCATTTCTGAGCACACATTACACAATACAATTCATGTGAATTGGCTAGAGTTTACATTGCTGTAATGAGCTAACTCATTAATGCCAAAGCATTCCATTGTATGAAATTAAAAGGGCTTTAGAATGATTCCTAATGTCATTACAGCAATGTGCAGAGTTGCTGTCTTCTTGATGAAACCATGTTCCAATGGGTAATGGTATCTTTTAGCAGCCTTTGGTCCAGTTAGTGTATGTGCCTTTCCTGGTGCTGCCCTGTAGCCTTCTAAAGAGTATGTCTGCTTTGAAAAAAATCACAGTGCTCCTATTAGCCATGAAGCCTTTTAATATGGATATAAACCTGTGGCCATTCACAGAAGTTTGTGGTGAGACAGGATGCAAAGTAAGAAAAACATGGCGGCTTGCGCCTGTTTGCACTTTGTACCCTGCCCCACTATATTAGTAATAACCCCTTGTATTGTGTGTGTCCTCCTCCCCCTTTATAGAGCCTATACTATGCAGTAAGTGTGTAAGTAGGTACCTTTCTTATACAGGTATGACATCTATTATCCAGAATGTTTGGGTGACCTGGGGTGGGTCTTTCCATAATTTGGATCTCCATACTTTGTTTACTTAAAAAATAATGTAAACATTAATTAAACCCAATAGGATTTATTTTGCATCCAATAAGGATTAATTTGATCATAATTGGGATCAAGTTCAAGGTATTGCTTTATTACTACAAAAAAAAGGGATTTAAAAAAAAATTTGTTTAAAATGGAGTCTATGGGAGATGTCTCTCCCCTAATTGGGAACTTTATGGATAACAGGTTTCCTGATAATAGATCCTATACCTGTAATAATATTGCCTACATGATAATACATTGGCACAGGTTTGACTGCTTTCACCATACTACTCTTTACTTGTTACTCTGTTATTAATTTGGGGTTAGATATAGCAATCAGTCTATAAAATGAGATACATGGATGGGACTTACTGCCTTCAAGGTTGAAAGATAAAGGCAGCATCTGCCAGAATGGAAGGCATTTCATTGAAGTAGAAGCTCTAGTAAGATCTTGAAGATCATGAGTCGGAACAGAGATTTGGTTGTAGATACTAGGTGAAACACATTTATGAACACCATTGAGTATATTCTCTTAAGTAAATAAGACAAGGTTCTGTTGAGCCCATGTACCTTACATTAAGTAAATATTTGCTCTAATTAATAGGGCAGTCTTTTAATTCCAAGCGACAAATTCACTAACCTCCGAAAATTTGCCAGTGACAGCTTCGCTCACAGCGCAATACTTCGCCAGGCGTAGATTCGCCAGGACAACGCTAATTCACTAAAATCCAAAGTTGCGTCCAGGGCATCGAACACTGGCGAAGTTGCGTTAGCGTTACTGCGCCAAGTTAAGCGAAGCGAAGTTTGGCTAATTTGCATACCCGGGAAGTTAAAGTTCAGTGGACGTATATGTTGCAGCAAATACATTACACTACACAAGCCCGGGAAACCTTAAAATAAAATAAAGGCATTTGGCATATAGCATTTTTCCAGTAATGAGGTCATCTTCTAGAACATAGGGTTGTTTTCAAGTGACTCTTCTTTGGCAATAGTTTTGTTATTTGAACCAGTGAATCTATGCAATTTTCAACCTGATTGTGCAAGAGCCATCAAGAGGGATTTTATAAGATGCCATTTCAGTACAGGGATTAAAGTGTTGTTTATTAGGGGAATGGAATGTACCATGGAGAACATTTAGGCATCTAGCAAACCTCCGATGAATTGTCACATATCCAACCACAAAGCATATGTATTGTGAAATGTAGCACTGTGTAAATCCTTATGCATATACAGTAGATCAGTGATCCCTAACCAGTAGCTCGTGAGCAACATGTTGCTCACCAACCCCTTGGATGTTGCTCCCAGTGACCTCAATACAGGAGCTTATTTTTGAATTCCTGGCTTGGAGGCATGTTGTGGTTGAATAAAAACCAGGTGTACGGCCAAACAGAGCCTCAATGTAGGTTGACAATCCACGTAGGGGATACTAAATGGCCAATTTAGCCCTTATTTGGCACCCCAGAATCATTTTTCATGCTAGTATTGCTCCCAACTCCTTTTACTTCTGAATGTTGCTCATGGGTTCAAAAGGTTGGGGATCCCTGCTGTAGATAGTTAGACATGTATCAGGAGCATAATTACTATCTGAAACATTCTGAAACCCATTTATTGCTTCACATTTAGGAAGAAGAGGATGATGGTCTACCCAAGAAGAAATGGCCCACTGTTGATGCCTCCTACTATGGGGGAAGAGGAGTTGGAGGTATTAAGAGAATGGAGGTAAGACAACTAACAATATGACTGGAAAAGAGGCAAATATAACTACTTGGCATTGCAGTTAGCCTTCTGCTATCTACAATGCACCCTTTGTGTTGAGAACTATATTGATAATATATTGTACATAACAAACTCCACAACTGGACGGCACTTCTGGACAAAGATTTATTGTAGCAAACTGTTGGAAAGTACCTAAAGCGTTTCAGGAGTAGCTCCCTTAATCATAGGCTATAGGTACCTTCCAGCAGTTTGCTACAATAAATCTTTGTCCAGAAGTTCCATCTGTGACAAAAACTCACCCGGCAGGGACGCCCGCCTCACTGATGCTTCTTCTTTGGCTGCCGGTTCCTCTATGGCGCACGTGGCACACTCTTTCCTGGTTTATGTGCGCAGGGGTGCGAAGTTTAAAGGGACCTTGTGTATTTATTAATTGCCCGTTGTTTGGTTCCATTTGTGAGTTCCTGGGTGCTATTCCTGTATATTCTGATTCCTCTTTTGACCCCTGTCTGCCTTTCTCCTGACTTCTGTGATCCTGACCTTGGCTTGTTATTCGATTATTCTAAACTCCGTTATCAGACCCGTGCCTGTTTGACTACACTGATTGAACCTCCGGTTTTGAACCTCGCCTGTCTGACACCGCTGGTATTCTGCCCACACCAACCCGGCCTGTTTGACTATGTTTTCGTCTAACCCATGAACTGTGACCTTTTGCTCAAAAGACTTTGCTTAACAATCATGCCCCTCTGCTCGTCCAGAACCCTCACTTGGCTCCTCTCTAGACATATCTCTATAAGACATGGCGGCATCCAATTAGCCGAGGGCTCCTCAAGAGGTGAAAGGCAGCTGTTAAAGGCAGAAGTAAGGGCCGAGACCAGGGAGCCTAGCATTGGTTCTGGATTCTGGTTGCCGATTTGTGACACCGTCCAGTTGTGGAGTTTGTTATGTGGATGCAGTGGGGAAACTGAGGACTGAGCACCTGGCCACGGGAATAGCGGTGAGCTGGAGCGGTCTCTTTTGGTTATTTTTCTACTAATATATTGTACACAAATATCTGTTAGTCATAGCTTTCCTTTAGTCTTTAATGTTGATTCCCTGTCTTGTCAAAGCCATTACAATTCCTCGGCATCTTGGGAAAGTTTACATGCAATCTAAATCTTAATTTCCTTGAAGTTGCTTGAAACATCGAAATCTCTAGAACCACAGCCAATTCCAGAGTAGCTTCCTGCTTTTACAGCATGTGTAATGCTCTGTAATATAATTGTGCTTTAAAATTAAATCAAATAAAACTGTAAACTGTTCAAATATGAGCATAGGCATAATAGTAAAGGCTTTAATCTATGACACATTTTTGAGTAGACGTAAGAATAAAAATGTTCTAACTGACAGCAACCAATTGGGATTGGAATAGGTCATATGTACTGACTGCTGCAAATTTCACCACCATTTCATACTAAGATCAGGCAAATTTTCAGCACCTTTTTGTAATCTCCTACTGCAAAATGTTTGATAGCGATTAGTAGATGACATTCTACAAGGGTACCACTATCAAAGAGAAACTTAAAGGTAATGTGGATATATGTCTGGTCAGCGATGTACTTTATTAACCATGGCGTCTCCAAATCTCAGCCTCAATGACAGTAATAGCTGTGTGACCTGTAACAGGTACCAAAGGGCTACAAAATGCAGTACAAACTTATTGCCTATTTTCAGGCTAAGCAAACCAAAGATCCATGCTTAAAGTGGACCTGTCACCCAGACACAAAAATCTGTATAATAAAAGTCCTTTTCAAATTAAACATGAAATCCAATTTAAATTTTTTATTAAAGCATTCATAACTGTTGTAAACTCATTTAAAAATCTCAGCTGTCAATCAAATATTGTCTGCCCCGCCTCTATGCCTAGGCAAAGAGGCAGGACAGTCAATTACTTTCACTTTCCATTCAGCATTTCCTAGATGCCACTGCTCTCCCCACATTCCCCCGTTCTCTTCACCGTTTAATTGTGTATCCAGGGCATGGGGATGACATTGGGTCCCCCATTCTGGTGCACAAACAAGATTCTGAGATGATACAAGACTTGTCTTAATAACAGTGTCCACAAAATGGCTCCTGCGTGCTTGTTATAATTGTGAATTCCCAGACTGAAGGAAACAAGATTCAAATAATTTATATAGTGTAATTAAAGTTCATTTTACTTGACTAATGTGATAAAATAGGATTTTGAATAATTTTTTTGGGTGACGGGTCCACTTTAACAAGTAGAAACCCCTACTTCAAGGACATGCCAGTCCACTGGAAAGTACTGTGGCAAACACGTTTCCTCTTCAGAAGCTAGGCCAAGGGCATCCAAGTAGAAATATATGCAGCCTTAAAGGCCCCCATACACGGGCCGATAAAAGCTGCTAACTGACCAATTCGGCAGTTTATCGGCCCGTGTGGAGAGCCCTCCAACTCGCATTCCAGATCGATATCTGGCCGAAAGCCTGCCAGATGCCGATCGGGCAGGTTAGAAAATCCCATCAGATCGCGGCCGCATCTTTTCGTTGATGCGGTCCCGCAATCCAACCGCGTTTAGCCTCCGTTCTGATCCTATCATTCGGCCCTAGGGCCCATGATCGAATCAGCACGATATCGCCCACTTCAATGTGGGCATATCAAGGAGAGGTCACCAAACAATCAGATCTCTAAGTCTATGGCCACCTTAAGACTTTAACAAGAAAAGCTATCTCTGGCAAGGCTATATAAAGGTGGTTGAAGCTCTGAAAGACCAAGGAATAGTAGACCATTGGCTGCTAGTGTCTGAAAGATAAACCAGTACTGTACAAACTTGCTTATTTCTTATTCTAGGTTCGTTGGGGGGAGAGAGGTTCAACAGAAGAGGGAGCTAAGCTGGAGAAAGCAAAAAATGCCAAGGTGAAGATGCCAGAGCAAGAATTTGAGTTTCCATCACCAATGATTCTAAACAACAATCTGCCAAAATCAAGCTCTGCTCGAAAGTGGTACTCTCCAATTAAGGTGGGCATCTATGTATGTTACTAACAAAGATCATTTCTTGCATTCAGTACAAAACTGCACCACAATCTGGTGCAAAACTTGTGGATTATTACTAAAATCTGTGCAATGGCCAAGTGATAACAGTCTAGCTCAGTGATTTTTCATAGGCTGCATCAGTGCCAAGATCTAGCTTAAGCTACACTGAAAAATAATAGCTAGAACTGAAGTGTCTCCTGTTTACTTTTCAGTTTTCAAGTAAGTCAGTTTTCCTTTACAATGCATTTTGAGAGCCCTGATAATACAATGCAGATGTCATACAACACAGTCAGTGAAGCCAATGGGCAGGCTGAAAGCCATGGAAATATCCTGAAGAGCCCACGGGCCTCCCAAGGGCCCCCACAAATGTTGGAGACATGTATTGACAGTTTGTTGCACCAGTGAATAATGAATATTATTTATTGAACAGGGTTGTGTGATAAATTAATATTTAGTATATTTATTCAGCAACAACTTGCTACTCAAAATAATATGGGTTACAGTACTTAAACCCAGGGCACAGCTTGAGACCCTATAGAGGAGACCCCTAAATACAGTAACTTATGTTTATAAAGCATCTCTGCTTTTCATATACCCCTTATATTTCTGAACCTCATTTACTATCTCCATTGTGCCATTATACCCAGTGATAGACAGACTGTGATGCTGCCCCCCCCCAAAGGGTTTGGTGGAGCAAAGGGGGTGGGGCTCAGCCTGAAGGCTAGTTAGGGTGTGATTTAGGGAGAAAGGCTAGTTGCTTTCATGGATATACCTGAAAACCACAGCTTTAAAACCAGTTAGGGTGAGATTTATGGTGGGAAAATATTTGCTAGGCTAGATATTCTTGAAACCATGGTTGATAGATGGATCTATAACCTAAAGGAGGATCTGACCAAAGGTTGGACCTCCAAGGGGGACTTGAACTATAAAAGTCCAAGAACGACTGCTCTGGACCCTCATACCAAATCCTTCTTAAATGGGATCTAAGAGGCAATGACATACTAGGGGTAGAAACATTAATTGTGGTGTTTACCCTATCTCACCCACTTTTCTACCCCCAAAGAAGCCCAAATGAATGGTTTGTTGTCCTATACTCCTCATAATATGCTAACACCAGGACCACAGACTATGTATGGAAGCCTATCTTATTACATATCCACAAATATAAAAAACATTGTCAATGCGAGAGTTATTTTGAAGACTATTTGGGGATTTTTAGACTCCCTGCTTATACTGGGAAGTTCCAAGTTACATTTTGTATACTTTTTTACTTTGATGATTAAATCAACTTTTTGCAGGAGTCAGAAAATCTGTATTCAGAATGTTTTTATTCCTATCATTTGGCCACCTCATAAACGCCAACCAAAAAATATCCTTTTCACTTGAGTTTTTTCATTCTTGAAGACGGCCTTGATTAAATGCCCATGACAGCAATGAATCAGACCTCCAACATGCTGCTGTTTGATATGAACCACATGCTCATTTTTGTTGACATGAGCATAGCTTCTCCGGCTACAGCTTGGCAGTATAGTTAGGATCATGTGAACCAGGAATTTGTTTTTTCTGCCTTGGAAACGTAAGCACAACATGTTATGGAGACTTTTTGGATGAGCACTACAGAGGAAATCATGGAACGTACCATAATTTTACAGAAACAGGAAATTCATATGTTGACAACAGGGATCTTCGGCAGTGGAAACTGTTCGTAAATTGGCAAGCTGTTTTGCTAATTGTCTATAAGGAATGGTTTTGAGCCATCTGAGACCAATGTAATTCAGTATTAAAATTCTCCAATTGACTTTTTTATCACTTATTATACCAGCTGCACCTTGAACAGAAATATTTTCAATCAAAGTTTTAGGCGATAAACAAATGCACAGAGAGTTTACATAAAAAATAGATGCTTATGTTCAATGGCAGCCAAAAATGGAATTTATATTGAAAATGTGTCCTGTGTCTTATTTTAACTAGATATATCTCGGCTTTCTGTCCCAAAGAGTAACTTTAAGCGTTACTGAACTCATATTAATGCCTAATCAGAAAGATTGCTAGGCCCTTTTGTTTGTAAAGAACTGATTTAATTTTAAAAATAATAATGAAGCAGATTGCTTTTGCTGATTCGTTTTGGTAAAGGCCATTCTGTTAGGCTCTGCTGGGGTTTGATTCTGGGGCCTTCTGGTTATTGACTGCATGCCCTAAGCACCAGGCCAGGGGAGCAGCCAGCGAGTTTCTATCTATACTTCTGCTGGGTCCCAGGATTAGTCATTTTACCCCAGCATCCTATTTGATGGGTTAAGGCCTGCCAATCAGGGCTGATCCTGCCCTACATAAGGCCGGCCCTCCTCACCCTCCTTGCCTCTGAACATTGGTCTTCCTATGCACTGTGGCATCGCCCCTAGCTTGGTTCCTGCATTAGCCTTTACCCTGCCTTGTGTCTTGCCTTATCTTCCTTTCCTTGTGTACCTTTTTTAGCCTAGTCTGAACCTTGCTCTGTACCTCGCTCCAATCCTTGCCTTGTCTGCTGTGTCCTGTCCCTGCCTTGCCTGACCTTGTTCCTGCACCAGTCCTTGATCCTGCTCAGTCCTTGTTCCTGCTTCAGTCCTTGTTCCTGTTCTATGCCTGCTCCATCCTGTCCTATCCAGTCTTTGTGTTCCTGTTCTACGCCCGCTCTGTCCTATCCAGTCTGCTCCTGTTCTTGTTCTACGCTTGCTCCATCCTGCTCCTACCCAGTCTGCTGCTGTTCCTGCTAATCCCTCTTAGTCCTGTCCAGACTCATTGCCCTCTTCATCCTGTCCAGTTCTGACTCTTTGCCCTCTTCATCCTGTCCAGTTCTGACTCTTCACTTTCGTCGCCCTGTTCTTGCTGTTCCCTTTCCATGTCCTGTAAGCACATACAGCTCCTGCCTCAAGAACTCATCCATCCCTCATCTGCCTCCACAGCTCCCCCCTAGCCTCACCCATGACACATTGACCCATAGCACCTATTCACTACAACTTACTAGCATTTCCCCAAGTCCGACCAGGACAGAGGCCAATCATCAGACCTTTTATCTACTATAACTTTTGATTGAAGCATATCCCAGAAAGGGCAGACCCGTCAGTTGCTAGTTAGTAGGATAGAACTCTGCAATATAACCACTCCTTTCATCTAGTTTATTTTACTTTGTCAGAGCCTAGCAGCTGAAAGTTGTAGTCAGAACCAATGAGGGAGCTGCAATGCAGATTAGCAGATAAAAGTTCAGTTTATGGTACACAAGGAGTTAACACGGTTCAAGGCCAAGGTCCAGGAAAAAAAGTCAAGGGTAGGCAGCAATCATCATAGTCAGGAACAAAGCAAAATCCAGGAATCAGTCAGTGTAGAATTTAAGAGCACCCAAAAACACTCAGAAGTAGAACCTATATCCAGGCATTGAACCCTGCATTTTTTATTTAAATTTTGGAGCTAAAACCGCTAATGACCGACAATTATGTCATGCCCCAGTGCAAGCAGCTCATAGCACAGACCATATACAGGAGGCACACAGCACCTGCATACCAGGTTATTCATACTTAGCCCTATATAGTTTAATGTAATAAGTTTTCTGAATTATGGCTAACATGGTATAGCACTCTACCCTGCACTACTGAGTGGATACAAAGCAATACAAAAGTCATAGCTAGTGTGTTCATCACATATGTTGCAAATCTGGACAAGACCTTCAGCACAAGTGTTAGTTTGGATGTTAAACAACCTAATGTTGTCAAATGATTTCCCTCTATAGTGTTCCCATTTAGTTGCCAAGTGGAAACTCTCCCAGTTTCAGCATCAATGAAAATGTGGATAATGCGAACTAAAACTTGGGGCCTTGAGCATATTTCTTCTTCATGTCTTGTATGTAATGCAGTGAATGGGTCACAAGCTGATAACTTGAGTTCTAGACAGTTATATTCCATTTACGGGCTATGTACGACCAGATGTGATTCCATATCGGAATCAAGAAATGTTTACAACGAAATCGTTAATTCCCCTCAATACCCAGCAGGGACTTCTTGGTACTAGAATTTTTTGAAATTCGTATTAAGATTTGTTGTTTGTTTGTGTGGGTTTGAAATGTTTTTAATTAAAGTGAAGCAGCTCAGACTGTACATCTTTATACTGGCACTGCTGTGCTTTTCTTAAGAAGTCCAGTCCAGATGTCACATAATGTGCAGCACAGTTGTGTAACCCTGTAACCTGTGAAATATTGGACTTTCTTTTTCAGTGTCAATGTTTTATTTTGTTGCAGAACTTGAAGGTTTAGAATGAGAAGTTTTTATCTGGGTTGAGGATTTAGCTTTTGGTCTTTTCAGGGCTGAAAATGATAGAATTAGATGGGCCTCAGTCATTGCTGGGGCACTGGGAATCCGTATTTAGTGCAGTATCTTTATTATGACACAGAGGGCCCCAAATGTTACACTTGTACAATGTCCCAGTGAACAAAGTGGGTTTTGTATGTAGCTCTGGTTCTGTATGTAGCTTTGGGAATACAGGTATGGGATCCGCTATCCGGAAACCCATTATACAGAAAGCTTTGAATTATGGATAGACCGTCTTCCTTTTTCTCTGTAATAATAAAACAGTAGCTTGTACTTGATCCAAACAAATATATAATTAATCCTTATTTTAAGCAAAACCATCCTATTGGGTTTATTTTACGTTTGCATTATTTTATTAGTAGACTTAAGACATAAAGATCCGAATTAGGGAAAGACTCCTTATCTGGAAAGCCCCAGGTCCCGAGCATTCTGGATAACAGATCTCATACCTGTATAAGGTGTTTGGCCCTTCTGCATGTGCGGATATGAATATGTCAGCCCCACCAAACTTAAGACATTAAAGTACAAGGAAAGTCTAAAATAGAATAAGGCTAGAAATGCTGTATTTTGTATACTAAATATAAACATGAACTTACTGCACCACAAGTCTAATCAAACAAATAATTTATGCTTTCAAAGTTGGCTACAGGGGGTCACCATCTTGTAACTTTGTTAAACATCTTTGCAAGACTAAGACTGTGCACATGCTCAGTGTGGTCTGGGCTGCTTAGGGATCGTCATAAACAAAGCTGCTTGAGTTCTGCATTTCGAATTTTCAATTCAATTCGAATTTTTTTATGGTCAAAACTGTCAAATTCAACTAGGGAATCATGCAAACTCGATTTGAGTTTTTTAAAAAAATTCTAATTAGATTTTCAAGATTTATCATATTATGGCTACCTAAAACCTGCTGAATTACTGTTTAAGTCAATGGGAGATTTCCAGGGATCAATTTGGAGATGTTTGCAGCCTTCCTGACTTTCGGAGAAAAAATTTGAATCGAGTTTGATCGATTTCGATTTGCGATTTCGGGTCCTTTAAATTAGTTCGAGTTTTAATAATTCAATTTTATTAATAAATTTTGCCAAGTCGAAATTCAAATTCATTCGAATTTAAGGGAGTTTAAAACTCACATGAATTTGAAATTCGACCCTTGATAAATATGCCTCTAAAAGTCCAAGGTTTATTTGTAACATAGAGATTGGTGAACACCGGACCATTACAAGAGTAGGACACGGGGGAGGATTGTTCTTCTCCTGAGAGAGGTCTTTGGGCTGAAACTGCCTTTGTCGAAAGTACATATAATATTCCATTGTGTAATATCTGTTTTATATCTCATGTTAATATTCATCACATGCAGCACCACTCTAACTCTTAAGTTTCATTCCTTTTAAATTTTTATTTGCAGGGAAAACTGGATGCATTGTGGGTCTTGTTACGGAAAGGATACAGTCGAGTATCTATAATGCGCCCTCAGCCTGGAGACAAGGTAGAGTCACTCTATTCATATATTTAGCTTCCCAAAACCCTGACTGTAGTCCTTCTATTTGAATTATTTCTATATATAAATAATGATTTGATATAATGAAATGATTGACATGCTCCAGTATTTTAAGTATTTTAAAATAATGTCCCTCAAGTTATTGCCACAAAGTAGGACTGCGTTGTCCTACATTTCCATGTTTTGGGCCAGATATCCATTTTTTTCCCCAGGAATGTATCTGCTCTACTATCGATGTGCCAGAATGCATCATGTGTTGTGCACAGGGATCATTTGGTCAATGTTAACACTGGGGCCTCATTTATCAAAGTTTGATTTTATCTTATTATTTTAATCAAAAAAGTCCGACCAAAATAGAATCCACGATTAGCCCTTTTTTATTATTAGAAAATCATGATTGAATCGGATCAGGGACAAACACAGAAAAATCGAGCGAAAATCCAAACTGTACATCTTTCCAGAATCTCTCGATTTTTTCAGGCTTTTTCCCGAAAAGCACAAATTTTTCTGATATTTATCAGAAAAATCTGAAATCCGGAATTTTCCGGATAATTCCAGAGCAGACCACATAATCTTCCAAATAGAATAGGACCTCTCCCATTGACTTATATACAACCTCGGTAGGTCTGAGATGCCGATTTTCAGATTCATTTATGCATTTCGAAAAATTTTAGTTTATACGTATTTTCCACTAAATATTTTAGTAAAAGAAAACTCAACTTTTTGAGACTTTAATAAATAACCTCCTTATTGTTAAGGTGTAAACAGCACAATGAGCAAGTTCAACCATTTATTGAATTATACTTCTGTGGAAAGTGTCAGCCCCCATACATACTAAAAGTTAAGATGGATATTCAGTCCAAGACCTCCTTAAAAGCTACTGTATATACAAAGCAACTCAAACAAACCCCACTGTAGCCACTGCAGATTGTCTAGTGGGGGGTGATGTTATTTTTCTTTGAATGTTGGTCATTAGGTTTCCTACTTGAGGAAAATTCTTCTGTATCTAGCTTAATGAATTAAAACTGTATATTTCTGTGTGCTAGATGCATACACAGTCATAAGAGTTATTGAGGAAGTCTGCCAATCAGGCCCAGACTCGAAATCTGTAGGGTCTGGCAAACGTCAGAGGGGCTGCTCTAAGATGCCATAGAGAGTCACTATTTAGTGGGCTGGTGGGGGACTGTTTCGGCCTCTGAGTACCTGAAATGCCAGGGCCTATTCCAGACTTGCTGCCAATATCACCTATTTTGGTATTAAATTCCCTAACATGTTCTGATATCTTATTAAGCCTTTGTTGCTGTGGAATTACAATGTGCATTTAATATTGACTGCAATAAAGTTATTCTGATGGACAGCAAGTTGGGTTTTATTAGGTATTACTCATCATAGAGTAGAGTTCCTTCTAACCATGTCAGAGCTGCAATATGTAGGAGCCCTAAGACACATCACACCCAACTATAGGCAGCAGGGCCTTACTGAAATAGTTAAATCACCTCTTGACACATTTTTTCCATCCACCTATTTATCTGATGGAGGATGTCCCATCTGAAATGTCTTGTATGAACTGAAGAATCAGTAGATACTAATGAAGAGTCTCCTTTGCTGTTAGATGGAGATGCTAAGTGAGTAACCTGATATAAAAGCTGTTTTCTATGCAATGAGCGTTTAACTCTCCTATAAGGCATTATGGGTGGAGACATACAAATCAGTCCTTTATTTCCCTTATATCAACTATGGATCCAGAATCGCTGGTTTTATAGCACAGACACAGCCTAATACTGTAGTTTAGAACCATATTTCCAAACTTGCAGACAGACTGTTTTGATCTTGTTAGATCTCATAAGTGCGAGATATTGGAACATGGCTACTGAGTGGGTAGGACTTGTGGACTAGCAAAGTAAAGAACCTTGCCTGGTTTGGGTGAGATGGGCTAAAAGGAGCCAAAAAGCCCTTGACGTGCAAAATGTCTTAGCCTCCCCAGAAAGAAAAAAACTGCTATGTATTTATATAGTAATATGACCTTCCATTTTCAGTTAAAATGTCGTAGTGTCTCCAAACCAAAAGTTCACCCCCCTCTCCTGGTTGCTTTTCTATACCTGTGTAAAAACTGGAAATTAATTTGAAAAAAAGTCCATGGGTGGTTGAATGGGTTATGTGCATTCAGGACCCTGGACAGCAGGACTTTAACTAAGGTCCAGCAGTAGTTCTTTGTGAAGTTCCACCCTGTAGAGTCTACAGATTGGCAGCCAAAACACAATTCATTCCAAGAAACATCAATGGGAAAGTCTATTCTTTTAACAGCTGCAAAACTTTGCATAAACCACAACAGCTTTGCAGATGCTCTAAATGTGCTTAATTCTGTAAAAAATGTGAAAACTGTTGGGGAGGGAAGTATGTGATGTTTTAACATATAATATAACATGTTTTGTATAAATATGAGCTCTGTAGTTATGTGCCCAGTAATCTCTGTAATCATCAGATCATTTGTCTTTTCAATAATCATATTAATTATCACTGTAGGTGTCTCTCTTAGGTTATGTGGGTCCCTTGGGTCATGTAGAGTGTTATACACAGTGCCTTGAAAAAGTGTTCCAACCCGTTATCAGATATTCTTGTGCTTGGTATCATATAAACTTGCCCATTTCAGGACGTTCTAATCATAGCCTATAGTTTAGTGCAGTGCATGAAACGCGTAGGGTTGTATGTGCCTTATAATATGCGAATAAAATACTCTGCTTATATTACATATGATGTGGGATTCCATGAATGCCTGCTGAACTTTAAAGGTCCTGACACAGTCTTTTAACTTGGTGATTTAAAGCAGAACTAAAGCTTAACTAAAGGAGTAGGCTAGAAATGGTGTACATTATGTTTTGGGTTTCTGTACCCGCCCAAGGCAACCACAGCCCTTTAGCAGGGAAGAACTGTGCCCCAAAGATGCCCCAGTAGCTCCCTATCTTCTTTTCTGCTGATTCACTGCACATGCTCTGTGCTGCTGTCATTTACTGAGCTTAGGGACCCACTCACAATATACAGTACACATATAATAGAAATGGCACAATATAAGGCTGATTAGTAATTAATTACAGATAATTACTACATGGCAGCACAGAAACCAGTGCAATTAGCATCAGAATTTAATAATCAGCCCTGTAGCATCAGCTTATATTACAGACCAACCTCATTTTCTACTTGATAATTTATGACGACCACTAATTTCAGCTTCTCAACAGCTGCTCAGAGCCCACTGAGCATGTGAGTGTCGCAGACACTTTCCAAGATGGTGACCCCCTGTGACAAGTCCTGGATCATTGCTGCTATTAACAAGCTGGTTCGCTAAGTTCGGCATATAAAATATGGCATTTTTAGCCATATTCATTTTTAGGATTTAGTTCTCCTTAAAGTCCTAATATTGTCCCCTAATAAAACTTTACAGGGCCATTTGACAAATTGAATGTTATGCAACTGTTGACCATTTAAAGGGCATCTGTTGGGCAAAAATGTTATCCTCAACCAAAGGTGCAGGCTAGTGATGTGCGGGCTGGCCCAATACCCAGGGGACCCGCGGGTGGGTCGGGTTCGGGCCGACCTCGCACCCCATTTGCGGGTGGTGGGCGGGTCCAGGTCAAGCTGTTCTTCCTGCTCTCCCCGCCCTCTACCTTACACTGCCGACTTCCGACTTCCGATTTTATAGCTGCGTCTGCTTGCCCCGCCCCTTTTGTGATATCATCGGTGAGGTGGGTGGGAGCGGGTCTATAAAAGGAACCCGGAAGTCAGTGGGGGTGGAGGGAGGGCAGGTTCGGGTCCGCACATCACTAGTGCAGGCTATACTCCGATTGGAGGTAACAGTAGTTTTTGACAAAAAATCAACCCCTCTGCCAGCCCTAGGACACTCGCACTGGGAGGGAGCTCCCTGTATGTGCGTCCATGTTGGGGCACATGCATTCACATAATGAATGAGTGCCACAATCTCTCATTATGTGCATGTGCGTGATGTCAGAAGCACATTTGTGCATGCGCTTTGACTGATATGGCCACTCGCACCAGGAGCTTCCGTCTAGGGATGTAGCGAACTGTTCGCCCGCGAACTAGTTCGTGCGAACTTCGACCGTTCGCGTCCGCCGAATGTTCGCGAACGTTTGGGAACGTTCGCATTTTGAGTTCGCGTTCGATCGTTCGACCATTCGACCATTCGAATTCCTTCGACCGCTAAAAATCGAACGATTTCCATTCGTTCGAACGATTGTAAGCATTCGATCGAATGAAAAGCATTCGATCGAATGGCTTCGATCGTTCAATTCGAATGAAAATCCTTCGATCGAACGATTAAAATCCTTCGATCGTTCGAATCGAACGATTTTAGCGGGTGTTCGAAGTTCGCGAACTGTTCGCGAACGTTCGCATTTTTTGCCGGTGTTCGCGAACGTCGTTCGCGAACACCAAATCGGCAGTTCGCTACATCCCTACTTCCGTCCTTAACCTGATGCAGGGCAATTTTTTGAATTAAAAACTATTTACCCCCATCCAGACATTATACACAAAACATAATTAGTTGTGTGTTTCCTCAGTATAAGAGAATTACCTGCTTCAACCTGCTGTCATTATTTAAAGTGAGCACAGTGGTATGTATTTCATTCCAATTAAAATTAATAATGTATGCATCCATTCCACAAGCTATTGGCAATATTATTATTTATTACTAAAATTGTCAAATGTGAATATTAGTGATGGGCGAATTTGTCACGAAACGCATTGAAGTCAATGGGCGTCAAAATAATTTTAATGCCTATTTTGTCCAAATGCATTAAAGTCAATGGGCGTCCGAATAATTTTGATGCGCAACTATTGTGAATTTCGCTGCTTATTCGCGTCTGCCGAATTTATTCGCCCAGCACTAGTTTATATATATTTCAAAAGTGAACCAGTAACATTGCCTTATATGATAGTTATATTGAATTATACAAGGTATGCAATGGAATGCATTTGAGTTCCATCTGTGAGTCGCAATTATTCACCTCTGCACCATGTGTAGAATAGGATGCGGATATGACGTCACATGCCACTGAGCGATTAGACATGGAGGAATGTGATAACTTTGTTGGTATATAAACTGCACAGTTTGTCACAATCTGTATTTTTTCCCCTGATGAAGACCACTCTTCATTGGATTAGCACCTCAGTATTATCTAATTGGGTGTGCGACTTCCAAATTCTACCCCCAACCGGAGTGTGGGACCTATTATCCTGCACCTTTGGTTGGGAATAAGATTTTAGCCCAACAGGTGCCCTTTAACTGATAGTAGAAAGCACATGACAGTTTTTTAAAGTCCTTTAAAATGCAAGGTTCATTTCAGGTTTCATTATGTCTGCCAAGAACTAAATTAATGGGTACATGACACATCTGAGACAAAATATTTTCCCTTGAATAGCTCATCACTTTTTTTGGATTTCTGACAGCATCAAAGCATTAACTTTACTCCACCCCATCCTGCCATCCCTCTCCAACCATTATTCTTTTTCTTTGTGAAACCCCTGAGCCTCACATGGAACCTTAGCAGCTCTTTTTCAACCTGGATTCATTGAATGGACTTGGTTCAGTTGGCTCAATAGAGGTGTTCATCTTTCTTTAACAGTTACTTAGTTGTTGTAAATAGGCCATTCACATTTGCCAGTTCTAACATTTAGTCTCTCCAGTGTGGCACTTTTAGACCCCATAGGAACTAAGGAACTTGCCAAGACATGGCAAAGTTATGGATCTCTGGAGCTTATTAGTGCAGTGTTACTTCCTCTCATCAGCAGGACTTCTATCAATTTAGTGATCCTGAAAGTTATTCTGTATTGTCCCCAGATGTTTACTGTGCTCCATAGAAAATACTTTTTTTCTATTAGTAAATGTGTTGGGGCTTTGATGCTTCTGTACCCAGATGCCTGTTATTATTGTGTTCCCAGGTAGAAACCAAGTTACACAGGATGCCCATTCAGTACACCTGCATTACCTTTTGCACAAGTTGTTTACTTTTGTAATACTCACGCAATGATATCCGGCCAGTGACTAGTACCACTATTTAGTCAAATTCATTCTCCCCTTAAGTTGAACTTTTTTTAAAGCCGTAACTACCTATTGCTATTGGAGGGCACACTTCTTGTGCCAATGGCACAATGACACACAAATTCGCCTGCATGATTTGACATCACATCTGTTGGGGGAAATGTTAAGTTCTCCTACCAGAAAACCCTTCATTGAAAACCAACCTACCACTCTAGAAATGCATTTGGCTCTGTACTGGTACTGGATAGTATTTTGGAGCTATAAACAGCCTTTTGTGCACATCTTCTGCAGAACTATATCCACCAGCTTGTATGGCATAGATGTGTGTTGTTAGGCATATATTGTTAGTTACAGTAACTGTAAAGGATGTCCTTTGTTGACCAGTTGGGAACAATCCTGGAGCTACCGCATCCAGTGAAATGACAGCTTTGTAGTAATCCATATACAAGCTATTGTGTATGACAACAACTATAAGTAGATTGAGGGCTCATCTGACTTCTGATTAATGCAGCAGAGTCGCAAAAAGGGATTACAAAATGTCCGGTCCAGATCCAGGATTTCAAATATTTTCTCCTTTGTTTGTGAGCTAAAGTCTGAAGCCTTTCTCGTGAAATTTAAACATGAGGTCGTGGTTGTCAGAATAAACATGTAGAACAGAGAATGAGTGGCGCTGCAAGAATTGGGAGACAAAGAACTTGTGGAAACAAAAATATTTATTGAAGGATTTTGCAAGGCTGTTTCACCATGTGGTCCTCAGAGATAATCAACAACTTCCTTTAATCCTATGGTTACGTGTGTGTCTATATACTGTCCATAAAAGCATCTCATCTGGGCAGTTTGGGCTTTGTATTGTCAAATAGAACTAAACTAGTCAAAAGGTTTTTAACTTAGAATTGCCTAATGTAGCTACTTAGTTTCTTTAAAACCTTTTTTTTTATTTCTGGCTCCTTTTTCTGTTCTGGATGTTTCTGAATTCTTTGTCTTACTACCCTGCCTGTCTTTTATTTGAAAGCGAAGCTGCTAGGATCAGTGAATTCTGGAAAACAGAAAGCAAACTGATTGGCAAGACTTTTTCTTATTGTTGATCTTCTATTGCTTATCTTAGAGTGGATAAGGTGGGCTTAAAGTAAATGAAAGGGCTTCCCAATGAGCATAGAGATTTTGAATCCCTTAAAATAATCAAATTCATAATATAATCGTATTATTTTTGTTATTATTACCAATGAAAATAAATACCCACTAGTAGCCTAAGCTACTCCAACACCGAACATAATTGAGATGCCCTTTCATCCTATTTAACAATACGATAACAGTTGATTCTCCAAACTGAAACGCTGAATAAAATAAAAATAGATGCACATTCATAATTGAAGATAGTCTTAAAATAACCTTGACAACATCACACTAAGGTGAGCGAGAACTTAGGTAATTTATTTTACGAGGCCAAGTGAAGGACCTGTTTGGTCTATGTGATCCAAGTGTTTCCAGGGTGAGAGAGAAGGTAAGCTATAAGAAAAGACTGCTCAAGTCTAGGAAGCCAAGGGAACTGTAGGTCATTGCTCGACCCATCTGTTTCCAATCAGTGGAGAATGTCAAAGTAGGTCACATGAGAATTCCTGTGGTCTGCTGTTCAGAAGCCAGCACTCGCTACTCGCCTCCACAGTAATAGTTATTTTTACAGTATTTAATCTACAGAGCGATGCACGAAGCAGGATACTCATACATCAAAGGCGTTAATATTTCAAATTCAATGATTTTCAGACCGACTTAAATAAGTAAATTGATATTTTAAACCTGCTGTTGCCATTACATTATTACTGGTCAGGCCTGCTTCGATGTGTGATTGTCGTACCTACAACATTAAGGGACCCGCATCTTTATGGAAACAGGTTTCTTTAGGTCAGTTACTTGCAGCAGGCTACTAAAATGATTCCTCTGTGTTAAAGGAGAACTAAAGCTCAACAAAAACATTCTAGACATGTTATATCATACCTTTTAGTTTCTATAGCAGCCGAAGGCAACCACAGCCCGGAAGATCTGTGCCTCTGAAGATGCCCCAAGTAGCTCCCTATCTTGAGTTATGCTGATTGATTGGATATGCTCTGTGCTGCTGTCACTTACTGAGCTTAGATATCAATTCACAATATATTATGGATAATTTGCCCCCCCCCCTACAGTATCTTTAATATATTAGAAGTCACCATGTAGTGGTGGGGGGGAGAGTAGAGTCAGGCCTAAGCAGATTGTGGTTGTAGGGGACTCAATTATTAGGAAAGTGGATAGGGTAATTTGTCGTCCGGATCGCTACAACCGAACAGTTTGCTGTCTACCTGGTGCCAGGGTTCGGCATGTGGTTGATCGGATAGACAAATTATTGGGTGGGGCTGGGCACGACCCAGCTGTCTTAGTGCATATCGGTACTAATGACAAAATAAATGGTAGATGGAAGACCTTAAAGAATGATTTCAGGGATCTAGGCTCTAAGATCAAGGAAAGGTCTTCCAATGTAATCTTTTCTGAAATTTTGCCTGTGCCACGTGCAAGTTTAGGAAAACAGCGGGAGATTAGGGAGCTTAATGCGTGGCTCAAGTCTTGGTGCAGGAAGGAAGGGTTTGGGTTCCTAGAGCACTGGGCTGACTTTTCGTTGGGGTACAACCTATATAGCCGTGACGGTTTGCACCTCAATGGAAGGGGGTCCGCGGTGCTAGGGGAAAGAATGGCTAAGAGGTTGGAGGAGTGTTTAAACTAGGCAAGAGGGGGGTGGGTGAGATAAAGGATTATGGGGAAGCTAGTGTAGACGGGGTAGTGGGGTTAGTAAGGGGTCATGGGGGAGGAGTGAGGGGGGCATACAGTTTACCAGCTAAGGAGGTCCCTCTGTTACAAGGAAAACAGAATAATACTAACTTAACGTATAATTCTTCACTAAGTAATGCACATTTCAAAAGTAAAAGTAGTAACCTCCGCTGTTTGCTGGCAAATGCACGGAGTTTGTCAGGTAAAATGGGAGACCTAGAATTAATTGCATGCTCTAAAAATTATGATATAATTGGTATCACTGAGACCTGGTGGGATGAAACATGTGACTGGATTGTGAATTTAAATGGTTACACCCTTTTTAGGAGGGACAGAGGGATTAAAAAGGGTGGAGGAGTGGGTTTGTATGTAAAGCCTGAATTAAAGCCATGCGCTAAAGAAATAAAAATAGCTGGCACTGGTGAGGGTGTAGAATCACTCTGGGTAGAGATTTCGACTGGGCAAAAGGTAACAAAAAGAATTATCATTGGTGTATGCTATAAACCACCTCGTATAAGTGTCGAGTATGAAGCCCAGCTACTCTTGCAGATACAAGCGGCTTCACAGCTGGGTCAAGTTGTTGCTATGGGTGACTTCAATTATCCAGACATTGACTGGGGTAATGGGGTTGCTAAGACAGAAAAAGCTAGTAGGTTTGTAAATATGCTGAATGACAACTTTTTATTCCAGCTCGTTCAAGAACCTACTAGGAATAACTCTCTTTTGGACCTTGTAATAACTAACAATACTGAACTCATCTCTAACATTTGTGTGGGTGAGCATTTAGGGAATAGTGATCATAACATGGTCTCCTTTGAGATTCTGTTGCAGAAGCAATTCTATAAGGGAGTAACTAAAACACTAAATTTCAGACGTGCAAACTTTGACAGTATAAGGGCATCTCTGCAACATATTAAGTGGGAAATGCTTTTCACAGGGTTAAACACAGAACAAAAATGGGAAGTCTTTAAAATGCTGCTTAATAAATATACTTGTCAGTATATTCCACTTGTAAGCAAGGAACGTCGTTGCAAAGCAAAACCTTTTTGGTTCAATAGAAGCGTTGGTGTTGAGGTGGGTAAGAAAAGACGTGCTTTTAAGGCTTTCAAGTTAGCTGGTACAGCCGAAACATTTATAAGGTACAAGGAGGCCAATAAATCATGCAAAGAAGCTATAAGGCAAGCTAAAATTGCTATAGAAAAGGATATTGCAGCAAGCAGTAAAAAAATCCCAAATTATTTTTTAAATATGTCAATAGTAAAAAAATGAAGCAGGAAGGGGTGGGACCCTTACTATCAGAGGGGGATCAGCTGGTTGATGAAAACAAAATAAAAGCGCAGATTCTGAACTCGTATTTTTCATCTGTTTACACAAATGAAGAACCAGTAAGTGAAGGTTTCCTTCTTAACACTCCCAATTCTAGTAATACAACTAATGATGCATGGTTCACACAAGAAGAAATTCAAAAGAGACTTGAACATGTTAAGATTAACAAAGGTCCAGGGCCAGATGGTATTCATCCCAGGGTAATTAGCGAGCTTAGCTCTGTGATTGCCAAACCTCTTTACTTAATTTTTCAGGATTCATTGAGATCTGGTATTGTGCCAAGAGACTGGCGAATTGCTAATGTGGTGCCTCTATTCAAAAAAGGATCCCGTTCTCAGCCTCAAAACTATAGGCCAGTTAGTCTGACGTCAGTATTAGGAAAGCTTTTCGAAGGGTTAATAAAGGATAAGATACTGGACTTCATAGCAAATCATAATACTATGAGTTTGTGCCAGCATGGTTTTATGCGTAATAGATCTTGCCAGACTAACTTAATTTCTTTTTACGAGAATGTAAGTAGAGACCTCGATTCTGGGATGGCAGTGGATGTGATTTACTTAGACTTTGCTAAAGCATTTGATACAGTGCCACACAAAAGGTTACTGGTTAAATTAAGGAATGTTGGCCTGGAACATAGTATTTGTACCTGGATAGCGAACTGGCTAAAAGATAGACTACAAAGAGTGGTGGTAAATGGAACATTTTCTAATTGGACCAGTGTTGTTAGTGGAGTACCGCAGGGCTCTGTACTAGGTCCCTTGCTTTTCAACTTGTTTATTAATGACCTGGAGGTGGGCATTGAAAGTACTGTTTCTATTTTTGCAGATGATACTAAATTGTGCAGAACTATAGGTTCCATGCAGGATGCTGCCACTTTGCAAAGTGATCTGTCTAAACTGGAAAACTGGGCAGCAAACTGGAAAATGAGGTTCAATGTTGATAAATGCAAGGTTATGCACTTTGGCAAAAATAATATAAATGCAAGTTATACACTAAATGGCAATGTGTTGGGAGTTTCCTTAAATGAAAAGGATCTAGGGGTCTTTGTAGATAACACGTTGTCTAATTCTGGGCAGTGTCATTCTGTGGCTACTAAAGCAAATAAAGTTCTGTCTTGCATAAAAAAGGGCATTAACTCAAGGGATGAAAACATAATTATGCCTCTTTATAGGTCCCTGGTAAGGCCTCATCTGGAGTATGCAGTTCAGTTTTGGACTCCAGTCCTTAAGAGGGATATAAATGAGCTGGAGAGAGTGCAGAGACGTGCAACTAAATTGGTTAGAGGGACGGAAGACTTAAATTATGAGGGTAGACTGTCAAGGTTGGGGTTGTTTTCTCTGGAAAAAAGGCGCTTGCGAGGGGACATGATTACACTTTACAAGTACATTAGAGGACATTATAGACAAATGGCAGGGGACCTTTTTACCCATAAAGTGGATCACCGTACCAGAGGCCACCCCTTTAGACTAGAAGAAAAGAACTTTCATTTGAAGCAACGTAGAGGGTTCTTCACAGTCAGGACAGTGAGGTTGTGGAATGCACTGCCGGGTGATGTTGTGATGGCTGATTCAGTTAATGCCTTTAAGAATGGCTTGGATGATTTTTTGGACAGACATAATATTAAAGGCTATTGTGATACTAAACTCTATAGTTAATATAGGTATGGGTATATAGAATTTTAATTAAAAGTAGGGAGGGGTGTGTGTATGGATGCTGGGTTTTCATTTGGAGGGGTTGAACTTGATGGACTTTGTCTTTTTTCAACCCAATTTAACTATGTAACTATGTAACTATGTAGTTACTTTTATGGAACTTAAGGGTAACACCTAATATGCTCAAAAGTTTTAGTTGGAGGTACATCATCCATTACAACTGACATTCTAAAGTATGACGGCACTTGCAACACTGCCGGAACCCCTTCTGATATCAGAAGATGGTGGTGTAAGTTAGTGGTTCTTGGAGGTTCACGGCAAGTAAAGAAAAAAGTTTATTATTGGGGCAAGTCCTGCCAGTGGACCATTTCTACCTTCTGATTATCAACACAGCAGATATTTCATAAGGGCAAAATGAGTGCTGTCATGGAGGTTCATTTCCTGCCAAAAGGGTGTGTATATATATATATATATATATATATATATATATATATATATATATATATATATATATATATATATATATATATATATATTCAGTCTTATAAGGTGCACTCTTAACCGACCACAACAACTGCCTGGGTTCTAGGTCAACACCATAATGCATACATTACCAAAAATAACCGCACTCCAAGGACTTCTCAAGTAAAATACACACAAAATTTATTTCAACATTTCAGCACCATCATTTGGGCCCAAGTCCTGAAGACGGCCCAAGTGATGGTGCCGAAACATTGAAATAAATTTTGTATTTGTATTATTAAGAAAGTATTAAATAGCACCCCATAAACCAGTGCTCGCTGAATCACAACTCATGAATAATCAGCCCGCAGGTTGGGCGGGTTTGGGCCAACTCCCGCACAAAATCTTCAGGTCGAGCTCTTCTCCTGCTCTCCCAGCCTGCGACCTAGTAGTTCCGGCTACAGGTGCCGGAATTTATAGACTTGTGACGTCACTGCAGGTGGGACAGGCGTGGGTCTATAAATAAAGGGCAGCAGCGGGTCCGGGCCGGGTCCGACATTCCTCCTAACATTTTGGAATTAAAAAGAGGGACAAAAAATTTGCAGCGCGTAGCGTGGGGAGATTTTTTGACCACACCTTTTTTGACCCCCTAATTACCATGTTCATTTTACAAAATTTGCCAGGTTATGAAAGTCTGAACATATTTCTTTGGGGTTTTTTTCCAGTTATTACAGATGTGCTAATGAAGGTGAATTGCCCTTTAAGCTGTGAGTCTAACTTCTCCCAAGGGACCTGTTATCTTATATTGTTACAGTTACTCATTTGCTTTTCTAGAAATTGTTACAAAAGTATCTTATCTTGTGCTGTGACTGTTCTGGGCTTTCTGCCAAAAGGCAATTAAGTTAGAAACATTGTATCTTTTTTTAGCTGTTCAGTGCAGAGAAAATTGGGACTTTCTAGTACAAACCCGTGACTGTGGGTTGAGCTGTCAAAAGTGGAACAGTTGGGAGGTATGGTGCGGATTGGGGGGGCAGGTTAGGGTCGGGTCCACATCACTATTCCATAGGCTGGAGTCCTGTTTTCATTTGTAAATAGCTTATGGCAGGATCGCGCCACCCCCAGCCCAGTGTCACTGAAATAGCCGCAGAAGATCCCTTAGCTGTGTTGGAGGGTTGGCTTCATTAAGGTTCGCCGGGCCGGTTCAGGAGCGGCTTTGGGGGTCTTTTGGCTGCAAATATTTAGCGTGCTGCATCTCTTCATTGATATGGACAATGATATCATGATTTTTATAGGAACATGTCAGTATCGCTTTACCTGGTTCCCTCAACAACGTTTTTGGCAAGTCTGGGATAGCAGAAAAACTATGAGGGTCCAGACAAAAACTGATGTGTAAAGGGTAATTTATGAACACAGTAGGTTTTTTTGGACACAAATGGCCAGATTTTTTAGCCAGGGTTTTTACCAGAATTGCAGTTATTCATAAAAGGCAGGAAGAATGAACATAGACTCTTTCTATTCAACAATGTTGACATTTTTACATAATTGATTCTGTAAGTATCTTTACAAGTAACTGTGTCTGTTATATGGATGTTATATATATATATACCCCCTTTTGGCAGAAAATAAACCTCCATGACAGCACTGATTTTGCCCTTATATATGCAACCGTCTGAAGCCATATTAGCTGCCTTGGTTTTTCCTGTTGAAATATCTGCTGTGTTGATAATCACAAGGTAGAAATGGTCCACTGTTGGGACTTGCCCCAATAACTTAAACCTTTTTCTTTACTTGCCGTGAACCCCCAAGCACCACTAACTTACACCACCATCTTCTGATATCAGAAGGGGTTCTGGCAGTGTTAGAATGTCTGTTGTAATGTACCCCCAACTAAAACAGGAGGGGAGGAGGGAAAATTCTATCTTCAGACTTCAGAATTTCAAAAAGGGGAGACCAGAGTTTAAGAAAATTTTCTCTAAGACCTAAATTACCATACCTTAAACCTATTGCTCCATCAATGCAGAGAGATTTAAGATAGGACAAGATGACCTTTAAATCTGGGGAAGTGTCTTGGATCCAATATAAAAAGATGGATTTACGAGTAGCGGCAATGACCAAATGAACAAAATTCTTATAATTATTCAAATTCTAAATCTTTGGAGTACCGCCTTCAGAAGAGAATGCACAGTAACTTTCCAAGGTCTAGTTCTCATACAGTTTTCAGGGGAGGTCCAGTAGGCAAATCTCTGGGGCTTCAATGCAAAATCCTTGGGCTAGTGATTTGCAGTTGGCTGCTGTACACTCATAAAGCCAGAGCTGGATTAAACTGATGGAATCACACAAGCAACAGTAGAGAGTGTCATTGAGAAGATCCATTGAGAAAATCCATCCAACTAGGTACTCAAGTAAAGCTGACACAAAGGGAAATTGTTTAAATATTGGACGACTTCTGTTTTTTTTCCTCCTTTAACATTGAAGTTATAATAAGGCCTTTGTGTTTGCAAGCTCTCCTGGACTGACCTATTCTGCTGCACGTATTCATTAAAATAGAAACTATTTAGTATAAGTCTACCAGTAATGTAGAAATATATTTATTAAATGCTAACTCTGGCACAAAACAGAGGAGAGAAACAAAACCAGATGCATGGAGAGCATGTTGTAACTTTCAGGGAAGTGTTTTTATGAGCAGCTGCACTATGGTTCGGTCAATGCAAAGGCTGTACAAGTGCCAAGCTGAACTATAATTCAACACAAGTGTTTAATGGAATCTTTACTTGGGTGGAAGAGAGTGGTTTATTGTGGTCAACAACATATTCCTGGAATTTAACAATAACAGGTGCATGGAATGGCTCGCAAGACGTAGTGAAGCGTTTGCCGAAATGTAATTATATATCATTTTGAAGCTTGTTGTTCCCACTTGCTTGTGGCCAAAAAAATGATGTGTGTTCACGGAGCCCAAAAGCAAGCTGAGGTTGAGAAAGCTCAATGACCAAAGTAATGCTTTTATTCTTGGTTATGTTATGTAACTAAAACTATAAAGCTAGAACTGCATAACCTCTGGCACTTCCACTGTCTTCCAGCAAAAACACTTCTAGTAACTGGAGTTCATTTGTGTTTTATCAACATGGGAACATATTATCTGACACAGGTTAAAAAAGTTTTTACATGGCAATGACATACAAACTGCCTTAAAGAAGGTAGAAAAAACAGGTGCATAGCTTTTAGAAGACATCAAATAGCAACCAATCCGGAAGTTGCTTCCATCAACTTTGACCAGTCAACTGATTTGCTGATTAATGGTTCCTATACATGTTTTGCAGTTGCGGGGGGTTTTGAATCAGCACGAAGGTCAGTTAGGATGAGAAATGGGGAAAATAGCTTTTTGCCCTCCTAGATACGTGTGAAAGCCCAGCCTGAGCTTTTTGCCCTTGTAGATACATGTGAAAGATCAGCCTGAGGTTTTATTAGGGGAAGATTTTGGGCGAATATGTATTTGCTAGATATTTTGAAACTATGGCAGGCACACCCATATATTGGTACTCATTTCATGATCTCAGGGGATCCCTGACCAAAGGTTAAACCTTTAAGGGGACCATAGCTTAGAGATGGACATTCACATGGGACTTGAACTCAAAAACCTTGACAACCTTTGTTCTAATCTCAGGTACAGCTCATAAACTCGTAAAGAAAACCAACTGGAAAGGTATATCTCCAGCCATGATAATAGGAGCAAGCCATGTTCTACATCAATGATCCCCAACCTGGGGCTCATAAGCAACATATTGCTGACCAACCCCATGGATATTGCTCCCATTGGCCTCCCAGTGCTTATCTTTAAGGGGCAGGGTCGAATTTCGAAGTACAAAAAACTTTAAAATTTGACCATCGAATCGAAAAACTTCGAATTTGAATATCGAATTCGACGTTTTGTCACCGAATTTGGCAATCCTACGATTGAATAAAAATCGTTGCGACCGAACGATCAAATCGTTCGAACCGAACGATTTGAATGATTTTAGCGTACGATCGAAGGATTTTTATAAGATGTGTAAAGACTGTGTAAAGTTTGTAGAAGGTCCCCATAGGCTAACAGCAATTCGGCAGGTTTAATTTGGCGAAGTATTGAAGTCGAAGTTTTTTTAAAGAGACAGTACTTCGATTATAGAATGGTTGAATGGTCGAATATTCAAACGATTTTTACTTCGAATTGAAGTAAATTCGAAGTCGTAGTATCCTATTCGATGGTCGAAGTATCCAAAAAATTACTTTGAAATTCAAACTTTTTGTACTTTGAAAATTCACTCGAACCTTAGTAAATCTGCGCCTAAATGTCAAGCTTGGAGGCAAGTTCTGGTTGCATTAAAACCAGATGTACTACCAAACAGAGCCTCCTGTCCACATAGGGCAGCACAGCCCTTGTAGGCGGCCAATCACAGCCCTTGTTTAGTATCCCCAGGAACATTTTTCATCCTTGCATTGCTCCCCAACTCTTTTTACATCTGAATGTTGCTCACAGGTAAAAAAAAAAAAAAGGTTGGGGACCCCTGCTCTACATGATGCATGAGCAAGTAACATGATTATAGAAGTTCATTGTGTCTGGTTCAGACATAAGTTCTTGGATGTTAAACGCTATCAATAAATTCTCAATTTATTCGTAAAACCTGACAAGGAACTGTGATAAAAGATAATGTTTGTCTGGTAACTCAACATATGATGAATGAAACCTCTTTCTACTTCTGTATGAAGTGTGATAGCATCCTGGAGCCGGATCCCTTGTTTGTTGGGGAGAAATGATGCACTGTTGGCCATTCTTATAACTGTGGAGTGAAGTGTTTTTAGAAAACATGGAATCATTTCCTGGCCAATGTCTCTGTATATGTCATAATGAAAATGTTATGTATTGACAGGGATGATTAAGAAACAATAGCACTTTTATTGCTGTGTCTTATGTTCCAAATTCTTGTTACCCTGTCTGGGTTTTTTTTTTTTTTTTGCTTTATACAAGAGTAGTTAACCTCATTTGTCATGCAGCACCAATTAAATAGGGGTCATTTGAGCCCCCAATAGCTTTCATAATATATGTTTTGGTGGGATAACAGAAAGAACTCAATACAATGTCCTTTACAAGATAAATTCGAGCGCCCTGCCAACCAAAGAGTCATAAACTTTACTACAGTGAGTTAATATCCTTATATGAACCTCAGCTGACAGGTTTCCATGCTGAGAGCAGCCAAAATATTTATATTTCGCATATTTTCAAATCTCAGTGCAATTTTTGGGCTCTCTGTGCTCTAGGCTCCAGCAGCTGGTTCAAGTGTGTCAAGCAGTTGTGTCATTCCTGGAAAGAAGTTTAGATCCTGACTTTCCTTCTAACTCCTTCTCTCCCAACGAGCAGCTCGGACAAAGGCCTTTGGTACATGGTACATGTTGTTCTGCTGCACACACAGGCACAGGTTGTAAAGAACAGAGGCATATGAATTATGTTTTATAGGAGATATATAATTCAGAATATTCAGTTAATTAAAGGCTTATTAGCACACATCCATTGAAGCAGCCATGTGGAGATGTTGCCTGGGGCTTTTGTAGTTAATATTTTCATTTAAGGAGCGTATGGTGTGTGTATATATTCCCCAAGCTGGAAGCTTAAAGAACCTTGGGAGTAAGGCCCATTGGCACAATGAGAGATCTGATTTGCTCTGTAGGTCTGATAGCTTCAGTCTTTACTAAGTGCCCAGCTCTTGAAGCAGCCTGGTTGGTTGGGTAAGGGAGTAAATCAGATTCCCACCACATATTATACTGTATAAAACACTATTGAATATTCTATATATATTTTTTTTTTATTCAAAAAGAACAGCAACTAGAGGGTATTGTTAAAAATAAAAAAGTGTATTTAGTGAAGCATGTAAAGCCAACGCAACGTAACCTTTCTTACGGCAACCACACCCTACATACACTGTAATGTTTAACTGTGCAACTGGGTGAACTTAGGAAGCGGTGTGCAACCCATTATATAATTGTATATATATATACTTTATTTTGATAGGTTTCATGTAGCATATGTCTGCTCCAGACCTGTAACCCACAGCAATCAGTCAGCAGTTCACTTTTACTGGTCTGAAGCAGTTAGAATTCTGACAGCTCCTATGTTGTTTTGGCAGTCACATTATGGCTATTTTACTATTTAGCCACCTAAATTTAATTATGCAATGTTGAAAACTACATTTTATTTGTAATAATCTATTTCTCTGTTCTTTCAGGGTCGATGCATAAATTTTACCAGAGAAAGCAAGCCCATGCCTCCAAGATACCCGCTAAACAATGCACCACTTATATCAGCTCCCTGCAGCCCTATCTACTCACCTTCCCAGAGCCCCATCTATACACCTCCACCAGTTAACATTCCTCCTCAGCCCTTAAGCTCTCCACCTCCTACTCCTTCACCAACAAGCTCTCTTCCACCTTCCCCACTAGGACCACCTCCAAACAGAGCACCGCCCCCTAGTAGGCCCCCACCTCGTCCTTCCCTCTAGGATGCTTGTTGCAGCCTTTCATCCCCAGTAGTGCTGTGGATGATAGAAATGTCAGTTTTGTCTACTGCACATGTAGTTCTGCAGTTTTATGAAAGAGCTATTGACCAAAACCACTTTCCTAACTCTATCTCCTCCATTGAGACTGTAAAAGACTAAGCTGTGGATTTAGCATTAAAACCTCAAACTTCCCATATCCACATGCTGCTTTATAGGTATATCTTGGTATCTGGTCAGCTGTGGAGTCAACTCATAGTTCTAGTTGACCACTAACACTGCAAACCTAGAGCTTAAGTTTGTCATGATATGATCTGGAGCAAGCATGGAACTAGGAGCATGTGTCCAAAAACCCAAAATGGAAACGTAAGAAATAGGACAATGGCCTGTTGAACCTTTGTTTCGCTCTAGTTTTAGAGTTTGGTCACTCAAAACTAGGAAAGTCATGAATCTAAGACACAAATTGGACAATTGGCCATGTGCAAACTTTGATGATGTCCTCGGTTGAGCTCTATCTTCAAGGGAATAATTATTCTTGAATGAAAATAACCAAGTCCAAACACCTCCAACAAATGAAGAAGTACAAAGAAAGAAGTGATGCTGGACTTGACTCATCATCAATGTTTAATCAGAAAAACCAAAAAGGGAGGCTCCAAGAATCATGCCTATAAGGTATCATTTAAAAGGGATATTGATGATACTATTGAAAATGGAATGAGACGATATGGAACCTGGCAATTTTAAACAGCAGAAGGCTGGACCTTTGCTTCAAAACTACTCTTGCAGAAACACAATGTATTGGCTAAGCTTCACAATGCTTTGCAGAACGCTCAAAAAGGAAAATCAGATCTTGGTACAACCAATATCCATGTATGCCTTTGCAATGAGGATCACAGAGACTTTACAATGGCAACTCCTAAAAATCACCAAAATAATTTACCACAGTTGGATTGTCAAAGGTGATCTATCCAGGGGTAACATTTACATATCATAGTCTGTTTAGCGAGGAACTGGCTGGTATGAATTAAGAAGATTAATGACTTGATTTTTTTTTTTTTTTTTTTTTTGTTCTTTATCCATTAATTACTTGATTGCCTTTTACTCACAACCAGGGAAAGCAGTCTTGCTGACAAACTCTGATTAAATGCAATTGAAAACAATTATGCTTTTTTGCTTTTTCTGCAAATGACCAAGCAAAGTATTGTGTAATGGCAGGTTTATGATTTTGGGAGTTACAAATCAGCTTCCCCCCAGTCTTCTCTTTCCTGTGTATATACTAACTGGCAAGATGAATAAGAGATGAAATGCAAATTGTCTGTCATAGGAAGAAGGGGAGCCATATTGGAATTTTAGCTGAGGATGCCCATATGTTGTACAGATGGGCATAGAACAATACCAATGTAAGCATTAGCCTAGCTACAGTTTATTTTCCATAACTATACATGCTTGATCTTAGCCTTAGTAGTGCCTGATGTATATAGTCTATTAATGTTGCTTGCTTATAGTACATAACATGAGAACTTGTTCAGCCTTCTGTATGAACACAGTGGATGTAAATTATTTTATTTTAGAATTTTCACTAGATCAAGCAGTGCTTGTCCTATTGAACTGTGTCATTGATCTATATTTTATAAAAGCAATCCACCTGATTGTTCCGACAAACGTCTGATTTACACCGTGCATGAAAATTTGCAGGGAGCAAGATCTGATCAGTATTACTTTGCCTAAAGGTGGCCATAGACGTAACAATTACGATCTTTCTTGTAAAAGATATTTCCAAGAAAGATCGTTTGTTTCAATACATGAGTGTAGGGCTGAATCTTCAGATATACAGATAGAAACAATGGAATTCTACCTGTATCTGACCATTCAGCACTAACAACGGACAATGTTTGGATGCCTTCAAAGGCACCTGATCAAAATTTTCCGTCCAGGCCGATCAACGAGCCGAATGATATCCAAGTCTTCTGCCGATATCGGTTCTTTTCCCACCATACACGCACCGAATATCGTATCAAAATTTGTTTTGTACAATAGTATCTGTGCGTCTATGGCCACCTTTAGACCTGAACAGGAAGCGATATACCCAACCATATCTGGTAACCAATATGGCTGCTGCCTACTTTCTAGTGAATTTAAGATGCAGCCTTAACGGGACACTAAGCTAATGCTAAGCTTTAAATGTTAACATGATAGAACATGCATAATAGGTATTTTAATGATCTTATTTATTATTTTATGTCCGGTTTAAATAAATAAGTGCCTGATTTCTCTTTCACAGCAGTTCCAGTTTCCATTAAAGGGATTCTGTCATGGGAAAAGTGTTTTATACTAAATAAATAAATAAAGTAAATAGCGCTCCTCCAGAAAAATCTTGCATTTTTTTATATTTAATGTTGAAATCTGACATGGAGCTAGACATACAGTAGCCTTAGTTTCCCAGGTGCCCTTAGCCATGTGACTTGTGCTCTGATAAACTTCAGTCATTCTTTACTGCTGCACTGCAAGTGATATTACCCTTCCACACCACCAGCCCATCAGCAAAACAATGGGAAAGTCACCAGATACAGCTCCCTGATACCTGTATTGCTAAAAAAGAAGAAGATGAGAAGCCGACCACATACAGGCTGATCGTATTCAAATCAATGGAGCAGGAGCGCTGAGCAGATCTGCTAATCTGAGCCTTCAAAAATACACATGCTAACAAGTTGCGGCTCCTCCAGTTACATTGCGTAGCAGAAACAATAGCTGAAACAAACAGTAGAACTGTGAATAGTCACAAGATCTATTTGGCTAATAGGCAGTCAGAGGGCGGGTCAGAGTATAGCCGTCTTTACAACATATACGTTGAAGGAAAATCTATAAAAGATCATACAGTAAATAAGGAAATGACTTGTTCTTCCCTAATATACATTTGTCATTCCATTCATATTTTTGTTGAATTTGGGTTCTTCTCCTTTAAAGTTTTTTCTTTTGTGCAATCCCTCCATTCAAGTCACTTTTATGCTTAGAACAATTTGGTGATTCTGTAAATGCTAATCTGTTCCAGAAGTCATATGGCGTAATTTAGGTAGAATGTGCTCCTTTTCTTAGCATTTGTTTTCATAAGCCTCTGTTTTATCAAGTTATGTCTTTGTGTTATTGTACAAGAGAAAGCAAATAATGTTTCACTTGATTCTAAATCAGCATTCTATGCAAGGAGCAAAACAGATCTGTTAATCATCTACTGTTGCCCTCTGAACCTGAAAGGAACTGCTAGATTTCTTATAATGCTGAATTTATCAACAAGAATTAAAGGAGACTAATCTATGAACCTGTCAAAATGTAGTGCATTAGAGAGATCTTTGGGTAATACATAATAGTTACATAGTTAGTTAGATAGTTAAAACGGGTTAAAACAGACAAAGTCCATCAAGTTCAACCCCTCCAAATGAAAACCCAGCATCCATACACACACCCCTCCCTACTTTCACATAAATTCTATATACCCATACCTATACTAACTATAGAGCTTAGTATCACAATAGCCTTTGATATTATGTCTGTCCAAGAAATCATCCAAGCCATTCTTAAAGGCATTAACTGAATCAGCCATCACAACATCACCCGGCAGTGCATTCCACAACCTCACTGTCCTGACTGTGAAGAACCCCCTACGTTGCTTCAAATGAAAGTTCTTTTCTTCTAGTCTAAAGGGGAGGCCTCTGGTACGGTGATCCACTTTATGGGTAAAAAGGTCCCCTGCTATTTGTCTATAATGTCCTCTAATGTACTTGTAAAGTGTAATCATGTCCCCTCGCAAGCACCTTTTTTCCAGAGAAAACAACCCCAACCTTGACAGTCTACCCTCATAATTTAAGTCTTCCGTCCCTCTAACCAATTTAGTTGCACTTAGTCTCTGTACTCTCTCCAGCTCATTTATATCCCTCTTAAGGACTGGAGTCCAAAACTGCACTGCATACTCCAGATGAGGCCTTACCAGGGACCTATAAAGAGGCATAATTATGTTTTCATCCCTTGAGTTAATGCCCTTTTTTATGCAACACAGAACTTTATTTGCTTTAGTAGCCACAGAATGACACTGCCCAGAATTAGACAACTTGTTATCAACAAAAAACCCTAGATCCTTCTCATTTAAGGAAACCCCCAACAAACTGCTATTTAGTGGGCATAAATTTCCATACTGTCAACTGTGAAGAACAACAGAAGATCTTGGACTTGGGTCCAATAGCCCAACAGATCACAAAATGATCACAAAAGTTAAGAATCTATTGCCCTTTTCCAGTTAGAAGTTATCTTATTCAAAACTTACTGGACCTAGACATCAGTAGGCCCCCTAATCTAGCTAACCATTTGATTCACATTAAAGGGGAACTCTGGCTTCCTAACCAAAATTTGATAAAGAGGCCCACATAACACAGAAACCCCTAATATACCCATCACAGTTATCTGTTTCTTCAAAAAGTATGAATAAATGCCATTTTCTATGCTGAAATCCAGCTGTTTAACAGATGTTCTCTTTCTGCATCAGTTGAAATCCTGGCAGGGAAGGAGGGACTAAACACTGATGTTACAAATTGTAACAACTTCTCCACAGCTTACAGACAGCATGCAGGAACTACATAACCCACAATGCATTGCCCTGTGATGTTCCTTTCCTTATTAAAATCATGTGTGCAAGGAATTGTGGGGTTTGGAGGATGCAGGCTAAGGACAGCTGGCTGTTGATACAAAGTAACAGTAGTCAGCCAGCTCAGCAAAGTAGTCAGAGAGTTCAGCAGGGAGCAACTGTCAGAAACCATTTAAAATAATGAAAAGTCTGCATATTTTTTTTAATGATGTATATTGCAAAGTTGCTTGAAATTATGTTTACTTTTCAAAAATCTTATTTATGTTTTTGTGGAGTTCCCCTTTAAATGCAAAGTGTCTATAAACTACTACTAAATTACCATAGACCACCGCGACTGTACCAAAGATGGACTTGCTCAGAAATCAAAAGCCCATCAGTAAAACAATTGATGATCTATAACTATATATATAAAAAACAATGAAACGTCAGATTATTCCTGGTTTACTATAGTCAGACTTCAGTCACCCACTGATCTACCTGCCCAGTTGACTTAAATTAATTTTAATCTCAATGACTCTCCTCCCTTCCCATATGCCAATGAATGTGTTTCAAAGAATCACAGCCCCACCATATGTCTGATTTTTACTAGAGTACTCTTATTGGGGAGTTATCTTACTTTTATAGGAACTGAAACCTTTAGTAACACCTTAACTACTATGGCTGCTCTTATCCTGAGTAAACTCATCAGGGGATATAGAAAATGAACGATCAGAATGTAGGGGCATTCATGCTCGGTTGTATTAGATGTGGGAATAGGGAGTCATGAAGTAGAAAGAAAAACTAAGAACATAAATATAATGGGATATAAGGAAGAAAGAGATACAAGAGACAGAGGAGTAGTGAGTAAACAAGAAATGCCTAAAATGCGCCATGGAGTCAGTTAGAGTAAAACTGAATTAAGATTAATGTTTATTTGCTGCTTGGGATATTCCTGGATCTATAACAAAGCGACTCTTCCACCAAAGGCTGAGTGATTTCAATGTTTTTACTGTAAAGCAGTGATAAGTAATCAGCATTGCTACCTTCTGTCCCAATAGATACAAGCAATATCACATCCTCACAACCACATCTGTTATATTGTTGCCTTGCAATTGGTGGGTTTTTTCACTGCTGACTTTGCCACATGTGGACACGATTGACATACCTAAAGCCTGCCTGTGGCCATTTAAAATACAAATAGTCTCTTGTAACTAGTGATGGGCGAATTTGCGACGTTTCGCTTCGCCGAAAAATTCGCAAAATTCGCGAAACGGCGAAAAATTCGCAAAACGGCGCCGGTGTCTTGTTTTTGACGTCCAAATTTCGAAATTTTCACGGGCTTTTCGAATTTATTCGCTGGCGGCGAAACGCGCAAATTCGCCACAAATTCACGGCTGGCGAATAAATTCGCCCATCACTACTTGTAACATGATCACTTGAAGTAATGACCAAAAGCCATATGGTTTTGTGTGTGTGTTACTGCTCCCGGCAAACTTAATGTCACTTTCTTAATTCAGTACAGCTATAGGATCCGTTATCTGGAAACCAATTATCCAGAAAGCTCCAAATTACAGGCTGCCTCCCATAGACTCCATTTTATCCAAATAATCCAAACAATAAAACAGTAGCTTGTACTTGATCCAAACTAAGATATAAATAATCCTTATTGGAAGTAAAACCAGCTTATTGGGTTTATTTAATGTTTACATTGTTTTCTAGATATGAAGATCCAAATTATGGAAAGATCTGTTATCCGGAAAAAACCCCAGGTCCCGAGAATTCTGAATAACAGGTCCCATACCTGAATTTACTCCCAGCTTAAAACATGTGTGCTCGCCACCACAAATCCATCATACTATATCCACTGCTATCCTCCAAACATATAACTAACACATTCTACTTTACATAATTCATGAACACATTTCACCCATAAAAAACAAGGTCCTTCCCGTGGCGGAACTATGGGGGTGCGGGGGGTGTGATCACATCAGGGCCCGCACCCCCTCGGGGCCCACCGGATACTTGCGCCAACGGGAATCCAGCGACAAAATTTTATTTAGAGGGAGGGTTGAGAACAGTTGGGAGAGCCTTTGAAGGGCAAACATATTTTGGGGAAAATGTACATTTGTTTCCTATGCCTGATAAGTTATAACCACTAGTTCAAACAGGACTTAACCCTCTAGGTTTCTCCAGCACAGTCCTCCATCTGTATATTATGCACAATACAGCCCCAAAGTGCAAAGTACTCAATATTTGCTCCTGTATTCTGCACTGCTCGTGGATATTGCCTTGGAAGAATAGGAGAAGTAGGGCTGGCCATTGGCTTATTTGCTTTTGCTGTTGAATATGAATGGAGAGATGAAAAAAGGAAATATTTGATTTTTGACAAAATAAATAAATAAATCTGTTGAGTAATTCTAAATGAAATATGTCTTCACAGCTACTGGCTCATTTGGTAGGTGTCCAGATATCAATGAATATCACCTGGTCCCTGCTAAGTTATTACGACGTATTTGTATCATCTGCAAGGCCCCTCATTGAAGACACCCCAATCTAAAGGGATATACACGGGCTATGGACGTTTTTTCCTCTTATGCCTTATGTGCAAATAATGTCTGTATCTAGTTTTTAGCATCTGGTCATCTCTAGAGTGTAAGTTAACCTGAGCTGTAAAAAAAATAGCAGCTGGTTAAGACTACAGTGTGGGTTCAACTGAGCGCTCACAACTTCTATTTGTTTTGTGGATTTAGAGCAAATCATACACCTATTAATGTGGACCTACTGTCACACACTACTCAGTATCATCCTCACATTAACAGTAGGGGACATTTATGAAACACAAGGCATTGTGCAAAATACAAAAAAGGGTATAATTTGCCATTTTTTAAAAAAAAATTGCGCACTGCCTTCTGTTCTTTCTGCATTGCCACAGGTCTCTGTGTTCCAAAACCTTCACTACTCCAACTGATACAAAACTGACTGTATTAATCAGCAATAATATTATTAGTAAGGGGGTGGGAGGGGAGACACAAATGCCCCCTGTCATCCCTATACATTCCCTAACTTGCAAGTACTTCATGAGAGGCCCAGACCACAATGAGGCCCTGCTCTTACTACCTACCCTCTGGTGATGCTCTGCACACAGCACTGTATTTTCCCACTGTTGGGCCCCACTGCCACCCATTGGGTTTCTCCTGGTTCTCATGTGAGCCAGTCTCTGTGCATAATGGCCTGAATCTGCCCTGCAAAGCTCTCCCTTTCCATAATTAGCTGAGCACTGCCTCTAAGTACCCCAAAAGCAACATTTTCCAGCAGATTTATAACAGGGCACAAGTGGCCTCATAACAAATGGAATGTTCAGTGCAGATATGGATGATTATCTATCATACTCGAGAAAAAGCAGCAACTTAAAGGGATACTGTCATGGGAAAAAAAATGTTTTCAAAATGAATCAGTTAATAGTGCTGATCCAGCAGAATTCTGCACTGAAATCCATTTCTCAAAAGCGCAAACAGATTTTTTTATATTCAATTTTGAAATCTGACATGGGGCTAGACATTTTGTCAATTTCCCAGCTGCCCCAAGTCATGTGACCTGTGCCTGCACTTTAGGAGAGAAATGCTTTCTGGCAGGCTGCTGTTTTTCCTTCTCAATGTAACTGAATGTGTCTCAGTGGGACCTGGATTTTACCATTGAGTGTTGTTCTTAGATCTACCAGGCAGCTGTTATCTTGTGTTAGGGAGCTGTTATCTGGTTACCTTCCCATTGTTCTTTTGTTTGGCTGCTGGGGGGGAAAAGGGAGTAGGTGATATCACTCCAACTTGCAGTACAGCAGTAAAGAGTAATCGAAGTTTATCAGAGAACAAGTTACATGACTTGGGGCAGCTGGGAAATTGACAAAATGTCTAGCCCCATGTCAGATTTCAAAATTGAATATAAAAAAATCCGTTTCCTCTTTTGAGAAATGGATTTCAGTGCAGAATTCTGCCGGAGCAGCACAATTAACTGATTCATTTTGAAAAAAAAAAACATTTTTCCCATGACAGTATCCCTTTAAGTGCACAGTGATGTCATTCTATGACATATTATACACCCCCAAATACACTTTGTTATTAATAAATAGTTATAAAGCAAATACTACACAGAGAAACATATGTGAGATGTAAAACAACACATCCAACAACATTTATTTGTACAGAAACTGGCAAAAAGCAAGCAGTACAGATAAGAGCAGTATTCCAGGCCGGCGTTCCTACACAGGCAGAAAGGAGGAGCAAGATTTCAGGCTTTCTGAGTGGAAAGTCTTTTTCATTCTTACTTGGAATCTTTCTCGGCAGAATTCGCTCACGGCACTGGGCTTCCAACAATAACTGGCTCTTGCACTGGTACTGCCTTTTACCATCTGCGCTTAACCCTGCTCCTCGCGTTAACCATTGCCCTTATTCTACCCAACTAAATAATACATGAAGATTTGACTTGCTCCAAGCAAATGCTCCAAACTGATGGGATTTTCTTTTCTTTTTAAATGGGTTGGGTGGTGACACCAAGTGTTCATAGAGTGGTCTTGCAAGTTCTGAACTGGGACCTGGAGTGAAGGACTTTCTTGAGCAGCCCAGCTCCTGCCTATGTTGGAAGTGCAATAATGTGCAGGTTTCTTCTGCTGTGCAGAGCATCTTCTACATGGGCAGAGCCAAGGGGGGAGACAAGGATCTGCATAATATTGCCTCCCACAGCAGCAAGTATAGGTGCAAAAATCATGGGATAGCAAGATAGTAATGTTACTATTTTATATCTCTGCTGTTGCCTTCAGATATCCACAAATTGCACAAGAAGCAGGTCTACATCAGGTTACTTCTAAAACTCACCCAAGTCCAACTATGCTGTATAACCCTTATGGTTAACAAATCAGGACTTAGATGGGGTAAGAGTTGTATTATACCAGTGATCCCCAACCAACAACATGTTGCTCACCAAGGCCTTTGATGCTGCTCTCAGTGGCTTCAAATCAGGTGCTCATTTTTGGAGTCCAGATTTGAAGCCACAACACCCCTGTGTACTACCAAACAGAGCCCCTTGTAGGCTGCCATTCCGCATATATCAAATAACAAATGTCAGCCCTTATTTGGCACCCCTAGGAAAGTTTTTCATGCTTGTGTTGCTTCCCAACTTTTTTATATTTAAACAAGGTTCACGGGTAAAAAAAGGTTAGGGATATATCAGTGATCCCCAACCAGTGGCTCGTGAGCAACATCCATGTTGCACCCAGTTGTCTAAAAGCAGGTGCTTCTTTTTAGAATCCTTGATTTGGAGGCAAGTTTTTGGTTGCATAAAAACCATGTGTACTGCCAAACAGAGCCTCCTGAAGGCTGCCAGTCCACATAGGAGATGCCAATAGTCACAGCTCATATTTGGCACCCCAGAAACTTTTTTGCATGCTTATATTGCTCTCCAACTTTGATATGGCTCACAGGTAAAAAAAGGATGGGGACCCCTGTGATATATGGAGAAAAATGAGAAAGGGCCATTGTACCTAGAGTAAGTCTGCATTTGGTAAAATAAAAAAAAGTTTTAATGCCCCTAACGCTGGCTTTAGAGTAGGAGCAGTGGCATAACTAGAATGCACTGGGCCCACCTGCAAAAAAATTCTTCAGAGGGGCCCAGCACACTCCGATCCCCATTCTCCAGCCCACTTCTAGCATCTGCCCACTTCCTGCCCGGATTCCGCCAACTCCCACCCAGACTCCGCCCACTACCAGCCCCGTACTAAAGCGGTTGGCTTCCCCTGCCGCAGGTAAGAGAGGGAAGGGGGGTGTTCTTGTTGGCTATAGAGGAAGCAGACCCCACAGTCCTGGCCCCCCTTTTCCTTAGGCCCCCCCTGCAACTGCTTCCTCTATAGTTATGCCACTGAGTAGGGCAGACATGGTAGTTGCCTTTCAAACTTCACAAAGCCCTTTGGGGGAAATATGTTGAGATGAGCGAGTTTGAATCAGAAGGCTTTAACTTTCAATTATGTTTTCCTTAAATAGGCAGTAGATTATAAGGGTTCAACTCATTATGTGCCCTGACATTGCCCTCTCAACATAATTACACAAACACTATATGGCCAATATAATCTGAACACCTACAGTATAAGTCCAACATTTCTTTTTCAAAACCAAGGGTATTAATATGATGATCCTCCTTTTCCTCTATGCCAGCCTCTGCTCTTCTCTAAGGCTTTCCACTAAATGCTGGAACATTGTTGGTGGACCAACCAATGTTGGGCATCTGATTTGGTTGTTGATTGTCTCAACCTACTGCTATTCTGCTGGGATCAGTCAGGGTCTTGTGCAGGCTCTTCCACTTACATCTCAGCAAATAAACTCTGCATGGACCTTTGTGTGCGGGGGACGTTATTGTGCTAAAACAGGAAAGGGCTTTCCCCAAATTGATGATTTTCCTGCCAGGTGGGCAGATGATCAAACAAGATTTATCACTCCTATGGATGGGTTTCCACTGCTCCAGTAACCTTTACACTACTACAATCAAGAGTTGGGATTGTGTATGGTGATGTTAGACTTGTGTGCAGTTGCTCATCCATCAAAACCCACACTCCTGATCAATCATCAATTGAGTTATAAAGTTTTGAACTTGGCAGTTAGTGTTCCAAATGAGGATACACCTTCACAGGTGGAGTGTCCGGGTACTTTTGGCCATATGAATAGAAGCTGCCATATTTTGTGTCTCAGAATAGTCAAAAAGCGTCCCTAGTGGTTATAGGCATTTACATTCTTCTACTGAAGTCTGTGACCCGCTCAGATGTATTATTGTTGCTTTGCCGAGGAGGCGTCAGGCTTTTATATGTAGCGTCTAATGAAAGGAAATACACGCAGGATCAATGCTGGCAGCTGAATTTACAGTTTGAATGAAACTATTACTCCTCCTCACAAAGTCCCTGGAGACTACCACCTTTTATCATAAGGCCCTAGCTATTGGCCCTGGATAAAAGGAAACTGTAGCTGGTAATGCAGTTTATAGCACCCACACTACACTACTCATCTCAGATGAGGAACAGGCGTATGAAGATGTTGTAGTTTTGGTTTCTGAAGTGTGTTTGTCAGCAGGGATTAAAGCAGAAATAGTTTGTTTTTTCTGTGTAAGTTCAAAAACCAGAAGATTTTCCCCTCTAAGATAAGAGAGACCTTTCTGCTATGTGTATGGACATGTAAGAATCTATACCAGCACTTGTGTCCTCATGAGCATGTGCAAAATCGGAAGCACTCTAATCCTATAGTTGGCATCATTATGTGGCTGTGTGCGCCCCCTTCCCACTTCTGCCTTCAATAACATGCACTAAATGCCTGGTTATCAAGTTACCTTATAATTGTGGCCTTTGCTGCTTTGAACAATGCCCTTTTTATCTTCTTGACCTTCGTTTGATCTCCGCTTTTGAACCTTGCTGCCCGCCCTGACTTGTGCCTGTTTTGACAACGATTTACTGCTTGATCCTTTGATCCATTATTTTGGCTCTCTAGCCTCTCTGCACAGTGTCCTGTACTCTCTCCCAGGCCCCAGTTGCGTGGGTCTACATCAGGTCCAGACTGGCAATCTGTGGATTCCAGCAAATGCGTGATGCCAAAAACTGACAGTCACTATTTAGAGGGCTAGTGGGGGGCTGTTTGGGACTCTGTGTCCTTGAAATGCTCAAGGGCCCTTTTGGAATCCCAGTCTGGGCTGGTCTTCATCCAAACTGAATGTTCATATCTGACCTGACAGTACCGTAAGTCAACTGCAAGCAAATATTTTTCACTGTGCTAACAAAGTTAGGGCAAAATGCCATCTTTCATCATGATAAGTATTCCAAACACAAGCCATAATAACAATTGAGTGACTAAAGGACAAGAGATATGAATCTATATATTGAATACTAATCAGTTAAGAATCTTGGCCACCATATAAAGCCAAGAACAGTCCTCTGACCAAACTAAATAACCATTACATCTGCCTGGAAACTGGACCTCATTTATGGCTGGGTCATGCTTTCCCTAAAATAATGCTATAGCTCAAGGGCTGGCTCTACCAATATCAAAGTGCGGGAATCCAATGCTTCTAAAGAGAATATTTCAGCCTTTTTACTCCCATGACTGGTTTCAGACTCCATGCATTGTAGAGCACTCTGCTTCATATAAGTGCAACAACTTCATAGAAGCGCGTTGGACAGTAATTAAGACAGAATTTTCCGTTTCTTCAAAACAAGATTCCATGGTGACCGAGCTATACATTCCAGGAGACAACGCCCTGCTTCTAATATATGTTTCTACTGGCACTTCTTCTTGCCTGGAAGCTGCCAAAAAGTAAGGAATGCACCAATTTATATTGCAGACTTAGGGAAGGGCACGTGACTTGATTTGGCTTTCCAAGGAGCTTCTCAATTTGTAATGAATCATTTTCATATGCTGGAGCAGGCCCCAGCCATTATTAGGTACCTTTCACAAGTCTGGTTTAGGAAACACATTCACTTTAGCACAGTCACAATATATCCCATTGCCCTGAGAATTGCCATCTCTATCTAAGACAACTGGCTCCATCTGGGCCACTATTAGTCTATTTGGCCCACCGTGTACAGAGCTGGACCGAGTTCTTCCACTCATTGAAAGCAAGAAAATGCAAAGTGCGTAGCCCAATGCAAACGGAGAAAATAACTCGCTGTCTTCGCAACAAGTGTGTTTTTGTCCAGTAGAATTCTTAGGTGAGGTGTAGAGAGGAATATAGCAACTGCATCTACTTGTTTTCCAGCCATGCACCCAGGGATTCGGCAGTATCTCCGAGTATTAGGTTGTTCGGAAGGGTCACTTGCAGATGACTAAGAGACAAAAGCTGATTTTATTATACAGGCATGGGACCTGTTATCCAGAATCCACGGGATCTGGGGTTTTCCAGATAACGGATCTTTCTGTAATTTGGATCTTCATACCTTAAACCTACTAGAAAATCCTGTAAACAATAAATAAACCCAATAAGCTGGTTTTGCTTCCAATAAGGATTAATTATATCTTGGTTTGGATCAAGTACAATATAGTGCTTGATTGCTACAGAGAAAAATTAAATCAGTATTAAAAAAATGTATTATTTTATTATAATGGATACAAAAAGTTTGAAGTTCAGGATCATTGCTGCTATGAAGAAGCTAAAACTTCAGGCTGGTGCAAGGAGTTTCATATATAAATTATGGAATTTTTAGCCATATTCATTTTCAAGGTGTAGTTCTCCTTTAAAGTCTTGGGTTTACCCATGCCATTAAAGGGATACTGTCATGAGAAAACATGTTTTTTTCAAAACGCATCAGTTAATAGTGCTGCTCCAGCAGAATTCTGCACTGAAATTAATTTCTCAAAAGTGCAAACAGATTTTTTTAAATTCAATTTTGAAATCTGACATGGACCTAGACATATTGTCAGTTTCCCAGCTGCCCCCATTCATGTGACTTGCGCTTTGATAACCTTTAGTCACTTTTTACTGCTGTACTACAATAGTAAAAGCCAAATCCCACTGAGACTGATTCAGTTTCATTAAAGGTCATGTAAAGTCTAATATGGAATGAGGCTAGAAATGCTGTATTTTGTATACTAAATATAAACATGAACTTCCTGTACCACAAGCCTAATCAAACAAATAATTTATGCTTGTAACTTTGTTAAACATCTTTGCAAGACTAAAGACTGTGCACATGCTCAGTGTGGTCTGGGCTGCTTAGCGATCGTCATAAACAAAGCTGCTTGAGTTCTGCATGGCTGGGAAGTAAAGCGGGGGCTCCCCCTGCTGTTCATAAGTATGATTGTTTCCCTGCTCAGCAGTTAGGGACCATATGACAATTCCTATCCACAGCAGTAAATGAAGGGAGAATTTCACTGCATACAGTCAGGTTTCTTATAAAAATGGTACACATTTTTTAATTAAAGAATATTGGAGATAGGTTTCTTTTTCATTAAAGAAACTAAAAATGGGATTTCATTTTTTTGCCCTTTAAGTAGAAGAAATAACAGCCTACCAGAAAGTAGTTCCATCCTAAAGTGCAGGCACAAGTCACATGACTGGGGGCAGCTGGGAAACTAACAATATGTCTAGCCCCATGGCAGATTTCAAAATTGAATATAAAAAAATCTGTTTGCTCTTTTGAGAAATGGAGCAGCACTATTAACTGGTGCGTTTTTAATAAAACATGTTTTCCATGACAGTATACCTTTAAATTTTAGACCAGTGATCCCCAGCCAGTGGCTCCTGAGGAACATGTTTCTCAACAACCCCATGGATGTTGCTCCCAGTGGCCTCAAATCAGGTGCTTGTTTTTGATTTCCAGGCTTGGAGGCTGAAGGAAGTTTTGGTTGTATAAAAACCAGCTGTACTGCCAAACAGAGCCTCCTGTAGGCTGCCAGTCCATATAAGGGCTATCAAATAGCCAATCACAGCCATTATTTGGTACCCCAAGAACTCTTTTTACATTTGAATGTGGTTCATGGGTAAAAAAAGGTTGGTGACCCCTGTTTAGAGTTTGAGAAAAACATAAACCAATGACACAAGAAAGACTGTACACATTTGTTTTATTTTCACAGATTTCAGAGGTGCATTTTACAGTAAGTACTATACGTATCTTTGGTCCTCTGTAAACATCTCCTGTATCAGTAGGAGAACCTTGGCAGATCTATTAGCCATCTCATGGAAACAGAATAGGATCTACAGCAAGGATGCCCAACCTGAGTCCCTTTACTACTGATCCCAGCGTCCCTTAGCCTCAGCCATTGCAAGATGCTGGAACTTGTATCTAAGCAACAGGCACAGGGACACAGGTTGGACATCAACAATACATTTATATGAACTATTATTTTCATTACAAAATAGGAGGGAGGGAATTTGGGAATAACATCACATTTTTTCTTATACTTCAGAGTAGTACATTCTTAAGCCTTAAAAAGCCTTCATTTCCTACTATAAGGAGTCTGTCTGCCCAGAATTTACAGACAGAGAGAACACTAGCACAGAATATCCCAGGGCAGTAAGAGCCCAGCATTACTCCCTAAATTAACATTTTATTATTAAACAATGGTATCTTTAGTATATGCATCAGAGCATCCAACCTGTGGCCTGTTTCTAGCTGTTACTCAATTGTTACTTTCAGACTCCCCTTGAGGGAGTTGTCAACCAACTGAAAACAGCAGAATGAAAAGACCTGAGTTACATACTCTCCACCTAGACTGGGCCCCAGCCTTCCTGTAAGATAAGATCTTGCCTGGGCCCAGAGTTTCTGCTTTTTGGAAACTGGCAGATGAGTCAACTATAAATCCCACAAACAGAGCCTTAGGTTCTAGATTAAAGAAGAAACGTTAACCAGCCAGGAATTCCCGCATCAATTATATTGCACATTTCTACTGAATAATGGCTTTCCCAATAGGAGAAGAGAGGGTCTGTAACTGATACCCTAATAAGCATTTACTCAATTCTCTTTTTGAGTATAAAAGGTCCACATGCAGAGGTCAACAGACCAACGAGATTCTTCATTTTCTTTCATTAATACATAAAAATATCAGCCTTCCCACAGAGCAACCACTGGCCAACAGCCTTGATAATGAGCTCCACTTGGATGGGCTGCCACCACTTTCTAACCTCTCTCGATTGCCCTCAAGATGTGTGCCTTTAAGTTCACAATTTTACAAGCTCCAGCACAAACCGTTAAATGCTGTTAAAAAATAAATAAAGAGTATGATTATCAGAACACTGTCACAAAGTACACCCCAAAAAAAATCAACAAGATTATCATTTTCAAGCAGTAACAAGGCATAGTTATGGGGTTTAACCAACGTAGAACAGGATGGAGCACACGGTAGGCAGACGCTGCTGTAATTAAATCTTATTCAGTCACACCATGTTTCGAATCAGCGTAGATCCTTTTTCAAGTGAAATTTTCAAATTAGTTTTCACTTGAAAAAGGATCCATGGAGATCCGAAACATGGTGTGACTGAATAAAATTTAATTGCAACAGCGTCTGCCTACCGTGTGCTCCATCCTATTCTACATTGGTTAATTATATGCTGGTGTGACCCGATTGGAAAGAGAGTACTACACACAGGTGGAAAGAGTTGGACTAAACCTTTGCAGTATCTAGTTATGGGGTTTCACTAGAGCCTGCAGAGCACCTCAAGTCAAGTAGATATGATCGTGTAAGGCTTTTATAGCTCTGCAAGGACAATAAAAAAAAAAAAAGACGGCGGTCCAAACAGTCGTTACCCCCCTGTAAAGTCCAGCAGAGTTTCTTGTTTGAGGGATTAAATCAGGCTTTCCAGGAAATGTTCCTGAACTGATTGGAAACCCCCCTCTCAAGTTTCCACAGCATCTATGAAAATATGTTTGGTGCAATTGAATGTGCAATGACTGACAAGCAAAGCGGATGTATCTTAATATCAAACATCTGAGCTACATCTCCTAGCTTACCTAGCCAGCAGTGGATGATAGCAGCACACCAACTTGCCCTTAGCTACTTAAATTTAAAAAAAAGAATTGCCCTTGAACAGGAATTGGCAACCTGGGGCCCTGGAGCCTCTGAACTACAGCCCAACACTGTTCATGGATGCTGCAGTCCAACACAACTGAGAGGGCAACAGATTGGAATGCCTAGTCTAAAAGTATTTTCTGGAATGTAGTCAGAATGAGATGGGGGGGGATAAGATGTAGTAGCTGGTTTCAGCTCGGATTTTTAAACTGACAGCGACAATCTCACAATGCCAAAAGTGTAGAGCACAATAACAAAACCTATTAGCAGGTCCTTCATGTTAAATACATTAAAATACCTTCAATTCCCCAATGAACTTCAATGTCCAGTTAAAAATAAGAGCTTACTAGTTAAGCCTCATCATTGTTGAGCAAGCAGGATCCAAACAATAACGTATGTCCTCCACATCAGTTGAGTATGTGGCACAACAGGAAGGAGTTAGCGTTGGTTCTGGCATAGAGCCAGTTCAAATGAATAGAGATGAAAAGTGTACTACAATTGATATGCTCCAAGTCCGTCCACTGGAGAGACTGTGCTTCTGTATGTACAGGGTAAAAGTGAAGAGACAGGCAAGGAAGACTCAAAAACCAGGGAATGGGAAGGAAACATAAATACAACATGTAAAAACAGCATTTAGAAAAATAAATTGTACAAGTAAAAAGTGTCTTCTTGGGATTGGCAGAATCAAATCTACTCCACAGTCACAGACTTGGCCAAGTTCCTTGGACAATCCACCTGAAAAAGGAAAAGCAGAGTTAGACATTCCTCTCTGTCATACCATTTCCTATCATTCTATAGTGCATTTATCCAAGACCAATATTATATGTAGAAAGCAGATTCAGAGGATTCTTGTTACCATGAAGTGCAAAGATGGCTTTATGTTGGCCACATACTAAGCTTTACTGGAACAAATTTGCCAACCTTTGTACAATTGGTGTGTCTAAAGCCAGTAGACCAACTGCTCCGGAAAGGCACCTTCTTCCTTATCATCCAATCATTCAACTCACCTCGTAAAAGACTAGGGAAATGTTACCCTAATCTGTGAGCAAAAACGTTAAGATTCAATAATGATTTTTCAGCAAAGGCATGTTGGAAGATTCAGTCCAGAAGCAGCTAGTACTCAATTATACCTGAGACAACCTCAGGTAGCTCAACCTAGAACTTTGACAGCAAGCTTAAAGGGTCATGATTTTTATGATGTAGTTTTTATTTCTAAATGACACTGTTTATACTGCAAATAATTCACTCTACAATATAAAACTGTCATTCCTGAACCAGCAAGTGTATTTTTTTTTTAGTTATAATATTGGTGTGTAGGCAGCCATCTCAGGTCATTTTGCTTAGTCATGTGCTTTCAGAAAGAGTCAGCACTTTAGGATGGAACTGCTTTCTGGCAGACTGTTGTTTCTCCAACTTAATGTAACTGAATGTTTCACAGTGGGACCTGGATTTTTACTATTGAGTGCTGATCTACCAGGCAGCTGTTATCTTGTGTTAGGGAGCTGCTATCTGGTTACCTTCTCATTGTTCTGTTGTTAGGTTGCTGGGGGGGAAATAGAGGAGTGTGATTTCACTCCAACTTGCAGTACAGCAGTAAAGAGTGACTGAAGTTTATCAGAGCACAATTCACATGACTGGGGGCAGCTGGGAAACTGACAATATGTCTAGCCCCATGTCAGATTTCAAAATGAAATATAAAAAAATCTGTTTGCTCTTTTGAGAAATGGATTTCAGTACAGAATTCTGCTGGAGCAGCACTATTAACTGATGCGTTTTGGAAAAAAAACATTTTTCCCTTTAAGATACTTACATCGTATCCCCTCAGCACAGCGAGGTGGAAAGCGAGGAGCTGTAAAGGAATGACACTCAGAATTCCCTGCAGACAGTCCACAGTGTGAGGGACCTTTATTGTGCGCTTGATGGAGTTAATGGTTTCTGTGTCCTCTTTATCACAGATGACAACTGGACGGCCCTGGGAAATGCAAAAAGGTACAAGGTAACAATTAGTAGAGTTTGATTTGCGCAGGATAAAATAAATAAGCAGCAGGTTTACAAAAATATATTCAATTAAGGGAACCTAAATAGTGACCCTTTAGGGAAGGATCAAGGAATCCTGGGACGTTTAGTTTATGTTACTAAGCTGCACTTAAAGTTCCACTATTTTACAGAGCCTTTGCATGGTGTCAGTTATGTGTTTTTTCCATTTTGTAATGAATCTAAGTTCTCATTAACTACATGGATAATAGGTGGGACAGCTTGGAATACAGTTGCAGCCAGCACTAAGCCTGTTGATAGAATGACTTCAGTATCAGAGTTGTTCCAAGTACAGAGAGCCAGAATGACAGGGGACAGGGTTCTTACACATATATGAATGAATAAATCATGTGCTTATATAGATTATACAAATGATGCAATACGTTTGCTGCAGAGTTATGAACAGAAAGATACTGGGGTTAATTTATCAACACTGGGCAAATTTGCCCATGGGCAGTAACCCATGGCAACCAATCAAATTGCTGCATTCATTGTTTTACTTGCAGCTGGCTTTAAAAAGCCAACTGATAAGTTGCTATAGGCAACTGCCCATGGGCAAATTTGCCCAGTGTTGATAAATGAGGCCCACTCTTTCCAGCTTTCATCTTACCTGACGAGCCACCACTTGCTGCAGGGCATTCTGGCACTTGGTGTAGGAATGATCCCGCATGATGATCATGATGACTGGCATAAGCTTGTCTATCAGGGCCAATGGGCCATGCTTTAGCTCTCCTGCCAAGATCCCCTCTGAATGCATGTATGTGATCTCCTTAATTTTCTGTCAAGAAAAGGATGTAGAATATTGGTTAGACTGTAAGTCTTGGACATTGCTACAGCGGTTGGTTTCTCAGCTACAACCAGAAGGTCTATGACTTTGTGTGCACATGCTGAAAGCCAATTACTCTCCCACAGCAACAACTAGCAAACTCTTGTTTACATCAGGAGTGGTGGAAGGAGTTGCAACATGCTGCAACATGCTGCAACTTCAGACAATTCTAACCAGTCCCATTAAAACCACAGGGCCTCTGTTTTCTAAAAGTATAGTTTTCCCTCCATGGCTGAATGGAAATCCTCTATGGATGAAATTAAAAAATACGAGGAAATCAGAGCAATGAGGCAGGGAACCGTCCATAAATATAGGAAGATATGGGAATCCTATTAGTTACATGCCATATGAAAAACTAAAATAAGGGTTAACATAGACCTCAACAGTCCATATAAGAAGAATAAACGAAGTGACTCAATTATCTCTCCTCTCTCCTATTTTTCCCCCTTCGTCCCCCCCCTATGTATGAACTACCCAAGTTTCCCCTTCCCACCCCTCTAAACTGGGACCCATCCATATAGTCCTATAACCTACAGAGGAAGATGTATTGTTAGATCTAAAATGCATATTTACTGGTATTGTATGTGATACAATATACCTAGTAATTGTGTTAGGGATGTTGAACCCATATGCACCCTTCCCACCTTGCTTTCTGTATCCACCCCCTGTTTTACAGATAAAAAAAAATGAAGAAAGGTTTCCCTTTAAAAACCAGTCTGATTGCATCGAGCAGTAAGATTGAGTTGCAAAGGTGAAGAACATTTAGGCAAACACAGATATGTACACTAAGAGTTTGGCTTTCCATTTTAATATTGGCTTTCAAAAGGTACTATGAGATATGAAAGCTTGGAGGAAAAGGGCAGTCTGGGTGAGACCCTGCAGTAAATATCATTGCGGCTCAACATGGAAATTGAAGCCTGTTCACTTACCAAAGCTCCTTCCATGCAGGTTGCGTAGTGAAATCCACGGCCCATAATAAGGACAGATTTCTGCTGGTACAATTCAGATGCCAGCTTCTGAATCTCATCATCCAGGCTAAGCACTTCTTTAATGTTGTCTGTAGTACCAAATAGAAAAAAGATCAATAAAGTGAAGCTCTAACATGAAGAAGTCTTAGGGCAGTGGTTCCAAAACTGTGAGGAGCAGTGGCGGGGTAGGGGGTTTACGGCAGTTGGGAACCAGGCGTAACTAATGCATTTTACTCCAGCATTAAAGGAATTGTTCAGTATAAAAATAAAAACTGGGTAAATAGACGGTCTGTGCAAAATAACCAAATATTTCTAATATAGTTAGTTAGCCAAAACTGTAATGTATAAAGGCTGGGGTGACTGGATGTTTTACAACAAGGATTCCCGAGTCCCCAGCCTCTCCAATCAATTAGCTTGGTGTCCGGAAAAGAGGTCGGCACCTCTCCAACATACATGGAAGCGAAAGAATCACCAGACACTCAACAGCAAGTGAAGCGGGGCGGACCCCTGCGTGTTTATTCAAGTCTTGTGATGTAACGTTTCGGTGGCGGAACCCTTTGTCAGACATGACGAATAAACGTGCAGGGGTCCGCCCCGCTTCACTTGCTGTTGAGTGTCTGGTGATTCTTTGGCTTCCGTGACTGGATGTCTAACATAATAGCCAGAGCACTACTTCCTGCTTTTCAGCTCTCTTGGTTTCCACTAACTATATTAGAAACATTTTTTTACTTTGCACAGACTATGTATTTACCCAGTTTTTATTTTTACACTGAACTGTTCCTTTAAATCGACATTAAGTTTTTATTGTGTCAGCCTTATGAGTTATGCTGCTCATGTGAACTGGATGATGTAAAATTTTAGGATTTTACCTGGTAAGATTTTCAGGCCATTAATGATCTGCTTGCGTCTCTCCTGCATGGATATCCGATCATCACACATCATCAGGGCGAACATTATGAGGGATACAAACTGGCTAGTATAGGCCTGAGGAGATAAAGGTAAGAGTCATCAATTAGAACTGATGCAGAAATGAAACTTTAGAGCACCCTATATTGACGCAATTACAAAATACGTATAAAAATGTTGAAATGTGGAATGCGCATGGGGTATCCTTACCTTTGTACTGGCCACACCAATTTCAGGCCCAGCGTTGATATGTACCCCACAGTCTGTCTCTCGGGAGATGGAACTGCCCACAGTGTTTGTTACACCCACAGTCAGGGCACCCCTCTCTTTACAGTAGCGGAGGGCAAGCAGAGTATCGGCAGTCTCACCTGGGGAGAAAGAGAAAACCAATGACTATACTTGTTATTTATCCCTATGCCAACTACATTTAACATGCAACCTATTAAACAACATCCGTCTGCAGAAAAGAAAAGTTGCAACAGTAGTGCCAAGACAAATTCCATGTAGTAGAAATACACCATAGTCTCCAATGATTTTGATTACATAATCTATGGTTCAAATGTTATTTATTTTAACATACCCTCACCAGCATTCATATTCCCAGTGCTCTCGTATATTATATCTAACCATCAACCTTCCTACCTGATTGGCTGATAAAAAAGCACACGTCATCCCTAAAAACGGGTGTGTTCCTGTCCAAAAAGTCGCTAGCTAGTTCCACCATGACGGGCAGTTCTGTCAGCTCTTCCAGTATCTGGCGCGTCTGCAAAGAGGGAGATGCATTTTTAGAAAGGAATGTGGTTTAACTTATTGTCTTGCTTTGTTATAATGAATGCTATGTAATTACATATTTGTGGTACTGATCAACTTTTATTTCTTATTTGACTTTCCCAAGTGTCGGTGCACTTATAACAGCTTGATAGTTGTCCAAGATCTTATATGAAACTCATGTATTACATTCCTACAGAAATGCTTAAAGGGGATCTGTCACCCTAAGAAACAATTCCAAATTATTTTCTATCATGTTAGTAAAATAAACTTTACTTACACTATATTATTAAAATTTTGTTTTTTTCTCTCTTGGAATCACACTAAGCAGACAGCAGCCATTTTGTGGACACTGTTATTTAAATAAATTGTGTATCACCCCAAAATCTTGTGTAAGCATGAGAATGGGGAACCTAAATGCCCATACACAGTGTCCTACAGAATTATAGAGCCTGAGGAGGGATGGGCCAATGTAAGAAGTGCAGTGACATGTAGGAAGTGCTGAATGGAAAGTGAAAGTAATTGACTGCCCCACCTCTAAGCCTAAGGCATAGAGGTGGGGCAGATAATATTTGATTGACAGCTCAGATATTTACACCTTTATAACAGGTATGGATGTTTTAATGAAAACAATAATGTGTTTCATGTTTAATTTGCAAAGGACTTTCATTATGTTTTTATGTGTAGGTGACAGGTCCTCTTTAATACAATGGTTAGTGAAGAAAAGGAGATAACCGGATTGCAAAGACTCATTTTAAACTTAATGTTGTTTTGTGGAAGTACATAAAAATTAAGAAATATTTTTGGAATAGCAGTATCCCTTAAGTCTGCCGTTTGATAGAGTAAGCAGCTGAAATATTTAGAGCACAGTATGAATGAACCACAAAACAAAAAGTGATTGTTAATAATCAATATCTACCGAAAGTCTTAAAGAGGTGGTTCACATTTAGGTTAACTCTTAATATGTTATAGAATGGCCAATTCTAAGCAACTTTTGAATTGGTCTTTATTATTATTATTTTTTATAGATTCTGTATTATTTGCCTACATTGTATGGCTTTTTCCAGCTTTTAAATGGGGGTCATTGACCCCATCTAAAACAAATGCTACAAATGTATTGTTATTGCTACTTTTATTACTCTCCTATTCATATTCCAGTCTCTTATTCAAATGGTTGCATGTTTGCTAGGGTAATTAGGACCTTAGCAACCAGATTGCTGAAATGGCAAACTAGAGAGCTGCTGAATAAAAGCTAAATAACTCAAAAAAAACCCCCAGAAATAATAAAAATAATTACAAGTTAATTCAAAGGCGAACAGCCCCTTTAAATCCGAATTAGTTGTATCGCACAGAATTATCTTTGGAAACCATAATCAGCTCTCCGAGTTTATTTAAAGAGAGGAAGTTGGCGAGCGTGTGGGAGATAGCAAGCGTGTTAGGCTTTGGGTAAGCATGCAGCCGTGTGCGGGAATTAGTCAATGTCTGAAGCAGCAGGCAATGTAATTAATAAGTGTATGAGGAAATGAGCAGCTGACACAAGTGAATCTTTTATGCTAGAATTATCCAGTCTCATAGGGTAGACAGATTATATTTGTTTATTGAGCTAATTTTCAATTTTATATAAACCTGCCATAGTACATGCTAAACCTGCTTCAAAAGGGGTCACAACACTCAAACTTACAGCAACTCCAGCGTGGTAACTAGTTCCGCAGGCAATAAGAATCAGACGTCGACATCTCTGGATTTCTTTAATGTGATCCTTAAGTCCTCCCAGATTCACTGAAAAAGAGGGACTCTGTGTCACTAATAGACGACAAGTATTTATTTATATACCCTGTACTGACTAGACAGGACAAGCATTGGTAATGTCCACTCTGTTTTAAGGCTATGTCACTGGTAGTAGTTCTTTAGTTCTGCTAATTACTGCACTGTATGTTCACCCCAGCACAACAAATGTTAGGACATTATCCTGGAAGCTGTGTGGAGGCCTAGAAGATTGCTCCAAAGCTTGCAGTGTTTTACAAACAGGATTGTCCACCTGGACCACCATAAAATATGACAAAAGTCACATGGTGAGGTTATTGGGCTACTGCTAGTCCCTTGATTGCCTAGGGCAGTGATCCCCAACCAGTAGCTCGTGAGTAACATGTTGCTCTCCAACACCTTGGATGTTGCTCCCAGTGGCCTCAAAGCAGCTGCTTATTTTTGAATTCCAGACTTGGAGGCAAGTTTTGGTTGTATAAAAACCAGGTGCACTACCAAACAGAGCCTCAATGTAGGTTGACAATCTGCCTAGGGGCTACCAAATGGCCAATCACAACACTTATTTGGCACCCCAAAAACATTTTTCATGCAAGCGTTGCTCCCCAACTCATTCTACTTCTGAATGTTTCTCATGAGTTCAAAAGGTTGGGGATCCCTGGCCTAAGGCATGTAACATTTCCCTAAATCTTTCCTGAGTTGCTACTGAATACCGCTGTATCTCCAGACAGCACCCTGCTGTGAAACCTCTGCTATTGCAAACCATAGCATTATCAACCGGCTGACAGGACTGGATTCTGTGAGCTGACATTTCCCGAACCAAAGGTTTCAAAGTACAACATTAATTTTCATTGACATTCTTTGGGACAGCTTTATTACCTGTGAGGTCATCAAAATTCAATCTGCCTCTCATGGTATTGACAACAGACTCTGGTTGCTCAAAGATTTCCTTCTGCATAAAAGAGCTGAAGTTTCCTGCAGGGGGGAGAAGATGAGGGTGAAATATGCAGTTCCTTTCCCATCACCTGACAAATGATTCTGCTACCAATCTAATATAGAATGACTGTGAAAAATAAAATATAGAATAGAATGTAGTAAAAATATCCATAATGCATTACCCTTCATGATCTGCTGCAGCTCCATCTGCAGAGTCTGGATAGCGCGAGCTGGGTGATCCCCTACATTTCGCTTAATACGATGGATGGAGAGCCGGCCGTCCACCACTGCAGCTACATCATCATCTTCCAGGAAGATAACGCGGTTGGTGTGCTCAATAACAGCGCTGTAGAACCAAGCAGAGCAAACGTTATCTCTAGCTGGTGAACTCATGTCTTACATTAGCAGAAAAACAGCAAATCCTGCCATTATGGGCACAAGTTATATGTTAAGCGGTGCCTATGAATAAATTCACATTTACATACAAGTGGAAAGATCAGAGGCCTACTCTTGCCCACTAGCGCTGGTTGGGTGCCCTTTATTTCATAACAAGGTTAATGGGGAACTATTGTGAAAATGAAAATTGAATGTAAGCTTTATCATACTGAAATAAGAAACTGTAAATACAATCAATTACATATTCTGCATCATTTCTGAAATAATCAAGTGTATCTTCACTATCCCACTCTCAGCAACTGTTTCTCTTCATTCTGTCTTCATGCAGGAGTTGGGTGTCAGATATTCATTGACAGTTCGATCCAATATATCTTTTAAGGAGGCTCCTTTTGCCTAGAAGATGTATTTGAATTCACTCTATTAAAATCGCCAGAAATCCGGTCTCTCTACATGCAGAATTTGTGCAAAAGGCAGTTATTTTGTTAGATTTTGTTTGTAGTGGAATCAGTTATTTGAGTGAGCGCTAATTCATCTGCTAGGATAGGCGCCCCCCTATAAGATATATTGGATCTAAAGGTCAACGAATAACGGACACCCAACTCCTGCATGAAGGGAGAATAAAGAGAAACAGATGCTGAGAGAGGAATAGTATACATAAACTTGATTATTTCAGAAACAGTACAGAATATTTAATTGATTGCATTTAGAAAGTTTCTTATTTCAGTATGCTGAAGCTTATATTACATTTTCACCATAGTTCCCCTTGAAAATATTGTCATAATAGTCACCCTACTATAGTCCCATGGGTATCTAGGGCATAAAATCAACATGTACCCAAAATCTTATCCTTAGAATGGGCACTCCTATTAAATGCCTAGTGGAGGAACCTATAGTGTAAATGCATGAACCGCATGTTGTCCTCTGGATATCTCAACTTACCTGGCATCTGAGGCGAAAAAATATTCTACTGCTTTCTCCTCCACTGGGAACAGGCAGGTGGTGCTATCATGCCTGGGCAAAGAGCAGCTCCCTTTCTTTTCCAAGCCTAAACAATACAGCACAAAGAGATTAAGAAGCAGCCATAGGGAGGAGAGGAGATACACACAAATCTCTGATTACGTAGATACCATCTTGAGGCAGAAGCAAAATTCAGGGACAGGATCAATTTTCTGTAAGGGTAAGGACACACTGGACGATTTGTCGCCAACGTTTTAAAAAAGTAAATCGCGGCGACAAGACGATCGTCTTTTTTGAACAGACGATTCACAGCGACTATTGGCACAGAGCGATTTGTATCCCATTACTCTGTGCGGTACGTGCTCCACCCAAACCGGAAACGGTTTGTGCTTCCCGCTGTAACCTGGCGTCTTTACGTCTTTACGTTCTTGCGTCATTGCGTTCGCAATGTAATTTGAATACAATTGTTGCTACTTATCTGTATGTGTGTGCGTGTCTAGGAGATTTCAGTGCTTTTCTAAGTACATGCTATTTCTGATAAATCGCTCGGAAAAGGGTCTCAGTGCGTTTTGGAGCTACAGGCGATTCACAAACGCGCTGTGGGCACAGGAGCTGGCGTCTTTCATTTGGTTTTGTTCAGAGACAAAACGAGCGATATGTCGCCGCGATTTGCTTTTTAAAAACGTTGGCGACAAATCGTCCAGTGTGTCCTTACCCAAAAGGTTTAAGCAACTTGATGGTCATAAGGTGGCAATGAGTATTTCTCATACAGGCTCTGGCAATGCTAAGCCATGAATACATAACAATATCACATGGAGAAAAAGGATGGCATACTCCCATGCACGTTGTGTTCTGAAGGCAAATGGGGAAAAAGAAATTTCTTTCTTTGCAACAGTAACAAATTTCGTAAACTGGCTAAAGATGACACCAAGGCCATAAGGCAGTGATTTTCAGTGGTTTTCTTGGGCTCCCTTGACTGTGAACCAAAATTTGATCATGCCGACCCACCATATATAATAAAAGTTAAATATATTTATAAAGAAATATCACCCTGAACAGCCTTTACGTTGTGGGTTAAAGAAGGACTTCATTATTCCTGCTGCACAGGACCTACCCGACTAAACAACCACAACTAAACAAAATGTATCCTAGATGACCCATGTCTCTTCCCGAAAGAGGTTTCATACTGTATATTTTGGTCATGTTCGTTCATGAAGTCCTTTCGGGAGGATGTATCATAGTTCTTGTCCTAAATGGGCTTTGTTTTCTAGAATAATCAAATGCTTTCTACAGTGTTGCACCTTTAGGTAGGTGAATGTATTGTTAGGATTTCGGGGAAAAGTGTCATCCCCATTATTTTAGGAAAAACTACCCTTCTTTAAAGAAGAAGGAAAGCTACTGAGGCAGATTATTGCCAACAGATTAGCCACAATAGTGCAAGCTAGAACACTATATTTATTCTGTAGAATGCTTTACCATACCTGAGTAAACAGCTCTAGAATGTCTATCTGGTTGTTTAGGATATAGCTGCCATATTAGCTTGGTGTGACATCACTTCCTGCTTGAATCTCTCCCTGCTCACTCATAACTCTGGGCTCAGATTACATCAGGCAGGGGAGGGGGAAAAGGAGAGAAGAGCAAACTGAGCATGCTCAAGCCCTAACCCCGGAGGTTTAAGCTGAAAACAGGAAGTCTGATACAGAAGCCCATGGGTACACAATAGAAGGAAAGAAATGCTGTTTCTTTTGACAGAGGACTCAGAAGCACTACTTTGAGGGTTTACCGGCGTACTTATATAGACCTTTCTGATAAAGCTTACCTTTAACCACATTGCAAATGAAAGAAACAAATGCACTGCCATAAAATGAGCCAGAAGAAAGGACTGCCTGAAGCAAGGGCCCAACACAAAATCATAGTGGAATTCTATGCGACCCAACAACCAGAAAGAATATTAGTGTGTTAGTGAGAAAGCAAAAGTCCCATATAAATGCACAGGAGGTGAAAGACAAAGGATTTGTGAGTATTCTACAGATGGTATGCCATCCTGCCACCTCATTCTTTGCCACAAAATGAACATCTGTTGATGATGAGAAAAGACATGGAATCGGCAGAACACTGTGATTTGATGCAGAAATCCCATACCCTTCATTTCCAGGACTAACTATGATTAAGAAACCCCACCTAGAGCAGGAACATGACAGAAAGGAAAATGGGCCAGAATATAAATTTCCCAAAATTATGAATCAATCAGTAACAAATAGTTGGTATTCTGGTATTGTTTCCACGTGCAGTGTTTGTAACCTTATCCACCACCCATTTCTGATACCTTAAAGAGATATTGACACCAGAAATGAAACCTTTTTTTTTTTTTTTTTTTTTTTTTTTTTTTAACATCTACCATAAAATTGACTTTGCATGCTACTTATAATTTTGCCATAAAGTATTTGCCCAATGCTTTTAAATTACCTATCTGACTCCCTGTGTTCATCTACGAGGGGGCTGCCATATTTGTGCAGCAGGAGTCTGTTAGTATTAGAAACTTTAACTGACAGGGTGAGATGGGACAGTGGTTGGCAAAACAGTCAGGTTTAGGAACTTCAAACAACAATTACCTATAGGTAACTTTTAATGTACATTCATATTTTAAAAAGTAGTTTCATAGTGTCAGTATCACTTTAATCTGATGAAAACTGCTTTTAACACTCCAGGCTGCTACAAATCAGCATGAAACCTGGGAAGACAAATATGGCACACATAATACAGGCTTCCCTTCTTTGCATTGGTATAATGAACATAGATTCATTCCACATGGGACAGAGAGAAAGAATTCCAGGCTGATACACCTGAATGATAAAATACATATGCCCTAAGAGAATATTAACAAGGCTAGAGGAGTCTATATGCCAGTCTAATGGGAAGTTGAGTAACGGGATCTTGACCCAACCCCCAATAAACGAATATTTATCAAAAATATCCCGTACCTCAAAGTATTAAAAAATGAAATGTACATACTGACCTACTTAAAAAAAACCTGCGTTTCGTACCCTCCGGTACTTAGTCATAGGTGTGTATATACATACTCTTATAATATACACCTATGACTAAGTACTGGAGGGTACGAAAATCATAAGGTGGGTTTTCAGTGGGTCAGTATGTATATTTTTAAATATGAGTGTTAAATAAATATTGATATTTATGGACTTTGAGATATGGGATATTTATGATAATTATTAGCTAAGAGAACAGGAGGCAAGCACCATCATAGTTGATCAGTTATGAAGATAAAGATATATCTCCATGCAATATTGTACCAGATTTAGTAAGAAAATAATCATCCACTCTTTCAGCTAATGAACAGTGCCACCTAGTGATGCAATTTGGGATTTCACAAAGGTATTGCAGCATGCTCACCAACATTCCATTTCATGGTGGGAGAAATATAGGACAGAAATATCTAGAAATGCCACTGTGAGAATATTCTCTCTCTCTCTCTCTCCCTCTCCCTCTCTACCTCTCCCTCTCTCCCTCTCTCCCTCTCTACCTCTCTCTCTCTCTCTACCTCTCTCTCCCTCTCTCTCCCTCTCTCTCCCTCCCTCTCTCTCCCTCTCTCTCCCTCTCTCTACCTCTCTCTACCTCTCTCTACCTCTCTCTCCCTCTCTCTACCTCTCTCTACCTCTCTCTACCTCTCTCTACCTCTCTCTCCCTCTCTCTCCCTCTCTCTCCCTCTCTCTCCCTCTCTCTACCTCTCTCTACCTCTCTCTACCTCTCTCTACCTCTCTCTACCTCTCTCTACCTCTCTCTACCTCTACCTCTCTCTACCTCTACCTCTACCTCTCTCTACCTCTACCCCTCTCTACCTCTACCCCTCTCTACCTCTACCTCTCTCTACCTCTACCTCTCTCTACCTCTCTCTACCTCTACCTCTCTCTACCTCTATCTAATGTTGCCCATGAACTGTGTAATAAACGGCAATCAAACCGGGGTCCTCTAACTTTTGAATACACAGATCCAAACATGAACTGCCAGCGCTACATACAAATCCCACATTACACTGGGTGTCCTGATCCACTGCATGAGGTCTACTATAAATATAACTGTGTGCCATTTTATGTTTGGCATTTTAGATTAAGCTGCACAGGAAACAATACCAGAAAGATGATTAAACTCATCGTGTCATACACAGAACCCCTCTTCTAGGACTTTCTAAAAACTGCAGAAGAGGCACCTTTATCCTTTAAAGTGGACATTTCTTCAAGAGAAAAATCCATGCTTTGTCCTGTTAGTACAATGAGAAGTGCAACAAAAAAAGAGAACACATTACAAGTTATGCATCACAGGGTGTCTGAAATGCATACAGTATCATACACCAGCAGCATCACCTGGGTACATACATGGAATGAAAGGCATGAAACAAGCAGACGAAAAGGTTAGCGTACACGTGAGAGAAAGGAAAGAAAGCAGCAGTAGGCCTCCAGCTGAGCAGCAATATGGGAAATACATAGTAGGATCAGAAAGACAGACTTTCGTTTTTTTTAAACAGAATTAAATATTGTAAGGGAAACTGCAAAGGAAATAAAAATGTTATGTAAAACCTACTAGTAACATACAGAAATATATTTAGTGAGCTTCTAAATATGTCTGATATAGGGCTCTAATAATTGCCATTTACCCCATGCACAATAGATTTCCTATTACCATGACCAACTGCCAATCCATAAATTTGGATATGATTGGTGTAACCATAGCACAAAGTCTTATATAGGAAGTTGAAGGTGCGGTGAAAAATGGAAACCTGTTTTAGATATCCATTAGATGGAGGCTTTTTCAAATATATTTGTCAGTGCTGCAAAAGCCCATTATGACTTTTGCATATAATCCCAGAATGCCCTTGCTCGCATTAAAGAGGTTACCTGAACGGTACAGGATGGGAATGTGATCTGTGGACAGCTTATGTTCACTTCGTACCCCCATCAAGAGTGGGCTGCCCCTCCTGCGGGAAAAAAGAAAGAGCTAAATTAAGTCATTTATAATACAGGTATGGGACCTTTTATCCTGAATGCTCGGGACATGGGGTTTTCCGGACAACGGATCTTTCCATAATTTGGATCTTCATACCTGAAGTCTACTAGAAAATCATGTAACTATTAAATAAACCCAATAGGCTGGTTTTGCTTCCAATAAGGATTATTTATATCTTAGTTGGGATCAAGTACAAGCTACTGTTTTAATATTACAGAAAAAAGGAAATCATTTTTAAAAGTTTTGATTATTTGGATAATATGGCGTCTGAGGGAGACTGAGATGCCATAATTTGGAGCATTCTGGATAATGGGTTTCTGGATAACGGATCCCATACCTGTACCTGCATCCATATATATAAGGTTCAATGGCTTTGTAAGTGCGAGTAAAGAAAAGGGAAGAGTTACCTGGTCCCCACTGCTTGTCCTGGGAAATGAACACTTTTAAATACAAGTGCAAAAGCCCCTTCCTATGAGAGGAAATAAAAGGAAGTGAAATTTTACTATCTTTATAGAGCTTGCAAATATGCCACCCTCATTATATAGTCATGGAAAAATTACACTTTTTTTCCCAACTAAACGTCACACCATTTCATTTAGGAATGCAGTAACACCACAAATATGACAGTATCCTACTGTGAAGCCTTGGCTACTTACCAAAACCTGTAAAACCTGACCCCTAAAGACTATACATCATGTTCAACGGACTACATTCAAATGAGTGTATGGGTGAACTGGACATTGTACTAGCTAAAACAAATACAACAAATACAGTAGATCATTGCTCTGAGTAACATTGTGAGGTTCACATTTTTACAATATAAATCTGCACATCTCAGATACAAATACTGTATATTTACAGTTGGGCTTCAAAGTTTGTGAACCCTTAAAGGAGAATGAAAGGCTTAAATTAATTAAGCTTTATCAGAAAGGTCTATATAAATACTCCAGTAAACCCTCAAAGTAATGCTGCTCCTCTGTCAAAAGAAACACAACATTTATTTCCTTCTATTGTGTACACATGGGCTTCTGTATCAGACTTCCTTCTTTCAGCTTAAACCTCCAGGGCTAGGGCTTGAGCATGCTCAGTTTGCTCCACTGTCCCCTCCCTTTTCCCTCCTCCACTCCCTGCTGTAATCTGAGCCCAGAGCTAAGAGTGAGCAGGGAGAGACTCAGGCAGGAAGTGATGTCAAACCAAGCTAATATGGCAGCTGCTATCCTAAACAAACAGAGAGCTTCTAGAGCTGTATACTCAGGTATGGTAAAGCATTCTGCAGAATAAATATAGTCTTATAGCTTGCACTATTGTGGCTAATCTACTGGCAATAACCTGCTTCGGTAACTTTCCTTCTCCTTTAAAATGTTCTATATTTGTCATATAATTGTTTTCAATAAGTACATGACCAAATATAAAACATTTTGTTTCATTTGTTTAACTAGGTTTTCTTCATCTACCTTAAGGACTTGTTTGGAAATCAGATAATATTTTGGGTCACATTCATATAAAGTAATTTCACGTACATTTTATGTGAATATATACAATTTTGCTAGAATATGATTGTTTCCATACTAAATATGTAAGGGAACCACTTACCAGCTGCTGTATAACACGTTCTACCAAGGTGGCGAAGCTGATTTCATCACTTTCCTTGTTGTCATACATGTATTTCACCAGCTTGGCAATGGTTTCTGTGTCTGTTTCAGACTCAAATTCGTAGCCTTTGCTCTCCTGAGACGGAACAGAAACATTGAAAGTTTAGCAAATATAAATGAAATATGAAATATGAATATTAATAAAAAGCCAACATTTCTAATTTAAAGTAAATTTTAAAGAGAGAGAGATAAATGTGACCCATAAAGGGGTGGTTCACCTTTTAGTGAACCTTTAGTATTTTATAGAATGGCCCATTCCAAGCAACTTTTCAGTTGGTTTTCATAATTTATTTTTTATAGTTTTTGAACTATTTCCGTCTTCTTCTGACTTTTTCCAGCTTTCGAATGGGGGTCACTGACCCCATCTACATTGCTAGGGTAATTTGGATCCTAGCAAAGTACGATATGAACAGCACCACAATTGTAATTGAAGTTAAAATGCCTTTATTGCTCAAGTGACGGGCATTACCGCGGTAATGCCCGTCACTTGAGCAATAAAGGCATTTTAACTTCAATTACAATTGTGGTGCTGTTCATATCGTACTTTGACTGCATTTGCTGGTGGAAAGTGGCCACTGGAGAACCTGCACCCATCCAAAGAAAAGTAAGAAGATTTAACAAGGTTGTGCTGACTATTTCTGTTTGTAATTTGGATCCTAGCAACCAGTTTGCTGAAATTGCAAACTGAAGAGCTGCTGAATAAAAAGCTAAAGAACTCACAAACCACAAATAATAAAACATGAAAACCAATTGCAAATTGTCTCAGATTATCACTCTCTACATCATACTAAAAGTTAACTTAAAGGTGAACAACACCTTTAAATAATAGGAAATTTAAAAGAAAGAAACTGCATAGAAAAAAATTTGCCCTGCCAAAACATTCCTTAATGCCACAGGTCAGATATATAGGGTGGCCTCTATCTAGCACTAGAAGGCAAAAAGACCACATAACTAAGAACTCTTACAACCCCTAGGTAATGTATATGGGCTTTGCAACAACATACTGCTGGGTAGCATTAACCAAATCATGACTTCCAAAAATAAAAACTTACCAAGAACTTCTTCAGGTCTTTGTAGTTGGTAATGATGCCATTGTGAATGACAATGAACTCTAGAATGGGGGGGACAAATGACATGTTAGCTCATCATCAGGACATTAAATCAGAAGACTTTAAAATTAAATAATTTCCTTTCTCATGTGCACATAAATGTATTTACACTCACACTCATCTCTAGAATAGAAAAAAATAGATGTTGTTGAACTAAAGCTTATATTTAATTTATTGCAATTTGACCCACTATTCAGGTGGTCTAAGAGGAACTGGATCTCCCAGCTCCCTAAAGCACCCAATCAAAGATTAGCATTGTGTTCTATACCAGCTCCTGGCATGCACTCAGGATAAATGTCATGTATAACGCACCTATAGCCAACAAGTTGGTAAGGCTTGTGATCAACCTACCGTTATTCTTGTCAGAGCGCTGAGGATGGCTGTTTGTGGGACTTGGCTCTCCGTGTGTAGCCCAGCGAGTGTGTGCAATGCCCAAATGGATCTCAAATTCAATGTCAAGATCCATGTCCTCAAGCTCTGCAAAAAAAAAAAAAAAATTAATCAGAACTGGCATTTAATCTCTATATATATGCAACCTGCAGCTAATAATAGAGATCTAAGCATCCCTCATCCACCCACACGTACAAAATGAAATAATTCTGATCAGATAATTAATACAACATATATTTCTACAAAAGATAAATTCCAGAGCTATCAGCACTTCCCCCGTGCCCTTCCCTTAAAACCGGCCAGGCACTTTTTGAGCAAGACAGGTAGATTTGGGTACGTTTATTATTAGGAAACATTCATTCTTGCCTAACATTTACTTTAAATATTTAGTGAAACATTACATATGTAGCCACCAATTCTATTCGTGTTGTTCTTGTACTGAGCTATATATCTCACAATCTGCAAACCAGATACTGGCACTAATCAAACAGGCATTAAGTTTGGCATTTGGGTACACCAGGATTATCACTGTGTTTCTTACTCCCTGGAAACAGAAAGAGGTGTAAGGCTGTTTAGCTATTTGTGGAAGAGACATCAGGAAGATGAGCGGAGCTCTATTGCAGCCCAGTACTCTAGGCCATCAGTGATGCTGGCATGCCAATTGGACACGTGACACTTAAGATGTGATTCTAATAATTTAGAAGAAAGAATAAATATAAATGGGCAAGATCTGCAGCGGTAACTGTTCATAAAAAAAATCAACTATTTCTTTACAAGCCCATGTACCAACAGATAAGATAACAACTCATTTAAAGGAGAAGGAAAGCTAACAAGGCAGTTAACTGGCAATAGATTAACCACAATAGTGCAAGCTATAACACTATATTTATTCTGCAGAATGATTTATTATACCTGAGTAAACAAATCTAGAAGCTCTCTGTTTGTTTAGGCTAGCAGCTGCCATATTAGCTTGGTGTGACATAACTTCCTGCCCGAGTTTCTCACTGCTCACTCATAGCTCTGGGCTCAGATTTCTTTTGTGAGGGGAGGAGGGAAAGGGAGAGAGGAGCAAACTGAGCATGCTCAAGCCCTAGCCTTGGAGATTTAAACTGAAGGACGTCTGATACAGAAGCCCATGTGTACACAATAGAAGGAAAGAAATGCAAAATAAGAAATGCAGAAAAGTGTCAACCCCATTATTTTAGGAAAAGCTACCCTTCTTTAAAGAAGAAGGAAAGCTACTGAGGCAGATTATTGCCAATAGATTAGCCACAATAGTGCAAGATAGAACACTATATTTATTCTGCAGAATGCTTTACCATACCCGAGTAAATAGCCCTAGAAGTTCTACCTGGTTGTTTAGGATACAGCTGCCATATTAGCTTGGTGTGACATCACTTCCTGCTCACTCATAACTCTGGGCTCAGATTACATTAGGGAGGAGGAGAGTGAGAGAGAAGCAAACTGAGCATGCTCAAGCCCTAGCCCTGGAGATTTAAGCTGAAGGAAGGAAGCCTGATACAGAAGCCCATGTGTACACAATAGAAGGAAAGAAATGCTGTGTTTCTTTTGACAGAGGACTCAGAGCAGCATTATTTTGAGAGTTTACTAGAGTTTTTATATAGACCTTTCTGATAAAGCTTAGTTTTAACCTTTCCTTCTCCTTTAAGGTATACTTTGCTTTTAAGCATGTGCCAAGCATTGATGCTAATAGAATTTTATGGCATTAAAAATCGGAAAAAGGTCATGAAATAAAACATTAAAATGTTTTTAGGAAGTGGTTAACGAGGACTGGTGTCTGACCTATGTTCCTCCCGCCATCTTGCTAATGGGGGAGGGGGGTGTCCATATGCCAAGAATCATCTGATTTAAAACATATGGAGTTTAAAGGCCCCTGACGTAAAGCAGATCTCTGGGAAATCTTGTGCAACCAAAGAGCCGTTATCTGACATTTGCTTGTTTTCCGACTAATCAGGACTAAATGGCAAATGAAAGGAAACCATAACATTTGCTAAAGGGAAACAGGACACACAGATATATCAGTACAAAAGACAGTATTGTGACAGTGCCCACAAAAAGGGCATTTTATATTCTTTTTTAATTCAGTTGCCAGAAAACAAACCAGGGCTGTCCAATATACTACCTCCCAGCTTCAAAAGCCACATCCCAACAGCTATGAGGGGGTTCTGGGAGTTGTAGTTCTGCTGAGCCGCAGGTTGGACATCTCTGATTAACACAAGCTTATCCTTTAGATGAGGACCACAGCCTGGCCACACTGCTAGCCCCCCACCCCCTGCTCTCAAAGAGTAACAGGAGATTAGGGAAAGGATTACAGGGTTAAGGCACAGAGAGTGTTTCTGTATAACTGTTAATTAATGGAATTGCTGTGGGTTCTTTCTCACTGGCAACAATATAAAGCACTGTAGGTTGCCAACACAACGGGGTTAATGTAGCTGGTATGGGTACTGGATTGCTGAGGATGCTGGGAATGATTTAAGGATCAAAATCTGTTTTTGTGCATTACATTTAAAAAAAATCAACATTTGTATTGAATCAAACTAGTTAAAAGGTCATTTGTCATTTCCAGTTTTAAGTTGTGCAAGACTTTGGCAGTCAGGGAGCATTTTGGATAATTTTGGTGGAGGAGAATGTGAAAAAAAGACCTTTTGCTTCAACTGTTTTCGTTGGAAAACAACATTTTGGCTGCTTGCAGCTAATGAGCAGTGTTGCACGTCATTCCAAGTAACTCAATAGAAACACTAAGGTCCTATTTCCATGAATGTTCCACGTATGCAGTGTGAAGGCATGAAGGTCTCCTACGGCTGAGAAACCTATACCAGCTATATTCTCCTGCTGGCAGACAAAGCTGGGATTATATAAATGAATCATTACGGGCTCTTTTGGAAGCATATATTGCAAAACAATGACTGTTCTGCGGCATAATTAAAAAAAAAAAGTGGATATATAAACGGAGCAATGTCATCTTGTATTATTTTCAGAGACCACTGGCAGAAAGATTTGATAATTGAAATAACTAGCAGCACTTTCTACATCATTCCCATCAGTCCCTGTCCCAGCAGAGCTTACAATCTAGTTTCCTGTCATATTCACTCACACTTTGCTCAATTCTATCAGCAGCTATTATTTTTTATCCACTTTTTTTTTTAAATTATGCTACAGAACAGTCATTGTTTTGCAATATATGCTTCCGAGAGAGCAGCCCGTAATGATTGGTGACAGGTTTTTCAATTAATTTAACTAAACAAGCCTTTTTGCCCCAGTTTCTAAACTTGGGACCTCAGATGTTCCTTCACTACAACTCTCAAAACATACTTATACCTTTATAATATGTGAGAGGAATTCGGTTACTGTATCCTTGAAGTAAGTGAACAATCATATTTCCTCCCGACCTCATCTCCTATTGATTATTCACTTGTTTTCACACACATCCTCTCCTCTAAAAAAAGAGGCAGGTGCAGAGGGAGACAGTAAGCTAGACTGGGGGGTTACCTAGAGGCTTGTACACTGCATGCATGGGTGCAGCAATTTGACAGTTGCTGGTATCTAGCAACCAGACCCCGCAATTTGACCCGCATGTTCCCGCTACCGGACCCGCCTTCAATAGGCCAAATAACCTTCCGACCCAGGGGACACACAAAAGCAAAAGTGATGTCACATTTGCCCAGAAGTGACATCACTCAGGTGCCAAATCTACACAAAAAATGTAAAAACTGAAAGAACCACAAGGGTGGGAGAGATCAATCCCGCACCTTTGTTGGATACCCAGTCGGGTTACCTGCAGACTGCCCACATGGCCAAGGAATTGGGGACTTTTTGTCCGAAACCCGACCACTGAGTGTATTCTGCAGGTATCTGACCCGATGCAGGACTCTGCCTGTGCTAATATCTGACCCTGTAGGCTACAAACCCACTCTCTATTCATAATGGAGACTGTAGGGAGAACCTAGTTTGATTTTTTTTTATCAGCCTGATTGTTTCTCCCTGAAATCCCTCCTGATCCACACAAAGCAAAGCAATTGCCCAACACGTACTGTTGATTTCTTCATCCAAGGCCTTAACTTTGCCTTTCTTCTTGATGAGTTGGATTTGGTTGGAGTTGTTCTCCCAGTTCTTTTCATTGCCGCCATCAATACCCACTCCTGGAAGATAAAGAATAAATAAGATTTAAGGACCAGTGGGAAGTGATGTAGAAATAGTAACTATCTGCACTATTTCCAGTTAAATAGGGGACACAGGTAACAATTACACTTGTCTGTAGATACATAAGTAGTTTGTTTAGCACTACCCCACAGGGCAAAATTATTATTTTTCCATACATATATTCAGTAAAAAGCAGATTTGCAAAGGTCATTCTGAGCAGAAGTCTTATCTGACCAGAAGGCTTCTCATCACAGCAGCATTTAGATATCATCCGTAAATGTCAAAGATGGATTGAGAACTGGTGGAACAGTTGCTTAGCTTTACCATTAAGCAGCATTCTTATTTTGTGTAAATGGAGAACCAAGACTTGCCAAAAAATATTAGTCATAAATGATTTGTATTTGTTGCTGCAATCGCCCCCCTGTGGAGTCCTTGCAGAATGTTCTCATTAGTGGCATGCTATGTGGCAATTGTATATTATAAAAGGTCTCCTGAAGCTCCCTCACAAATAGCGGTTGAGGAGAAAATAAATGAGACACAAAACCAAATGGATATTTAGCCATTTTTATGGATATATCAATTTACAAATTAACCTTTTATTAACTTATGCACAGCAGAAATCAAAGCAACAGTGCAACTGTCAGTATTTTGGGGCTTTTGCCACTTTCTTCTGATACTGAAATTAAGGGCCAGAGACACTAGCACCCCCTTTACTAACAATGGTTCTAAACTGCACTTGGGAAGTTAAACCAATCATGAAAGAGCTTTAACAAGCCAGTGGAGCAGGTGTGGCTGGACCAATTATTTTGTTCACTATCACACTACATAGGGCTGTTCTGTTGGAGGCTTGTCTATCAGATGTAGACATTTTAATGGCCCTCTACCCACTGATTCAATCTACTGTACAATACTGCATACAGCAGCACTTTATAAATAAAAATATACACATTTCATCTTCTGACTTAACCACTTTAATTTAGCAATTTTCATTTGGGGTGCAAGGGGGGGGCTGAGACAGCCACCCCAGTGGGCTTCTGGCCCCACAGTCCGATCCTGCCTGTAATCTGAGTTTAGTTCCAGCCAGGGCACTATCTGAGTGGGCAAGGACTGATGTGAGTGAGGTATAATCTCTGTAAAGTGCTGTGGAAATGTGTAGTCGGCTGTGTAGTCGTAGTGTAGTGTGTAGTCAGCTGAATATGTGTGAGAAGGCTGCTTTTCCCATAGTAAGTGGATAAAAGGTACACATCTACTCCAATTTCTTGCTCATGTACTTCACCTGCAGAGTCGTATCCTCTATATTCCAGTCTCTGGAGGCCTCTGATGAGCCTTTCTAGAATCTCCCGCCTGGTGCGTGGCACATGGTAGTTGAGGTAAGCAAAGATTCCTATCAGGAAAATACATATGTCAGTGATATAGGAGTTGGGAACATACAGCAGTTACCACATTTACACATTATAACTTCATGGATGTGCCAGGATAAATTGCTAGTAAACACCGTTCTTACTCTCAGTCACCTTCTCCATTTCTTTGTTGTGCATATTAAGTGTGACTATCGTTTAGTGCAATGGAGCGTCAATTAAATACCTCTTGCTAAGGAATGCAACCAATAAAGAATTTGAAGAAGGGGAGGCAAATGGCTAGGGAGGCAGCTACTAATGATAGTGCTGAAACCTGCTCCAGTTTCCATGCGATTAACTGAAAGCAGGTACTATATTTATAAACACAGTTTATCTTCCCACACACAGGCACTGATGCATAACATCAGGTGGTTTTGGGTAGTAGATTACTAGATGGTATCACTCTATATAAAGGGTACCTCGGCAGGGGCAAAAGGACAACTTTAATCACAGATACACAGAGAATTACCGGTACACTTTTATAAGGCAATTAAACAATAAAATCATTCTCATATAGCCTTCAGTTCTTTCAGATCTGCTACTCCCGGCACACACAATGAAATACATTAAAGAAACAGTAATTAAATTGTTTTAAGAGGATTGACATTATAATGTACTGCTGTCCTGCACTGGTAAAACGGGTGTATGTGCTTCAGAAACACAACTATAGTTTATATAAACATGCTGCTGTGTAGCCATGGAGGCAGCCATTCAAGCACAGGATACAGAGGATAAATTCTGAAGAATTGTATATTACTTATCTGTTATCTGCTGTGTATCCTATGCCTTTTTTCCAGCTTAAATGGCTGCCTGTTGATATAAACTATTGTAGAGCTTCTGAAGCAAACACACCAGTTTTACCCAGTGTAGTAAAACAGTACATTACATTACGTTAAAAGACTTTTTTGGTGTATTTGGTGCAAGTTAGGGATGAAGGTTACTCTGTGGTCACCCTAGAGAGGTATACTGGGTTTTCAATGCTGGAAAAATGAAATTACTGTATCCTAAAACAGATTTCACAATACAAATGAGAGAGCTGGACCGATTGCTGCTACTGAATCAGACGTAGAACATCTAGAACACGTGTAGGTAAGTTAACAGGATTCCAGTACACAAAATGTGCCCTAGTGCAACTAAATTCATTTTTAAAGTAGGGAGGGGTGTGTGTATGGATGCTTGGTTTTCATTTGGAGGGGTTGAACTTGATGGATTTTGTCTTTTTTCAATGTAACTATATATATTTGTTACAAAGGGAACCCAGTAATGCATATTGAGGAAAGGGGGTTGAGCTACAGCACCCCGGGTGGTGATGAGTGGAGGGTGCAGCAAAAACAACTCTTCCAGCTGCCCACTTTGGGTTAATGTGAAAATGTTTTCTCTGCAAGCTGGACTGCAACAAGATGTGCCAGTGTAACACTTCCATCTTTCATGTGTATGAAGGAAACACCAGCCCCAGATTCCAGTCCCTTTCATCATGTAGGAGGAGGGATATGTTTCCACAATGGGCCATTTCAAAGCGCTCATATCTATACACATCCGTGCTGGACGTGTATAGATATAAGCGCTTTAAAATGGCCAATTGCTGGATTCTGATTCGCTAGAATGTTTCAAGCTTAAATAGAAATTGTTTGTTATGAACAAGTGGGCTATGGACTAACACTGGCTCTTACTTTTACCTCTACCCACTGTAGACTTGACTCGGTGTGGTTTAAACCCACATGGTGGATAGCAGTCTAGCTACTTGCCATTGCACTCAGAAACTGGGCACTGAGCTAACCTGGACAGATATACACAGCACAAACTAGCTACTTACCTATGGCTCAAATAATACTGCTATTAATTTTCTATACTGCTCGGAAAACAGCAATCTATACCAAATCAGATATTATTAAAAAAAAATGATTTTAAAGCACATGTAGTTGAATGGGAAAAGCTACATTAACATAATGACAGTGCTAGGGGCTGATCCATTACCACCCTCTCTCCTTTGGCATTACCATACACCAGACTGAACCCCAAATGCAAGAATATTGTATGGCGGTAGAGCTGCCACATCACCCCTTTTCACATAATTGAAATCAACCCGATACATGGTTAAAGGGGTTGTTCACCTTCCAAACACTTTTTTCAGTTTAGTTGTTTTAAGATTGTTCATTAGAAATAAAGAATTTTTTCAATTGCTTTCCATTTTTTATTTATCATTTTTCCAAAACTGAAGTTTAAAGTTTAATTTTCTTGGCTCTGATGTCTCAGTCTGGCAGTTCAGTAATCCAAGAACATTCTAAACTGTTACAATTGGATACATTTAGCGGCTACATGAGCTGATACATTTTTCAGCAGTTTCTGTGGAATATCAGCAACTATTGTATAAATTCTAACAGCTGCATTTAATGAAACTCTTGGATTCTGCTCAGCAGGGCTAAAGGTAACAAATGTATCAACTAAATGCATCAGTTAAAGAGTCAGGGCCCCCTTCTCAGAGCTGCTTTTAGGAGGTGAAAAATGAAACTTTACACTTCAATATTAGAAAAAACAGTCACAAATAGAAAAAAGAAAGTAATTGCAAAAAGTATTTATTGCTGGTGAACTATATGAAGCCAACTAAACTGGAAAAAGTTTTTGAAGGTGAACAACCCCTTAACAATTAATTTAGATATACTGCATGGCTGCCCATAAACAGTGCAATCTGTGGCAAGCATCAAACTTAACTGCTAACTAGGGATGCACCAAATCCAGGATTCGGTTCGGAATCCTTCTGCCCGGCCGAACCGAATCTGAATCCTAATTTGCATATGCAAATTAGGGGTGGTAAGGGAACTTTTTGTCAGAAAACAAGGAAGTAAAAAATGTTTTCCCCCTTCCCACCCCTAATTTGCATATGCAAATTAGGGTTTGGATTCGGTTCGGTATTCGGCCAAATCTTTCGTGAAGGATTCGGGGGTTCGGCCGAAATCCAAAAAAGTGGATTCGGTGCATCCCTACTGCTAACTAGCCAGGCAGAATATGTACATTTGTACTGCTCTTGGCAATCTAAAAGCCCATAAAGGGGTTCTGAACTGTTACAATTTGCAACATTTAGTTGATACAATTAGTTGATACATTTCTCAGCAGTATCTGTGAAATATTAGCAACTATTATATCAATTCTAACAGCTGCCTTTAATGTAGCTCAGGGATTCTACTCAACAGGGACAATGATAAGAAATGCATCAATGTATCACATAGAACAGTTACCGCTGCTTCAGAAAGACGTTAAGAAGGCAAAAAAATAAACTATAGAAAAACAGACACAAATAGAAAAACAAAAGGAATTCAGAAAAGTGTTTTCTGGTAAACAATGTGAAGACCATTTAAACGGAGTTGGAAGGTGACCAACCCCTTTTAAAAAAAGCATTGTAAAAGCATAGTAAAAGCCTTGTGCAAATACTTTATGGCAAAGTTATATGTAGTTTTCAAAGGCAATATTATGATAGATGTAAAAACATGTGTAATTTCTGATGTCAGTATCTCTTTATAAAGTCTCACGGTGGTATCAGTGCCTGTTTCTACATTAGTGAGCTCATACCAACGACACAACCACTGTCAATACTTGTCTGTGCCTAAAATGTGTGTGTGTGTGTGTGTCTGTGTGTGTGTGTGTGTGTCTGTGTGTGTGTGTGTGTGTCTGTGTGTGTGTGTGTGTGTCTGTGTGTGTCTGTGTGTGTCTGTGTGTGTGTGTGTGTGTCTGTGTGTGTCTGTGTGTGTCTGTGTGTGTCTGTGTGTGTCTGTGTGTGTGTCTGTCTGTGTGTGTGTCTGTCTGTGTCTGTGTCTGTCTGTGTCTGTGTCTGTCTGTGTCTGTGTCTGTCTGTGTCTGTGTCTGTCTGTGTCTGTGTGTGTGTCTGTGTGTGTGTCTGTGTGTGTGTCTGTGTGTGTGTCTGTGTGTGTGTCTGTGTGTGTGTCTGTGTGTGTGTCTGTGTGTGTCTGTGTGTGTGTGTGTGTGTGTCTGTGTGTGTCTGTGTGTGTCTGTGTGTGTCTGTGTGTGTCTGTGTGTGTCTGTGTGTGTCTGTGTGTGTCTGTGTGTGTCTGTGTGTGTCTGTGTGTGTCTGTGTGTGTCTGTGTGTGTCTGTGTGTGTCTGTGTGTGTCTGTGTGTGTCTGTGTGTGTCTGTGTTCTGTGTGTGTGTCTGTGTGTGTCTGTGTGTGTCTGTGTGTGTCTGTGGTGTCTGTGTGTGTCTGTGTGTGTCTGTGTGTGTCTGTGTGTGTCTGTGTGTGTCTGTGTGTGTCTGTGTGTGTGTCTGTGTGTGTGTCTGTGTGTGTGTCTGTGTGTGTGTCTGTGTGTGTGTCTGTGTGTGTGTCTGTGTGTGTGTCTGTGTGTGTGTCTGTGTGTGTGTCTGTGTGTGTGTCTGTGTGTGTGTGTGTGTGTGTGTCTGTGTGTGTCTGTGTGTGTCTGTGTGTGTCTGTGTGTGTGTGTGTGTGTCTGTGTGTGTCTGTGTGTGTGTGTGTGTGTGTGTGTGTGTGTCACAGATATAAAAGGTCTCCAGTGCAGATAGAGGTGCACCTGACACACACCTAGGTAAAAGCACTTTAGGAATTTGTATAACACACAAAGCAAGTTTTGCCTGGGGTCAGAAACAGGTGGGTCAGGTTTATGAAAGGCCGACTTCCCATTCGAGTGCAGTGATTCAACTCTATGGAGTCGAGGAAACAGATACAGTCCCTCCTTTCCCTGAGACGTCAAATGCAATTTAAGATTAGACACTTAATTAGAACTGTCACACCACATATGGGGCTGCCATAGTATCTAAGGAGCATTAAATTCACAGGAGCCAAATACACCTACAAGCAACATAACCCCTGCCAACAAGCAAATCAGCACACACAATTTAGGTAAATATTTCAACGCACCTACAAAGTTCAGTAGTCGCTCACTATGTGGAATCCATTCACAACAACCCACGTCATCACTTGTCAGCTATAAGCCATATAAAGCTTATTTAAGCCTAAATGCCTCCCTCCTGATGGGAGAGGTTCAGCTCAGGGAGAATATCTATATCTTGTCCTTCCAGGGAGCAAAGATTACTTCCTTTTAGCAACCAGCCCCAAACAATACACAGATTTACTGAATCAGTACATTTTGGGCAACTGCTATAAATACTCAGGGGCAAATTTTCTAAAGGGCGAAGTGGCTAACACTAGCGAAAATTTGCCAGCGTGACGTAATTTTGCCACTTCACCGATTTACTAACGGGTGCTGGCGTAAAGTTGCTAGCGAAGTGGACCTACTCTAACGCTACTTCGCACCCTTAGGCCAGGTGAAGTTGTGCTATGGCGAAGGGACGTGACTACGCTAATTCACTAATTTGCGGATTTTACTGACCGTTACATCTCTTGCGCCAGACTTGCCTTCGCCATCTCAGACCAGGCAAAGTGCAATAGAGGAGATAGGACTTGCTTAAAAAAAAGTCCCAAAAAACGCTGGCATCTTTTACTTTTTTATGGGTGATAGGCTGAAAAAGATCAAAATTTTTTTGGGGGTACAGTGGGCACATGTATAGGGCAGAAGAACAACTCTATTTTATTTTATGAAGCTTGTGTAGTGTAATGCATTTGCTGCTACATATACGTCCATTGCAGCATTCCGCATGCACTGACCTGAAAATAATTTTTATGGGCACCTTGTCCCATAAATTGCACTAAGGGCTCTTACACAGCGGTATTTCTTTTTGCAATCCTGCATGGTTGTGTGTTCCACCACATGGTAATACATGAGTTAACAGAGCCCATTCTATCCTCTAGTGATGTACAGGTATGGGATCCGTTATCCAGGAACTCATTATGCCGAAAGCTCCAGATTATAGGAAGGCCCTCTCCCATAGACCCCCTTTTAATAAAGCAATTAAAAGGTTAATTTACTAGTATGGGGCCCTGCAGCATGTAATTTCTTACCAACATGTATTGGAAAGACATCGTGCAAGGTGCTGACTTACACATTCCTAAGTAACTAACCGAATCCTAATGTGCATATGCAAATTAGGGGTGGGAAGGGGAAAACATTTTTTACTTCCTTGTTTTGTGACAAAAAGTCACGCGCTTTCCCTCCCTGCCCCTAATTTGCATATGCAAATTAGGATTCGGATTCGGTTCGGCCGGGCAGAAGGATTCGGCCGAATCCTGCTAAAAAAAAAGGCTGAATCCCGAACCGAATCCTGGATTCGGTGCATCCCTATTCCTAAGTAATACCTACCTACTGCCTGCAGTGCCTGTTCCCCTCCTGTTGCTGGGTGATGGGTATTGCTGAGGAATGTTCCACCTGCAATTTACAGGGGGGTCCCATTCACATTACCTTGTGAGGCTGTAGCCGGCAGACCTGGGTGTTTTAAGCACTGCACTCTTATGTGAGATCACAGATTATTATGTGTCTGTAGTAATTCATCCGCTCAGAGAGTAAGCTTTTTGAGGCCAGGACCTCACTCCTTCTCTATCTATAATGCTTTGTTTATAATATAGTTCTGGCTTATATAATGTAATTAGTGGTCTGAGCAAATAATATACTCTAATAAATGTTCAACAATGCATACACTGTAGTTATACACGGGTACTTTTCAAGCAAAGAGTTGCATTAATGTCTCTTTATAGAGAATAGCATGAAAAAAGTCAAAAGAAGCTGATGACATGACTCAATGAATTAACATGGAACCCCCCTGAGCAATAAATATACCTCAGGTGTAGTACACACACACTGGGCAGAGTTTGTTACGTGTACATAAGTAAATGTAAATCTTGTTAACACATTTTCAGGGGGCAATCAATGCCTGATCTGCTAGATACAGATACAGCAAATGGACTTGTAGAACAAGTTAATCCATTTTTTTTTTTTATCTTGATAGATACTCGAGGAGACAATAGGACATAGGCGCTAATTATGCAAATGTGTTGTGTCTATTTATGGAAACAAAGTGCTAATAGGCTCTGCCTTGTGCCGTCTCCCTACCCTTATGTACAACTCTACCCAATACATTGTCACTAATGAAATGCGATGGCATAACTATATACAGAGATAGGCACCGAATTAATTTAAAAAGCAAAAAAGCTTGGTGTATACAATAGCAACCCTCACTGTTTCAGGCCGGTTCTTTCTGATCACTTTCTGAGCCACTTATTTGTCTGCTTAAAGGTATAAGACAATAAATTCACTTGTTTGAAAAATCATTCACTCTACAGTGTGCTGCCAGTGTATTGGACTATTACATTGTTCTTTCTGATCAAGCCTGACTCAAGCACATCTATGGTATACATCTATGGTATATAGACTTGCAATGACATGGCCAGAAGCCCGTCCATTAGAGTCCAGGAGTAGCCGCTTTGTCTGCTGCCCCTTTTGTTTCACTTTTGTACAAACAAAAACCTTGTTTTGATGACAGTGTCTCTAAATCCCAATGAAAAGCCAAAACAAACAGAAAAACTCAAAAATGTAAAGGAGAACTTTTTTTTTTTTGTTTAAGTTATTCTTACGACACTTCCCTGGGCTATGAACTACTAAGAGCACCCATAACAAGGGTAATGACAGTTTGTATATGGTTAACAGTATCATGTGGGCGTGGAGAGATTAAGCAGAAACCACAGTGGTGCCCAGAGAAAGGAAAGTATCAGATCACACTGCACCCAGCACTAATACTCTGCCAGTCTAATGGGACACATTACTCAGAGACAATATCACTGCCCTTTAGTATGAGTAATATAATCCCCTCCATCTTAGTCTCTTTAGTGCTTGTGTCTGCCTGTGGGATAAACTCAAAGACCTCAAGGATGGATGAAAGTAGGACTGGGAGGAGATATGGAAGCAAGAGCTGACAGTTAAAATTGACAGAATTGAAAAGACTTCAAGGCAGCGCCTAGGGGTTCAGATAACAACTACAGGGCACCATCTTGGCCAAACTGAAATGGTTATCGATACAAACAATACCTGGAAGTATAAATATAATAAGAAATCTATAACTGAGCCACAAGAGAAGCATTTGCTAAACAGCTGATCGGTACACCCCCCTGACAGTACGGTCACATGGTATATCCCTTGTGTTAGGGCAGGCCACGCTGATTGGGAAGGAAGAGCCCGATGCAGGGGGGGTGCTACTATCCCAGGCACTATCAATACAGTGGGGCACTGAAAGAAAGGGAGAGAACAGAGAGATGGCAGCTACAGGAGACAAATCTAACTACATGCAGGTAAGGGCCACTGGCTGGCGCATGATGAGAATGGCCGTCTCCTGGGAGACCTTGCTGCCACTTACTGAGGGATAGGAGCTGGCAGTTGTCACTCACAGGTGGTCTCACTCACCCTGGCACTGACTGGCATGTAAAGCCCCTCAGATGAGATGTCGCAGAAGATATGAGTGCATGCGGAAGTGGCATACAAGGGGAAAAAGAGTAAGGCGAACAAATGGAATACTCACCGCACATCCTGCCCTCTGTATATGTAACGAAGTGTCTGTGAATGGGAGCGATCTCACTGTGCCACACACTGCCCGAGCTGCCTGAGCTGCCTCACCTACCCTACATAAGGACCATCAACCGGCCCCTGACGTCACTCCGACCGCCCCGTTCGTCCCTCATTCTTCCATTGGCCAACTTTCTAGCCGTCACCAGCAGCGAGCAGTCCCATTGGGCACTCCTCTTCACAGACCGCGCCCCTTAGAAGAGCTTTAGCTTATTAATGGCTGGGAAGGAAGGAGGCGGTGCGTGCTGCTGGCAGCAGTGACGTGGCCGGATCCACCAGGATAGCGATGACTTCGCAGCGTGGGCGGGGCCTCAGAGCTCTATAGAGTACAGACGGTGGGGGCGGGCCCGGTCTCTCATTAACCCCCGGTCTCTCATTAACCCCTTTCGGCCCAAAAGTTCGCGATGATCCGTGCATTGCAGGAAGGGGAGATATCTGAATTAAATATTTCTATGTAGCGTCTTGTTCACCAGCTTCCTGGTTTGGAATTCATCAGCCAGCTGGTTGCTAGGGTCCAATTTATCTTAGAGACCAGGCAGTGGTTGAACTGAAACAATGGGATATGAACTGGAGAGTAACTGATTGGAAGTTAATCAATAAAAACAAAACTCTTAGAGGCCTCCAGGGTCAATGACCCCCATAGGAAAGATGTAAAGAGGCAAGAGATTAAAAGCCAGAGAGAGTCTGAAATGAAAAATGAGCAATACTGATATAAATGTAACATATTACCAGGGTCGGTGACCCCCCCACAATCAGGTTGTCGTTTTAAGAAGAAAGGATAAGAACACGAATAATTCAGAAACCTTACATAGTTATGAATGAGGATCAACTGGAAAGCTGGATAGCATAGGTCCAAAGGAAAACCATAACCCCTGAACAATGTGCGTCTCTATAAAATATATTGCATAAAACAACTCATGCAAATAAAACATTTTCATTCTAATGTACTCTTTTAGTAGTATGTGCCATTGGGTATTCCTAAATAGAAAAAAAAAAGGGCCGCCCCTGGGATCACACGATTCACGGTGCACACAAACAAACCATACTTGTTAGGTCACATGAGCCAATTAAAGGAGAAGGAAACCGTTTTGGCGCAAAACCCCTCCCCCCGTAGGCCCCCCAGGCAAATGCCCCTAACTTGTTTGTCACCCCTCCATGCAGGTCCTCTCTTGTCGAGTTCATGGGCACCATCTTCGTCCGGCGCATCCAGCGCCAAATACAGGAAGAAGAGCGATCGGAAGAAGAAATGATAATTAGAATATCATTGAGTATAACTTAGTAAAAGTACAGTAAAGTGCCAGGCAGGTATATTACACAAGATTCTACTTTATAAAGAGCATCGATGTATTACAGAGTATGTTCCATCACTCCCACCTGTCCCTGCACCAGTGGAGCTTAGACAGGCCTTATTTATCATATACTGTAGGTACCAAGGGCCCATGTCTAGGGCAGCAGCTTGAAAGGAGAAACAAACCCTTTACCAAAAAAAACCCTAACCCCCACCCCATGTAGACACCCCTCCCCCCCCAGCCTAGCTGCCCCCCCCGGGGAAATGTCCCTAACTTTTTACGTACCCCTCAGCCCAGATTCAGGCATCGGAGTTCACGGCAGCCATCTTCTGGGTCTTCGGTAAGCTGAGATGGAGACCGGTGAACCGGCGCATGCGCAGTTAGAGCCGGTTTGAGACAACTGCGCTTGTGACGAAATGGAAATTGCCTAAGTGCCAGAAGAAAACACGAAGACCCAGAAGATGGCTGTATATATATATACAGACAAAAAAAGACTAAAACCATAATTCTCCCAAGCCGGACACTTGTGATTTACCCATCTTCCTTGACTGGCGATTGTGCAGTCTGTCCTGTGCACTGTGTACTGATCGGCGAGTGTTAGAGGCAGACAGAGGTCCGGTGCGTTTGGAAGCTTCAGACTAAAGCACAGCACTGAGTATATCATCTCATTGTTAGAGATGACATGACGTTCTCACATATCAGGGCAAAGTCCACCAGAGATCAGTAAAGCTACCAATATGTATAGTTACAATCAGCTGTGTTTGCAATCAGTGGGCATAGTGCGTCACATCCAGCCTATATGATATCATGGGTAATGCATGTGGATATTACAGGACACAGAAAACTTTTGTGAACATATTAAGGAAACGCTCCACAGCAGGCAAAGTGAGTTTATATGGGGTATGAACCCCCTAGGTAATGGAGCATAGCAAACAAATGCATTTCAAAGCGATTCCCATTCACCGCAATGTGAAAGGTGTCTTCAGGCAATTTTTCCTGTGCACCAACACCAGGCCTGGACTGGCAATCTGTGGGCTCTGGCAAATGCCAGAGGGGCTGCTATAAGGTGCCATATAAAGTCAGTATTTAGTGGGCTGGTGGGGGCTGTTTGGGCCTCTGAATGGGCTGATTGGGCCTATTTTAATTCTCAATCCGGACCTGACCAACACCCTTTCAATGCCCTGTGCACCAACACCCTTTCAGTGCCCATACACAGACCAATAAAACCTGCAGATTCTGCACCTCCAGATCCAGTTGGAAGCTTTTTGGCCTGTGTATGGAAGTCTTGCAATGGCCTAACTAATAGTTAAAAATCCCACTAAATAGTGACTGTCTATGGCATCTTACAGCATATTGCAGGTATGGGACCTGTTATCCAGAATGTTCAGCACCTGGGGTCTTCCAGATAAAGGGTCTTTCCATAATTTGAATCTCCATACCTTATGTGTACTAAAAAAACATGTAAACATTAATTAAACCCAGTAGGATTGTTTTGCCCCCAATAGGGATTAATTATATCTTAGTTTGGATCAACTCATAAAAGAAAGCCATGTGGAAGGAGTAATTGTATGACTATGTGATGGGGTCAAGGAATAGATAGTTGCTACATTTATTGCCAGAGATAAGCAGGAGAATCCAGAGAGGCTGCTAATTATACAGGGCCTCAGGAAGAATTTACATTAAATTGTTCTTGGGTGAGTGGCATGCACAAAAATGCACAGCCATATCAGTTTGGCTCATTTAGTGTACTCTGTACTTGTGTCTTCGCTATCCTCTGTAGTCTGTGTGTTTCCACTGCATTGCTCTGTGCTCTTACACAGCCCGTACTAGTAAAATACTAGTATAACAACCAGCACACAACTGCCCACTTTAGTCCCAGCTTTGTCTTTGATCTCCCGCACTGAACAGCCAGGAAACCATACAATGGTTCTAACTTAATTGGCTTTTGGCAGAGAGCCCAGAACGCTCAGCAGGTGCACTTCGATACTTTTGTAACAATTTAAGATAAGCAAAGAAACAACTGTAACAATTTAAGATAAGCAGGCCTCTTGGGGAAACGTGACTTGCAGCTTAAAGGGCAATTCATCTTCATTAGCAAAACTGTAATAACCCATAAAAGCCACAGAAATGTGTTCAAACTTTCATAACGTGCCAAATTTTGTAAAATGAACATGGTAATTAGGGGAGTGCGGCAAATCTTCTTGTGCCTCTTTCTATTTCCAAAGTGTTGGGAGGCATACAGCTTTAGTCCTGAATATGGGTTTGTCAACTAGGGACAGAAATACGTCTGTGCTGGGGGGTGCCAAGTTATTATGCACGCTGGTGATTGTAAGCCTTGCTACCATGGGGTTCCACTTTACAAAAGACATCAGCTCACGGTACTGTTTGCTGAGCCCCACAGCACCCTCTATTTCTTCCAGGCATTCCACATTGGACTTGGGACAGCACACTTGCAGTATAAAACTTTTTCAGAGATTTCTGTACAGCACATGCTCCCAGTCCCTACTAGAATTCATGAAAATGATGGGGTAGTGCTCAGCAAATAGCAGCCGAGCACCAGCCCAGGGTAGCATGCAGGTCCGGACTGAGAATTAAAATAGGCCCTGGCATTTCAGGTACACAGAGGCCCAAACAGACCCCACCAGCCCACTAAATACTGACTTTCTATGGGACCTTATAGCAGCCCCTCTGGCATTTGCCAGAACCCACAGATTGCCAGTCTGGGCCTGGTAGCATATAAGTATCTAGGCTCACTCCGGGGGAACCCAACAACTTGGTGCCCTCCCTCAGTGGTTATACCTTTCCTTCTCCTTTAATAACACATAATCGTTATTGTTGTAATCCAGATGTCAAATCCAGACGGCACCTTTCCCACTGTCTACAGAAGAGCTCTCCTTTTATCACACATTACAGGGCTCTCTCCATGTTTTTGATCTACAACACTTTGCAGCCCACAAACAGACAGACAGATGCCTAACCATCAAAGAAGGCAGGACTACTTGGAGGTGAGTTTAAAGAGACTAAAAATGTTTGATGGTCACCTTTGTTATCATCTTTGCTTTTTTCTGCATTTGTACAATAAGGATGAAGTGGTAATAACATCTACTGACTGAACATTACCCACAGATTCCTTTTTTTTTCAAAAAAAGAATAATCACTTTATATTATTTGTATAAGAAAAATAAACCACACTGGTTTGGAAATAACCATAATTTCCACCTCCTGCTCCCTGGGGTCACATATTACAATTCAACTCCTATTACAAACGGTTGTAATGGCTACAAAAGGAAGTTCCTTGTGTTTAAATATCCCCAGTTGGAAAAATGCCCAGGCAATGAAGCAAAGGATTTAGGATTCACTTACACGTGGGATCATGGTGCAAAGTAGAACATATGGACACAAAGAGAAATAATTTTCTTTGACCCCCTTCCACGCTGAGTTGCAGCTGCCACCCAAAGAGGCAACTCTGTGCTAGAACAACAGAAGGTATAGATTGTGCCAATTTATATATGCAGCATGGATACATACTGCAGTGGAGCACATTGGGAAGGGTGTTTGGATGCTTGCTGCTTGTTCTGCCATAAGGCATAGATAGTTTAGCTGCCATAGCTATGTTGTACATTATGTTTTGGGCTTCTGTACCAGCCCAAGGCAACCACATCCCTTTAGCAGTAAAGATCAGTGTCTCCAAAGATTCCCCAGTAGCTCCCCATCTTCTTTTCTGCTGATTCACTGCACATGCTCTGTGCTACTGTCACTTACTGAGCTTAGGGACCTACTCACAATATACAGTACACATAGAATAGAAATGTCACAATATAAGGCTGATTAGTAATTAATACAGATAATTAGTACATGGCAGCACAGAAACCAGTAAAACTAACATCAGAATTGAATAATCAACCCTGTAGCATCAGCTTATAAAACAGGCCAACCTCATTTTCTGCTGGATGATTTGCAACAACCCCTAAGTTCAGCTTCTCAACAGCTGCTCAGAGCCCACTGAGCATGTGACACTGACACTCCTAACAAAAATCCAAGATGGGACTCCTGTGACTATTCTGAAAGCCTGGATCATTACTACTATAGAGATGCTGAAGCTTTAGGCTGGATCGATATTTTCAATATATAAAATACGGCATTTCTAGTCACATTCAGTTTAGGGGTTAGTTCTCCTTTAAGGGATGCAGTTTTGCACCCCTCAGTAATCCAGCACTTGCACAAGTTATCTTGTCTCCCACTGGTGAGGTCAGACACTCTTTTTGTTTTCCCTTGATCTCTATGTAATTAAGTCTGAATCTTGCTAATAAAGATAATGGGATTGCAGGGCAGTAGAACCCTATTAGCATAGAAATGTTAACCTTATCATATGGATTCAGTCCACACAAAGGATATAGTTCCTTTGAATGCAAATAAACAAACTATTATTAGTGGTGAGTGGTTGTGATTTACTTAGTCTTTGCTAAAGCATTTGATACAGTGCCGCACAAAAGGTTACTGGTTAAATTAAGGAATGTTGGCCTGGAACATAGTATTTGTACCTGGATAGAGAACTGGCTAAAAGATAGACTACAAAGAGTGGTGGTAAATGGAACATTTTCTAATTGGACCAGTGTTGTTAGTGGAGTACCGCAGGGCTCTGTACTAGGTCCCTTGCTTTTCAACTTGTTTACTAATGACCTGGAGGTGGGCATTGAAAGTACTGTTTCTATTTGTGCAGATGATACTAAATTGTGCAGAACTATAGGTTCCATGCAGGATGCTGCCACTTTGCAGAGAGATTTGTCTAAATTGGAAAACTGGGCAGCAAACTGGAAAATGAGGTTCAATGTTGATAAATGCAAGGTTATGCACTTTGGCAAAAATAATATAAATGCAAGTTATACACTAAATGGCAGTGTGTTGGGAATTTCCTTCAATGAGAACGATCTAGGGGTTTTTGTAGATAACAAGTTGTCTAATTCTGGGCAGTGTTTTCTGTGGCTACTAAAGCAATTAAAGTTCTGTCTTGCATAAAAAAGGGCATTAACTCAAGGGATGAAAACATAATTATGCCTCTTTATAGGTCCCTGGTGAGGCCTCATCTGGAGTATGCAGTGCAGTTTTGGACTCCAGTCCTTAAGAGGGATATAAATGAGCTGGAGAGAGTGCAGAGACTAAGTGCAACTAAACTGGTTAGAGGGAGGGAAGACTTAAATTATGAGGGGAGACTGTCAAGGTTGGGGTTGTTTTCTCTGGAAAAAAGGCGCTTGCGAGGGGACATGATTACACTTTACAAGTACATTAGAGGACATTATAGACAAATAGCAGGGGACCTTTTTACCCATAAAGTGGATCACTGTACCAGAGGCCACCCCTTTAGACTAGAAGAAAAGAACTTTCATTTGAAGCAACGTAGGGGGTTCTTCACAGTCAGGACAGTGAGGTTGTGGAATGCACTGCCGGGTGATGTTGTGATGCTGATTCAGTTAATGACTTTAAGAATGGCTTGGATGATTTTTTGGACAGACATAATATCAAAGGCTATTGTGATACTAAGCTCTATAGTTAGTATAGGTATGGGTATATAGAATTTAATTAAAAGTAGGGAGGGGTGTGTGTATGGATGCTGGGTTTTCATTTGGAGGGGTTGAACTTGATGGACTTTGTCTTTTTTCAACCCAATTTAACTATGTAACTATGTAACTATGTGAGCAAATTTTTTTGCCACATTTCACCTCAAAAATGGACTTCAATGGGTCAAAAAAATTGTTGTGCAACAAAAAAATTGACACACTGCATAGTGCAATAAAAAAAGAAATTGACGTCAATAGACTTTTTAGGCAAATTTGACAAATTTTTGCAATTTTGCGAATTTTTGCCGAGGTCAGATTCACCCATTACTATTTTATTATTAGTTTTACTATAATACAATAGATATGGTAATTTAAAGGGCACACTAAGCATACAGGAGACAATCATAGTTGCCAGCAGGGGCTGCCATCAGGGGGGCACAGGGGGTACAGCCGTACCGGGCCCGGGGCTAAAGGGGGACCTGGCTGTGCTCCAAAGTTCCTGCAGCAACAAAAAGACCCGAAGCCGCACTGAATACCCAAAGCCACACCGAAGACCCGAAGCCGCTCCGAAAAGACCCCAAGCCTTGCCAAAAAGACCTGAAGCTTCGCTGAGAAGACCCGAAGTCACGAAAATACCCTAAGCTAAGTCCTGAAAAGACCCGAAGCTACAAAAGGAGCCGAAGAAGCTAAAGAAGAACCTAAGGTAAGTTCCACTGAACACCAATGGGTTTTTTTTAACCCCTGGCCACCAATGATTTTTTAAAGTATTCTATTTTTTATTTATATGATTTTTTTTAAACTTGTAGGGGGGCCCTGACCACCAATGTTTTTTTAAAGTATTCTATTTTTTATTTATATGATTTTTTTTAAACTTGTAGGGCGGCCCTGACCACCAATGTTTTTTTAAAAAAGAAACTTTTATGGAGGCCCTGGCACCAATATTTTTTTTTTAATTATAAGGGGGCCCTAACCACCAATGGGTTCACCGTTTTTAGCGCTGATGTCTGAGTGGTCTTTTAACTGTGGTGTGGGCGGAATCTGGAGTGGGGCTTAGGGTGGCTCAGGGGGCCCATAAAATGTTGCTGTATGGGCCCCGTGATTTCTGATGGTGGCCCTGGCAGAGGTAGATCCTAATTGTAGTTCTCAGGGGCAGGAATGCTGGTCCATGGAGATGCCTGGATTTCTTCACTTTTCACTGTAGCCAGAAGGCAAAGCACATATGGATTTAATCCCAAACTGATTATTGGTTCCAGGCCAGGAGGAAGAAGGGATCATAGGAAGATGCAAATGGATGCAGATACTTTATAATTTGTGTATATTTTATATTAGCTTGTATATAAGCTCCCCAGAGAAAGTAACAGAATATATTTCTGCCTGGGCTGTCATTAGCGCTGGAGAGGCCTGGGCCAAGCTATCCAGAGCAGGACCCCCCTATGGAGCATTCATGCTTTCCATTGTCTGTCTCAGAGCTCTGTGCCAAACTAAGCACCTTGTGTGCCACATCTCTTAATCTCTAAAGAAAAAGGGCCTATAAATCCATGTACAATTTAACATAATGAAACAATTGTACCAATAATCTCATCCTCATCATCTTTTAAACAGGAATCTCTATCCACTGCCTTGACTGCTATTTAGGAGTTCCAGCCCCATAGTTTGAGAAGCTGTGTGTGTGTGTGTGTGTGTGTGTGTGTGTGTGTGTGTGTGTGTGTGTGTGTATATGCTATGCACACAGTCACATTGTACAGTTTCCCTGTTTGACACAACCCTATATCACACGGCCCAAGCATGTGACCCTTATCAGGTGCCCCCGGGATGTCATGATTGTTTTCTCAGTTAAAGGGGTAGATCACTTTTAAGCATGGTATATACTGTAGTATACTATTTGCAGTAAATGGACTAATTTGTTTGTGTTTTCTTTTTGTTCTGCAGCTAAATTGATATATTGTTGGTATGATTAATTATCCTAGCAACCATACAGCAGTTAATAAGAATAGAAGATGAATAGTACAACTGCTGTCTGTAATGTCTGTAAAGTCCATGGGGCAAAACCTGTTTAAGCAAGCAGACGCTAGCAAAAAGTGTTCATTAATTTCATTAATATGGGTCTTCATACCTTAAGTCTTCTAGAAAATACTTTAAAGGGATACTGTCATGGGAAAACATGTTGTTTTCAAAATGAATCAGTTAATAGTGCTGCTCCAGCAGAATTCTGCACTGAAATCCATTTTTCAAAAGAGCAAACAGATTTTTTATATTCAATTTTGAAATCTGACATGGGGCTAGACTTATTGTCAATTTCCCAGCTGCCTCCAGTCATGTGACTTGTGCTCTGATAAACTTCAATCACTCTTTACTGCTGTACTGCAAGTTGGAGTGATATCACCCCCCTCCCTTCCCACCCCCAGCAGCCAAACAAAAGAAAAATGGTAAGGTAATTAGATAGCAGCTCCCTAACACAAGATAACAGCTGCCGGGTAGATCTAAGAACAGCACTTAATAGTAAAAGTCAAGTCCCACATTTAGTTACATTAAGTAGGAGAAATAACAGCCTGCCAGAAAGTAGTTCCATCCTAAGTCACATGACTGGGGCAGCTGGGAAACTGACAATATGTCTAGCCCCGTGTCAGATTTAAAAATTGAATATAAAAAATATCGGTTTGCTCTTTTGAGAAATGGATTTCAGTGCAGAATTCTGCTGGAGCAGCACTATTCACTGATGTGTTTTGGAAAAAACATGTTTTTCCATGACAGAATCCCTTTAAACATTAACTAAACCCAATCGGCTGGCTTTGTTTCAGATAAGGATTAATTATATCTTAGATGGGATCAAGTACAAGCTACTATTTTATTATTACAGAGAAAAAGGAAATTGTTTGTAAAAATGCAGATTATTTGGATAAAACGGAGTCTATAGGAGACGGCCTTCCCATAATATGGAGCTTTCTGGATAATGGGTTTCCGGATAATGGATATATATATATATATATATATATATATAAAATTAAAAATATATATATATATAAATACACACAAGTGTATAGTCAAAGTAAGAGAGAAGCAATGTAAAGAAGATTAGGGCCCCTGGCAATATATCATGATTAGGGTAACACATTTAGAAAATAAAGAAATTCTCAGTGTAAAACTGCCTATGATTAAGTGCCAAGTGCACAAAGAGCGTAAGGCTATGTATTAAATGGCCTAAAATAAGGTTCAAGCCTGTCTGTGGGATCTGTGTGTGTCTGCCATTTCTTGTTTGGTAGGATATCATGATTAGGGCCCCTGGGCATTGGAAGAATTAAAATAAATCAGGAATATCCAATCTGCTTTCACCTTATCATCTTTCTGAAGATTGGGGGGAATATTGATCCTAAAAAAATGTTTTGCTTTGAGACCCTGTCAATTCTAGCTACAAGTACAGTTAAAGGAAAACTATACCCCCAAACAATGTAGGTCTCTATAAAAAGATATTGCATAAAACAGCTCATATGTAAAATCCTGCTTCATGTAAATAAACCATTTTCATAATAATCTACTTTTCTAGTAGTATGTGCCATTGGGCAATCATAAATAGAAAATTGCCATTTTAAAAAATAAGGGCCGCCCCCTGGGATCGTAGGATTCACTGTACTCACAAACATACCAACAAACCATATATGTAAGGTCACATGAGCCAATTAACAGACAGAGTTGTGTCTTTTGCTTCCACACTTCTTCCTGTTACAGTTAGAGCTGCAGTATTTCTGGTCAGGTGATCTCTGAGGCAGCACAAGGACCATCATAAAATGGTGGCTCAAGGCAAGAGATGTAAAAGGGCAATATTTACTTAAATATATATTCCAGTTTGGTAAGATTCTTTAATATGCCACTTAATATGATATAAACTATCTGTTGCTTAAGTGTTCATTTTGGGGGTATAGTTTTCCTTTAATACATTTGTTTACTCTGTTTCAGCTTAGTCTACTTACTGTATCTCTGTCCCTCATTCTGATAAAGCAGTCACAGGCATTCCAGGAAGCAGTGCAGTAAATTGTAAAGAACCTTGGATAATAAAAGTAGCAACCACATCTTGAAAACCCCTGCCTGTAAGTCCCTTACCCCATTACCAGGGATATAGCCTGGCCAGTTTTGGCATGAGTTTAATCTGGTCACGTCTCCTTCTAGCCATCTTGCCTGCTGCTGCACTTTACTTCTCATCCACAAAACAACGTCATGGCTCCATGCTGTGATCACAATTCAGTAAGCCAAGGCAATTGCCTATTCAATCAGGAACCAGAAAGTGCAAGCCCAGGTCTGCGCAGTGCATGGTGCCCAATTGTCCATTCTTGGTATGACCTGTAGAGCTATGTGACACATTTTGCCAATGTACAGTAAATACTCTAAAACAAAATAAACAATGAACTAACAAAACGAACTAGGAAGGGGATAAATGGGAAATGTATACAAGAAATTCCTGGTGTTACTGTTTTTTAAGGGTAGAGGCACTCAATGCTATTTGGGGGAGATTAGTCGCCCAGTGACAAATTGCCTCTTCTTCGGGCGACTAATCTCCCCGAAAAAGCCTTCCCTCCTGCTTGAATCTAAATCGCCGACGGGATGGCACTCGGAGCGATTTGTTTTCCGAAGTCGCTCAAAGTTTCCTCGTGAGGGCAACTTCGGAAAACGAAGCGTTTCAAGTGCCATACCACCGGCGATTTAGATACTAGCAGACGGGAAGGCTTTTCGGGGAGATTAGTCGCCCAAAGAAGAGTCGATTTGTCGCCGGGGCGACTAAATCTCCCCGAATCTTAGCGTGTGCTATTTTGGGCAACTGTCCCAGAACTCACTCTGTTTACTCCAGACTTACTATCTGAATCCCGTCCCCCTTACAAGTGAATTACACCAGGGAGTCAGGATTCAGACGAGCGTTAGTGCTGAGAGTTGCTGCTGAACAGCAATGAGCACTACCAACCCATTAGATCGATGGGTGCTCACAGCAGTCACACATTCTGATGAATTGGCACAGGTATCAGGTTTGGTAAATGTGTTAATGTTTTGAGAAATGAGGAAAAATATTGAACTAATAGAAATCATTCATGATTGTCCAGTTTGACATTTGACAAATGCATGCAGGGGTGACAGGGTCTCTTTTCTGGGATCTCCCTGCATGTGTTTTATGTGCAAGATAGAGGTTTCCAGCAGAAAGATTTGTAGGCCCAGGTCATTCTGTTACAGTTCAACACACACTTATTTATTCATTGTTTGCTGTGTAAATAAATGGAGGCTTTTTGTTCTGAAGATGGGAATTCTTCTAACATCATGTATTATTGATTTCACCTGTGAATCAACTTTAAGTTAACTTTTAGTATGTTATTAAAAAGTCTAATTCTAAGCAACTTTTCAACTGCCCTTAAGTTTTCTTTTTTTATAGTTTTTAAATTTTTTCTTTTCCAGCTTTCCAATGGGGGTCACTGACTCCATCAATAAAAAAACAACAAATGCTCTCTAAGGCTACACATTTATTGTTATTGTTACAGTCTCTTATTCAAATCAGTGCATGGTTGCTAGGGTAATATGGACCCTAGATTGCTTAAACTGAAGAACTGCTGAACAAAAAGCCAAAAAAACCAAAACCTATAAATAATAACCAATGAAAACCACTGCCAAATTGTCTCAAAATATCACCCTCTGTGTCCTACTACAGGTTAATTTAAAGGTGGACAGCCCCTTTAAGTATTTACACGTGGAGATTCGGGGAGAATTAAATTCACATGGACATGTGACATAAATTGCATCAGCTTCTTGGATGTCAATATTATCAGAAGGGGAACAAAATTGGAAACTGACCTTTTCAGAAAATCAACTGACAAAAATAGTCTCCTACATCTTGGCAGCTTCCACCCGCATTCCCTCAAATGTTCCCTTCCGTATACACAATTCTCGAGAGTTAAAAGAATCGTATCTGATACAAATATATACAAAGAGAGGATTGAAGAAATGACCAACCGTTTCAAAGAGAGGGGGTACCCTGAGGATGTTCTAAATAAGGGTCTAGTATAAGAAAGCTTTGTAAGGCAAGAACGATTGAACTCAACTAGTCAATGACCTGATATGTTTCTGACTTCTGATCTCATAGAAGCTTCCTTTATGATAGCCTAGGGTAGAATATGTACTCAAATGCTAATAAACGATAAGACGTCAAATGTGAAGCAAGATCTGTTATTAAACAAGTGGTTGAATGTATGAGCTCATTGTTTACTAGAGCATATAAAAATGGGGGTCTTCATTTTGTTGGCTGAGATTTCTCCATTGGAGCAAATGCATGTGCTGCCACCCGGCCGGGATTTTACCGGCCTAGCCTAAGCTGGTAATACACCTGCCAAGGCTGGGGCCGGTATTACAAATTTACCGACAATGTAGTTGCCAGTAAATTTGTAATACCCTTAAAAAAAAGCCCTTGGCCCATCCTGAATCGCTCAGAACTTACCTTTTTTTCAGCCTTCTGGCCATCGCGCAATGTTGCTCCACCCCTTTTGCATCACGGCACGTGGTTCTGCCCCTTTTGCATCACAGATCACCCCTTTTGTTCCCGCCCCCACCGGCCGGTATAATTTTTCAGAAAAGGTGGCAACCCTATGTGCTGCCCAGAGCCTTTGATTCCTACTTGACACCTCTCTGCCGACAGAAGTGGGATCTCCCAGTCCCTTGGTGCAGATGATGATGCTGACTCAAACCATGATGCTTACTTGATTATTTTGCTGATTTATTGCTGATTGATGAATTCTTGATTTTTTTTACTAACGTTACAGCTAATACAGTAAATTTACTTAATATACTAGGTGTGGTGTTATTATTATTTTTTCTGAGAGACTCATGGAACTACAAGCAAAACAGTAGCCATGGGGGCAGCCATTCAAAGATGAAAAAGGAGAAAAGGCTTCGGAGAAGAACTTCATAAGTCAGGAATGTGGGCCATCAAGCTGTTATTGCATCACAAAAGCTCCTAACTGGCTAACTATCCTAAACAAGAAGGTGAAATTGCCTTTCCATTGCCTGGACCCCAGACAGAAGTGCACCAGGACAGAGGCAGGTGGACATGTTTGGGCACAGGGTAGTCCAGATTATTATATAGTCTATGATTAAGTGTCCCAGTGACACGAAACGCGTCAGGCGAGAGATGACTATATAAATAAAGCTGCCAAATTTTTTATTTACTACATATATCTGTATATACTACAGACTTTGGTCTGATCAATACGTGAGTTTACCAGTGTGCCCTGCACCAACATTTATGCTTTGTATACGGATTGTCCACTCCCCTGAGCTGAGGGCCTGGGGCTGGAGCACCTGGGCCACGTCTCCATTTTGGTGAGTGATTCCACAGGTTTATACTTGCTTTATGCTTAAAATGTTCTTAGTCCAGATTACCCTTCCTGTAATGTAAGTCAGCTGAAGTAACCATAATAGCAGCCTCAACCCGTGAGTAGTTATGGGCAAGGTTGCCATAACTGCCCTGATGATCAGACAATTGAACCCAAAGACCCACTGATGCATTTGTTCTATAGTTGCATATAATGCACCATCATCGGCCAAATTCACCAACATATCAGCCAATACCCGTGTGATTGGGGTCAGAAATTGGGTCCAACTGCCCACTCAGACTGATGTCAACAACTGCCCCAATGATCCATGTTTACCTAACTTTATGTCTCCACTGTCAAAGCACCAATGTCCTTGGGAAAGAATTCCATACATTGAAACTACACCAATCAGGGGGAAAAAATTAAGAAATAGAATGTGCCATTATTTAAGAGGGAACAGATAAGAACACAGTGAAAAAGTCAGGGTTATCCTATCAACATCCATGTCTGAGGAGCATAAAAGAGAAGCAGTAAGTAGGAGATCCCTTCCCCCAAAATGTTTACAGTTCAGCGGAGTGTATGGCACAACAAACATGAACAGCAGGTAACAATGATCGAGTATATATGAGCAGAGAGGCAGCACAGCAGGAGGGGTAGGTGCTCCACACTTATGAAATGCAGATGCAGTGAATAGAAGCCACTCTGGTTCTATGGAGATATGGAGCTTCTAGACTTACACATGCCGAGATGCTGTAGATAGAAAAGACAGCCAGGCAAATACTATTCATGCTTATTTATGCAGGGTGCCTAAAAAATGCATCCCAAAGGCTTCCCAAAATTATAATTTGCCTAATGAAAGAAAATATCATTCTAAGCAGCTTCCCCATATCCATTTATTGCACATTTTCTATAGTTTGTAGGAATTTCGCTGCTGCTGAACGCAAGTATATTCACTGCTCTGGTGTGTTTCTAACTAGAATAAGTAGAAGCCATCTGATCAAGTTGCGCTCACATTAAGAAATCGCTTTAAAACCATTGAACATTGGTAACGATTGTATTTCGAAAAGTTGCTAAAAAATTACATTGTTTCAGTTTGTAAACTTTTATTTTGGGGGGTTACATTCCCTTTAACTTATGCTTCGAGCTATTCCTTGTTCATAAGAGGATGTTCGTCTTCTTCTTTATTTATACAGGACTGACATTTTCCATTGCACACTTACAGAGATTATCCATTATTCACTGCCCCAGTAGAGCTTACAATCACAATCACTTTCGCAGGCACTGGCTGATTTTATCAGGAGCCAATTAAGTTGCTGCCTCTATGTATTTGAAGGGCAGGAGGAACCAAAATACCCAGAAGAAACCTATGTAGACACATGAAGAACACACACTCCTTGCAGATAGTGCTCAGACTGGCATTGACTTCAGTGCTGCATGGTATTAGTGCCAGTGGCAGAACTACCAGGGGGTACAGACAGTGTCGGACTGGGCCGACGGGGCACCGGGAAAAATCACGGTGAGCCTCAGTCTTCATGGGCCCCGCCGGCCCAGACCTGCTTTCCCTTCTGAACCAGCTGCTCTCGTTTGCCCCCGGTCCATCCAGTTCAGGAAGAGGAAAGTATGCGCCAACGTCCTGCATGCATGTGCAGGGGGCGGGATCTGGAATCGTTGCGATGTTCCACGCTGGTAGGAAGGCCCTTTTTGTTTTTCCGGAGGCTCCTGGTGGGCTCTGTACACACCAGTCCGACCCTGGGTACAGGGCCCATCAGAGCCCCGCACACGGCCAAGTCTATAATGTAGTTTGTGTCTGGTGGGAGGGCAGGGGACCTGGCTGCACGTCCTGCACCTGGGAAACTAATAATATGTCTAGCCCCATGTCAGATTTAAAAATTGAATATAAAAAAATGTTTGCTCTTTTGAAAAACAGATTTCAGTGCAGAAATTTACTGCTTGTGACAGTACTAGATATGTTACAGATTAGTGCTAATCATCAGTGCAGCCATCAGGGGGGGACAGGGGGGAGAGTTGTAGGGGGCCCCGAGGGTAAGGGGCAGGCCCGGACTGGCAATCTGTGGGTTCTGGCAAATGTCAGAGGGGCTGCTATAAGGTGCCATTGAAAGTCAGTATTTAGTGGACTGGTGGGGGCTATTTGGGCCTCTATATGGGCTGATTAGGCGTCTGTGTACTTGAAATGTCAGGACCTATTTTAATTCTCAGTCCGGACCTGGTAAGGGGGGCCCGGTCACGCCGCACTTTCTTGATTAGCCAGGTCCCCCTGCTTTCTAAGAGCTGCTGACTCCAGGAAGGCAGGGCGGGAGCACAAGCACAAGGGGAGGTATCTTCTGTCCATTACTTCCCCTAATTGGTCACGGAGTTTAAGTCCCGGTTGAGCTGCTCAGGGATTGGATAGCTGAGGTTTGAACTTCTCCTCCAATCACCATGCAGCTTTACCAGGACTTGAAATTCTGTGACCAATAAGGGAAGAAAATGTTGTCACAGGAAGATGCAGCCACCTGTGCTCCCCTCCTCCCTTCTGTAGTTGGCAGCTCACTGACAGCAGGTGGGCCCCACTAATGAAGTAAGTGTAACATGGCAGGGCCCCCCTAAAGGTAACCCTTTGTGTTCCCTGTTGTGCGGTGGGGCCCTGGGCACCAATTTTTTTTACACTTCTGGGAGGGGCCAAGTTTTTTTACATGGACTTTTAAGGGGGCCCTTGCCACCAATTTTCTTATAACATGGGGGGGGGGGCATGACCACCAATGTTTTTTTATAACGTGGGGGTGCCCTGGCCACCAATTTTTTTCCCCATGTGGGGTCCTAGCCACCAATATTTTTTAATTGGGGGCCTTGACCACAGATGTTTTTTTCAATGGGGGGGGCCCTGACCACCAATATTTTTTTATTAACATGTGGGAACCATAGCCACCAATGTTTTTTTTTTTTTAGTGTGTGGTGGGGGGAGGACCTGTGGAGTGGGGAGGGCGGACCTGTAGGTGGGGCTTGTGGTGGGCGCAGCCCAGGAATTTTTTTCGTATGGGGCCCTGCGATTTCTGATGGCAGCCCTGCTAATCATTGCATCATCCTGCTGCCTCCACTCACTTGTACAGTATGATGCAGGGCAGTGGCATTCTAAGCAAATATGCACTTGCACTGAATCACAGATAAAGCTGGACATGTAGTGCCCTCCCATGGGTGTGGGGTTGCCACCTGTTCGGTTTTGAACCAAACTTTTTGGCTCTCATGTTTCTGTTCATTTTCAGCCCTGTGAAAACCGAACAATAATCTGGACCAGGGGTGCCCAAACTTTTTGCAACGAGGACGGCCTCATTATTATTAATTTCATGATGGAGGCCGAGGGCTGGTCTAAATTTGAAAACGGCCGCAATTGGCCCCCGGGCGCACTTTGGACATGCTGGACAATAAATGAATTATCAAGGTTAATTTCTTATTACAGAAAAAAAAACCAAATAATCAAAAATAATAAATTGGTTTTATAAATTAGCATTTCTGTATTTCAGAGCTTTCTGCATAACTGATTTCTGTATAATAGATCCCATACCTGTAATGAAAGGATTGAGCTTACTCTTCAGGCAGAATATAGATAAGAGATAGGGTTGCCACCAGCGTGGTTTTGAACTGGGCATCAAAACTTTCCGTCCGGTTTACAACATTGAGAAAACTGAATGAAAATCCAACCGGTTGTGTCTAAAGGTGGCCATAGACATAGAGATCCGATTGTTTGGCGACATCTCTCCCCGATATGCCCACATTGAAGTGGGCGATATTGGGCTGATCCGATCGTGGGCACTAGGGCCCAATGATCGAATCATAATGGATCCGATGTGGGCGGTCGGATCAAGGGACCACATACACGCACAGATACAACTGCCCGGTCTGTATATTGTATAGCAGCAGAAAACATGACCATTAAAGGGATATTGTCACATAAAAACATGTTTATTTTCAAAACGCATCCGTTTATAGTGTTCTGCATTGAAATCTGTTTTCAAAACAGCAAACAAATTTTTTTTATACTTAATTTTGAAATATGATATGGGGCTAGACATATTTCCCAGGTGCCCTCAGTCATGTGACTTGTGCTCTTATAAACTTCAGTCACTCTTTATTGCTGTCAATGAAAATTAGATTCAATACACTCACAGTCTGTTGAAATTTTAGATTCTTCCTTGGCGGTGCTACCTTCAGGTCACTTGACTCTTCGTGAGAATGAACCAAAATAAGGAAAAATAAGATGCACTCATCCGATTCAAAGCGGTGGGTGTACTCAAAGTACCTCCAATTATTTGGTGCGGAAAAATCAAACGTATACACACTCTTTACTGCTGCACTGCAAGTTGGATTGTTATCACCCCCCTCCCCGCCCCCAATAGCCTATCAACATAACAATGGGAAGTTAAAGGAACAGTAAGATTGTAAAAAGAGAGTGTTTTTAAGTAATGAATAAATAATATAAAGGTGCCCTGCACTAGTAAAACTGGGGTGTTTGCTTCAGAATCACTACTATAGTTTATGTAAACAAGCTGCTGTGTAGCCATGGGAACAGCCATTCAATTACAGGACACATAGGAGATAACAGATAAGCACTGCAGAATCCCATTGTATCCTACAGAGCTTATATGTTATCTGCTTTGTATCCTGTGCCTTTTCTCCTTTTTCAGATATGAATGGCTGCCCTCCCCCCATAGCTACACAGCAGCTTGTTTACACAAACTAAAGTCTAGTTTTTAAAGCAAACACAGAACTTTTACCAGTGCAAGACAACAGTACATTATATTTTAATTACTCGAAAACCATTTTAATTGATGGTATTACTGCTCTTTTAACCACACAAGCTACAACCACACAAGCTACAAACTCCCTGGTAGATATGAGAATAGCATTCAATAGAATAAATCCATGTCCCCTTGTGACTCCTCCAGTTAAGCTGGCCATGTACGTGCAGATTTTAATAGCAAGAGGAATAATAAAATGTAGCAACAACACTAAGGGGCCGATTCACTAAATTCGAGTGAAGGATTCGAAGTAAAAAAACTTCGAATTTCAAAGTATTTTTTGGGCTACTTCGACCTTCGAATCGAAGGATTCGAACTAAAAATCGTTCGACTATTCGACCATTCGATAGTCGAAGTACTGTCTCTTGAAAAAAAACTTCGACCCCCTACTTAGGCAGCTAAAAGCTACCGAAGTCAATGTTAGCCTATGGGGAAGGTCCCCTAACTTTTTTTGATCGAAGGATATTCCTTCGATCGTTGGATTTAAATCCTTCGAATCGTTCGATTCGAAGGATTTAATCATTCAATCGAAGGAATAATCCTTCGATTGTACGATCGTCGTTCCCCATAATTCCGCTGGCTGGAAATAGAAAAGCTATTTAGAAATAGAAAAAACTATTTACATGCAAAATGGAGCAGGAATGATCGTCAATACGTCACCGGCCGTAAAAACGTATATGCGTCATTTATGTCGTGAGAATTTGGACGCCATATTTAAAATACGCTGTGTATTTACGTAAAGTGTGGTTTCAAACTTGCAGATCCCAAAGAGTCTATTGATTTCGTCGTTTCTTGACGTATTGGTGTTTCTGCTAAAAAAATGCCAATGTTGGCGTCCCGTGGTGGATTTCGGCTTGCAAGCACCCTGTGAGAATTGCCATAGTGTGTTGTTCCATTAGTTTCAGTGGTAGTGCAGTTTATGCCCAACTGAGCTTTTTTTAAAAATGAAATGTAAAAACGCCATGTCTGGCCTTGCCCTTAGAGCTGTTTGTTTTGTGTTTAAGAGTAAAGGGTAGGGGGCCCCACATGGTGTCATTTTGGTAGTGAAGCCATTTCCACCAATAGCAGCTAAATCCTAGATGCCACACACAAAAAAAAAAAATCCAAAATGTATGTGTTAATAGTAGGCAAAACAGCCCCGAATATCCATTCACAGATCGTCTTCTTAGTGTTCAAGCAACTCTGACATACAGAATCAATTCCTAACAGTAAGGGGCAAATTTATTAAGGTGGGAATTGAAAATTCGAATTTTATGGTCCAACTATCAAATTTGACTAGGGAATTATCCAAACTCGATTTGAGGTTTTTTTTTTTAAAAAAAATTTGAATTATAATTTCGAGATTTATCATACTCTGATCATTTAAGAATTCGAATTCGACTATTTGCCACCTAAAACCTGCTGAATTACTGTTTAAGCCAATGGGAGAGGTCCAGATGTCAATTTGGAGTTGTTGGTAGCCTTCTTTTTTTCAGACAAAAAACTAGAATCAAATTTGAATTGAGTTTGATTAGAGTTTTCGGGTCGTTTCAATTCGTCCGAGTTTAACAAATTCGATTTTTTTTAATTTTTTTTTTATAAATCTCCCCAAGTTGAATTTCGAATTAATTAGAATTTAAGAAAAACTCACATGAATTCGAAATTCCTCCCATGATAACCCTTATAGCACCAACACATGGAGCCAGTGCATTTGCACATATATGAGCCTTTTATTCCAACAGGCAGATAAATACAATAATTAATCATGAGATTGAATATTAAAATAAACGATTGTAATATTTATCTTCTAGATCCCCCGTCCGCAAAAAAAAACAAACAAATTCTTTTTTTCCCATTTGAGACTGGCGAAGGCTACCTAAACCACTCAACTGGTTGCCAGTTCACAGTGCCGCCGGGATTAGAAATGGCTGTGGTTTTCTATCAAGCAGATGCCGGATATAGACAGCAAGTTACTATTTATGATCAGGAAGTCTCAGGCAGTTTCTTTTCCAGCATCTTCCTCATCTTCATCCGTCACCTGATTATAAATACAAAATACAAAGCTTTATTTATGGCATGATCTATAAACATTTCATGGGAAAATACTTCAGTATATAATGTCCTGCAGGAACAGCATTAAGTAACAGACGCTCCCCACTGGCACTTATTAGCACCCCTCATCAAACAGACGGGATACTATTTGGTTATGCCCCCCCCCCCCCCAAATTACTTCGCTCGCATGCAAATTGTCAATTGCCTTTGACACTAAGGCTAAGTCCACACCAGGAGATTTGGGGAGATTTAATGCCCTGGCGACTAATCGCCTCTTCTTTGAGGCGACTAATCTCCCCGAACCGCTTCCTCAACTCCTGCGCCTGCTGTAATGAGAGTCGCCTGCGTTATGACACAAGCGGCGTTTTGTTTTTCGAAACTGCTTGTAGTTGCCTCACGAGGAAACTTAGAGCAACTTTGCAAAACGAAGCGCCGCATGTGTCATAACGCAGGCGACTCTCATTACAGCCGGCGCAGGAGAAGAGGAAGCGGTTCGGAGAGATTAGTCTCCTCAAAGAAGAGGCGATTAGTCGCCAGGCGCTAAATCTCCCCAAATCGCCTGGTGTGGACTAAGCCTAAGTGTAAATTGTTGTATTTGGTATCACCTTGCCAAGGTTTGTCTTGCCATTATATTGTTTGCTCTGTAAATAGGATAAAAAAAAAGCACATTTGCCCTGTTTTGCATTGGATCAGACGTATAATTTTATTCCCACAATCTGTCTCCTAGAGAAACAAAGAGGCCTGTTTGTTTCACAATCACATTAATGGGAACCCGATTGTATAATCTGTTCCTTATCATCTCCTTTGTATGCGACACATAGGGGATTTTGCCTGAACGACAAAAAATCTGTGGTACATATTTACATATAATACATAAGAATATCTTGTAAATTATATCCTTATAAACGGTGACTAGTGATGTCATTTTGGTCACATGACTCACCAAAACTTGTGTATTATAATAATTAAAGTACCCCTTGTTGGATAATATGAAGATATTAGAAGTAACCTCGGAGTTCCATGACCTGTATATGGTCATGGAACTCCTCGGTGACTTATAATATCCTTATAATACACAAAAGCCATGAATATCTTGTAAATTATATCCTTATAAATGGTGAGTTCTGATGTCATCAGTTATAAATGGTGAGTTCTGATGTCATCAGTTATAAACGGTGAGTTCTGATGTCATTTCTGTCACATGACTCACTGAAACTTGTGTATTATAATAAATAAAGTACCCCCAGTTGCAAAATATGAGGATATTAGAAGTTACCTTGGAGTTCCATGTTTTTATATGGTCATGAAACTTCTCGGTAACTTATAATATCCTTATATTTTACAAGAGGGGGTACTTTATTCACTATATATTTTACAATAGGGGGTACTTTATTCACTATATACAGTTCAGGCAATGACAAGACATTTCAGGAGTTTAGTTGCCTGTGATTTAACACTGGTGGCAAAGTTGCCCATGTGCTATTGCCTTTTAAGCTAACTTTTAGTATAATATAGAATAGGCAATTCTAAACAACTTTTAAAAATGGTTGTCTTTATTTTTTAGCATTTTTGAATTATTTGCCCTTTTCTTCTGATTCTTTTCAGTTTTCAAATGGGGGTCATCTAAAAAACAAAATGATCTGTGAGTCTATACATTTATTATCACTACTTTTTATTATTCCTCTTTCTATGTAGGCCTATACCATTTATATTCCAGTCTCTTACTCAAATCAGTGCATGGTTGCGAGGGTCATTTGGACCCTAGCAGTCAGATTGCTGAAGTTGCAAACTGGAAAGCTACTGAATAAAAGTCCAAATAACCACAAATAATAGAAAATGAAAACCAATTGTAAATTGTCTCAGAATATCACTCTCTACATCATACTCAAAGGTGAACTAAACCCTTTAAGGAAAAGAAGTTCTGTTTAGGGCAATGATACACAGGAAACTTTTTTGCCCACTGTGAAATCGCACTTACAGCACAAGCAGGTATTTTCACACAATTACAAGATTTGAGTGACATATCTGTGGCAATTTATGGTCAGGGCGATAGGATGGGCATGTTTGTGACCGTAAAGAAGAACTAAACCCCCCAATAAGATAATCCTCTACCCCAGGTAGTCCCCTCCCCTCTGCTTCCCCCCACATAGATCGTTACCCCTGAAATTACCTAAGAGTTTGCTCACATATCGGTAAAGAGTAAGCGCAGCGGAGCTCATGGGCACCACTTTCCAGATCTCCGGTCTTCTTTGGATCATCTTCCTTCCTTTCGTCAATTTCCATAACTTTTGGCGCATGCGCAGTTGCTAGTTCTTTAGTTCTTCTTTAAGGCCACAGCACACACAACATTTTGATCACAACCCACAAGTACCTCTCATCCATCTGACTGGGACAAATATATTGACCTCTGTCAGGAGCAGAAGCAGTGAATAACACACTGTGTGTTCCAAGACAATTGACAGCAAGCAGCAGTTGATCATACATCGCTGGCAGGTTAAGCATGAGTAGAAACAGTTTATAAAGCAAGAGAAAAGACAAAAACACTTGAAATTCCTGACACTGTGTCTTTAAAAGTGAATCTGTAAACACACAGAATAGCTTGACTGGACAGCTCTGTCTTTTGCTATGACTGCACCAATGGGGTGGATGGGAGACAACTATTTAAAACCACAGATAAATGAAATCTTAAATCAGAATAAAAGGGAGGGGAGCACTGAAGCAATGTTTGACCAACGGGGACAACAGTCGGTCAATAAGAAGTGTTGAACATACTTCTGGCCCTACAGGTAGTGTTGCCGACCGGCAGGTAAAACACCAGCCAAGGCCGGTATTACAAATTTATTGGCAATGTAGCTGCCGGTAAATTTGTAATACACCTACAAAAAGCCTATGGCCTGCCCCCAGCCTGCTCAAAACTAACCTTTTTTCCCAGGGCTTCTTGCCAAATGTGTGCGTTTGGCTCCGCCTCCTTTGACGTCACCACCTGCCCAGCCAATATCGTGTCACGGCCCGCCCCTTTATCGTCACAACCCACCCTTTTAACCCTGCCCCCTCCACCTGCCGGTGAAGTTTTTTTTTTTTTTTTTTTTTAAAAAGGTGGCAACCCTAACCTACAGGAAGAAAGTACATACATGAATCAGTTACAGGCTTATATAAAAACATGGTTATGAGTCTGCCTACATAATCAGAAAAAATAAACAAATGAAAAACACAAAAGAAACCCCCTGTGTGCACAAAAGAATTTGGGGTTTTGGGGGTGGATCTAAATAGGAAGTAAAAAATATCTAAATGTATTTTGCATTAGACATGTTACTATGCTGCGATGCATTTTAGAACATAGCGCGGGGAATGCAAGCTCTTGAGCACCTTGTAAAGTAATTTTTTTTACCATTACAGAGGCAAAGCTGTTTTAAATGGGCGATATATCCCTTTACAACTGGAGTATAATGAATAGGGCTTGTTCTAAACATATGGTTTTTATTTCTTCAACTTAATGGCGGGAACTGAAGCTCCTCCATGATTGATCCTTGTGAGAGCGATAAAAAGAACCCCTACCCTAAAACCTTTGTTGTGACTGTTTTGTTAGCAAGAGTCCATTATGTAGGGGCTTTACCTGGGAATCTAATGATCAAACTCGCTGCAACCAAACATGGAGTACCTTCAGTTTCCCCGTTTAGCTCAAGAAGTAACAAATAACTTTTTTCGTGAATAAAACAAGAGCCAAAAAAGTATCTTTAGCACCAGCCCCTATTCATTGCACTAATGTTGACACCCCTCCTAAAGAGCATCTTATGTTCCGTCACCTTCCCGCTGGAATGAGCAGCATGTGGGTCAATTCATTAGGCCAATTACACACGGGGTGTTTGTCTGCTAATGGATAAAAAACGGTGTCAAAACACTCCAATCAGTCTGTCACCCGTCCTCTATTGAATGTAAAGCACAATGTCTGAGCACAATGTCTGACACACAAAGGGGTGGTGATGGACGGCCTGACTGTGTGTGCCCAGCTGGCAGCTTTACATGGAACACAATTTAGGAGCAGTTGCATGAGGAAAAGGACATTTGAAAACCCACCACTTTTGCCATAAGCCTTATGTGTGAGACTTCTCCAGTAAGCCCTGTAACTTGTGTGGCATCAACATAAACTGACTCCAAAATATCCGCTACCAGAGGTGTACTATGTTGAGTTAGCAAGGCCAGCAATCTGGTTGCTATGGTCCAAATCACCCCAGCATCCATGCGCTGATTTGAATAGAAGACTGGAATATGAATAGGAGAGGGCCCGAATAGAAAGAAGAGTAATAAAAAGTATTAATAACAATAAATGTGTTGCCATACAGAACATTTGTATGTAGATGGGGTCAGTGACCCCCGTTTGAAACTTGGAAAGAATCAAATAATAAAAAATCTATATAAGAAATAATGAAGACCAATTGAAAAGTTGCTTAAAGGGGTTGTTCACCTTCAAACAACTAGTTGGTTACAGATAGATCACAAGAAATAACGACTTTTTCCAATGACTTTCTATTTTCTATGTGTGACGGTTTTTCTTATATTGAAGTGTAAAGGTGGCCATAGACTCCCAAGATCTGCTCGTTTGGCGACATCGCCAAACGAGCGGATCTTTCCCCGATATGCCACTAAACTGCATGGCTATATCGGGGGTAATTTGAACGTTGGCCAGATGGCCGAACGATCGAATTACGATGCGCTAAGCGGCTCCGACGGGTCGGCCAGATATCAATCGGGAAGACCCGTCGGAAGCCCCCATACACGGGCAGATAAGCTGTCAAATTGGTCCAAACGACCGATATCGGCAGCTTTATCTGCCCGTGTATGGCCACCTTTAAGTGTCATTTCTCTCCTTCTGAAGCAGCTCTGGGGGAGGGGGTCGCGACCCTGTAAACTGTTCTAAATTGATACATTTAGTTGATACATTTCTTATCTTTGTCCCTGCTGAGTAGAATCTCTGGGTTTCATTACAGGCAGCTGTTAGAATTGATACAATAGTTGCTAATACAACAACAAAGTGACTAAGATAGGGCTTAATAAGATTATGTCAGACTACAGGTATTGGGGTGTCCATTAAATTGGCAATATGAAAACGGAAAAGACAAGGGACTTTTAACTCCACAGTACAAGTGTCAGAAACGATCTAGAGGTAATATAAGTTAATAAAATAAAAAGCAATTTTTATTCACCACCATGCCATATTAGTCAAATGGAATTTTTGTTACTTTTTTGCTCATATCACCTCCTTCGGTGTACTTGAACCATGACCTTACATAGACATGGCTTATGAATCCCTATTGAGGTATAATTGGAATCAATGTTCTCATTCAAATGTTAAAATTTCACTCTTGAAATTATATTACCACCATGCCATAATGTGCTATGGTTCACGTAATGATTTCCTAATTGGTGACTACACAGTACTTACACTTAATTAATTTCTATTATATGTATTGGATTGTATGCCCTCCTTTTTCAATTTTCCAAATCTCAGATATCATCTCCTATCAATGGCATCTGCCTATAACAGAGATCGAACTTGCTTTTCTCAAGGAGAGCAGTGGCGGAACTACCGGGGGTGCGAGCGGGCCAGGGCCCGCACCCCCAAAGGGCCCCTCGGCAGCACTGCACGCCACTCAAATCAACCCGGCAGCGCGCCGTACGGAGGGGGGGGGCAGGGCCCGGCTGCGCATCACGCACCAGGGCCCGCCCCCCTCTAGGAACGCTGCTGAAGGAGAGGATACAAAGTGTACAATATATTTCCACTGTGGCTACAATCATATCCTTGTTTGAATACAAACTATCTTTTTCGGATACAATTCATTGTGGATACAAATTCATTGGATACAAGTTATTACTACGTAGCTAGGCATGAGAGTCACATGACGCTATATTTAACTTAACTGATCAATCTTGAAGCTAACTGCGAGCACTACCCTATATACGGTCGGTATAATTATTATCTCATCTGAATGTCACATGTCTGCCATAGAGAGCGGCTTTGAGGATACATCACCTGCAAACCGACTGTAACATTTGGAAGTACATGTTGCGATAGTTATATCGCCAATTGAGATTATCTGGACTGTTTAGTCATTATTGTGCATCGCAGGTGCAGATAGCGCACCCTTAGCATTATACAGACTCCAGCACGCAAAGCAATAATCCTCAATATTGAAACTATTTTTTGAATCGAACATTGGCCCATGGGCAAAAAATATTCAGGCATTTATTTTGCAATCCTCCTTTCACATTATACGATGTTGGGGAATGCATGCATGCTGTTTTGTTTCTAAGTTTTGGAATTTCTCCTTATTAGGACCAACATGGATCTACTCAATCGAAAATATTTAACCTAAGGAATTTACAATTGCAATTCTGCATTCATTGTTCCAAAGCCTTTTCATGACGTCCTTCAATATTAACAGACTACCAAATTTTTTCACACAATAGCATGCTAATTTTTCCCATATCTGATATAATCAGCCTTTGGGGTTTATGTCCTTATAGAAGCGATCCCTTCAGTTTCATATGCAGCGCTGCTTAGTTTTTAAATGTTTTTAATTCCATTTGACTAATATGGCATGGTGGTGAATAAAAATTGCTTTTTATTTTATTTTTGATGTGTAATTACTAGATAGGGTTGCCACCCGGCCAGTATTTTACCGGCCTAGCCGTTAAAATACCTGCCAAGGCCGGGGCCGGTATTACAAATTTACCGGCAATGTAGCTGCCGCTAAATTTGTAATAGGATCAAAAGGAGCCCTCGGCCTGCCCCCAATCCCCTGCAACTTACCTTTTTTTTGCCTCTTCTAGCGTCCGCAGGTCTCCGTTGTGTGGCCCCGCCCCTTTTGGCATCACACCCACCCCCTTTGATATCACGCCCCACCCATTTGAGGCCCCGCCCCCAGCAGCCGGTAAAATTTTTTTATAAAAGGTGGCAACCTCTAGATCGTTTCTGACACTTGTATTATGGAGTTAAAAGTCCCTTGTGTTTTCCGTTTTCATAGTTGCTAATACTTCAGAGATGCTGCTGGGAAATGTTGCATGAACTCAATGTTGCAAAATTGTAACAGTTTAGAGTCTGCGCCTGAATTGTAGTAATTGAAAAAAGTCTATTTCTGGGGAACAATCTAAAAACAACTGAATTGAAAAAAGTGTTTGGAAGGTGAGAAACCCCTTTAAGGGATACTGTCATGGGAAAAAACATTTTTTTTCAAAATGCATCAGTTAATAGTGCTGCTCCAGCAGAATTCTGCACTGAAATCCATTTCTCAAAAGAGCAAACAGATTTTTTTATATTCAATTTTGAAATCTGACATGGTGCTAGACATATTGTCAATTTCCCAGCTGCCCCAAGTTATGTGACTTGTGCTCTGATAAACTTCAATCACTCTTTACTGCTGTACTGCAAGTTGGAGTGATATCACCCCCCCCCTACACCCAGCAGCCTAACAACAGAACAATTGGAAGGTAACTAGATAACAGTTCCCTAACACAAGATAACAGCTGCCTGGTAGATATATGAACAGGACTCAATAGTAAAAACCCATGTCCCACTGAGACACATTCAGTTACATTGAGAAGGGAAAACAGCAGCCTGCCAGAAAGCATTTCTCTCCAAAAGTGCAGGCACAAGTCACATGACATGGGGCAGCTGGGAAATTGACAAAATGTCTAGCCCCATGTCAGATTTCAAAATTGAATATAAAAAAATCTGTTTGCTCTTTTGAGAAATGGATTTCAATGCAGAATTCTGCTGGAGCATCACTGTTAACTGATGCGTTTAAAAAAAAAAAAACATGTATTCCGATGACAGGAACCCTTTAGAATTGGCAGCTCTATAACATACTAAAAGTTAATTTCAAGGTGAACCAAACCTTTACATGTATGTCCAAGCTTTTGGTGGCCAGGCATTGGCTGATTCATGTAACATATAATATTTATGGTTAAAAGGCCAAACCCGGAAACTGCTGCAAGCTCGTGCTTAACAGCTGCTATTGAAATTCAAATAGCTGAGGTGAAATCTCCTCTTCTTCTGGGCGACCAATCTCCCCTAACTGCCTCCCCACCAGCTATAATATAAATCGTCAGCGGGATGGCACTCGGAGCAATCTGTTTTCCGAAGCTGCCTCACGAGGAACTTTTGGCGAATTCGGAAAACGAATTGGTCCGAGTGTCATCACGCCAGAGATTTTCATTCTAGCCGCCGGGAAGACAGTTTGGGGACATTAGTTGCACTGAAGAAGAGGAGATTTGTTGCCGGTCGACTAATCTCCCTGAATCGCAGCATGTCTCTGCCCTTAGAGTAGTGATTGCTGCTTCAATTTCCAATAACAGCTGCCTCAAAATCAGCAAGCATTGCTTTTAAACACGAGTCATCCCACCAATCACAATGTTTATGTTGCAGTGAAAGAGCATTTAGGAAGATCAAATAGTAATCCACTTAACAGCAAGTAAACAGAATTCTTGCTTTGCTTCTTGCACTTCCTTACAGAACACAATGAGACGGAAAAAGTCAGCCTGTCACCTGACCTGTAGATATATATGCAAAGCAAATACAATTTGTAGGGTCTGTAGAACTGGTCACCTTTGTAACACAATACTACTGAGCAGTAAAGGCTGGATGCTGACAGCAACAAGAAGCAACAATTATAGTCTGCAACTATTGGCAAGTAACAGGTCGGTGCATGTTAGGCAGCTTTGTGGATTGCTTCCACTTCCGTGAATAGGAAAATAAGTTGGTGCTTTCATCACTGCTACTGATAAAAAAAATCCTTTGTTAATGTGGGCACACATCTCAGGATTTTTTGGCAAGATAACCAAACAAGAGGATCTTTACCTGATATAGCAACCCACGTGTTTGGTTAAATTTGGCCAGTGTCGGACTGGGCCGGCGGGACACCAGGAAAAAACCCGGCGGGCCCCAGGCTCTTGTGGGCCCGCAGGCCCAGATCCGCGACCCCTCTTTGTCAGGGGTAGCGGTAAAATCAACTGAGTGGGAGTCATTTATAAACACTGGGCAAATTTGCACTTGGGCAGTACCCCATAGCAACCAATCAGATGATTGCTTTCACTGTTCAACCTGCAGCTAACTGAAAAAAAGCTAATCACTGATTGGTTGCTATGGATACTGCCCAGATGCAAATTTGCCCAGTCTTTATAAATGAGCCCCAGTGAGCCAAGATGCCTTGTGCCAGATCAGTATGTGCAAACAGCAACTAAGTATATGGTGTTGGTATAGATAAGTTCAAGTAGGAGCAATCGAATTGGTGGCATATTGTTGGGAACAATTATGCGCCAATTTTAGCACCTTGCAGATGTAAATAACCCCAGCTTTTTTTTTTTTAAAAAAAAAAAAAGAATGGCTGTCAATTCACAGAGAACCTTTTAATTGGCAAAAAGGAGTCAATTCTCTGAATAAAACAGTGCTGTTTTGGAAGCTGGGAAGTCTGACTACAAGTCACACGAGCAACAGGAAAGGGACAACTTCAGGCAATCAGAAAAAGAGAGTGAGAGTTAGAGGAGAAGGAAAGCTACAGAGCCAGTTTATTGCCAATAGATTAGCCACAATAGTGCAAGCTATAATACTGTATTTATTCTGTAGAATGCTTTAACATACCAGAGTAAACATCTCTAGACACTGCCTGTGTTTGTTCAGGATAACAGCTGCCATATTAGCTTGGTGTGACATCACTTCCTGCCAGAGTCTCTCCCTGCTCACTTATAGCTCTGGGCTCAGATTACAGCAGGGAGTGGAGGAGGGAGGGGCGAAAAGGGAGGGGAGAGAGGAGCAAACTGAGCATGCTCAAGCCCAAGCCCTGGAGGTTTATGCTGAAAACAGGAAGTCTGATACATGTGTACACAATAGAAGAAAGCAAATGCCATGTTTCTTTTGACAGAGGACTCTGAGCAGCCCAGCATAACTTTGAGGATTTACTGGTGTATTTATATAGACCTTTCTGCTAAAGCTTAATTAATTTTAGCCTTTCCTTCTCCTTTAAGTGTGGTACTAATGAGACATACACAGGAGCTCAGGACTGCACACAGTGAAAGCCTTACCTGCTCTACTCCTTCAACCTCTGGGATGTAGAACTGCAGCATGTTCTGAATGCCGCTCTTTAGTGTAATGATGGAGCTAGGGCAACTGGTACAGGACCCCTGCAGCTTCAGCTGGACAATGCCATCCTGGAAGCCTTTGTACAGGACATCTCCACCATCTTCTTGCACTGTAGGCCTGTATAGTTTAGGGTGGGAAACAGAAGCAGACTGGATATAAGGATAGATATTTATACTAGTGTTCATACAGTAAGTTTTAGTAAATCTTCCAGGAGAGGTATGTGCTGCCAATATTTAGGCACATATTGAGGCATATTTGTTAAGGGATGAATTTCGAGTTCATGTGAGGCTTTTTAAACTCCCCCAAACGCCCATAAATTCGAAAATTCGACTAGTTGAAATTTAAACGACCCCGAAAATTTGAGTCAAATTCAATCAAACTCGGAAGGTTGCAAACATATCCCGGGACGTCTCCCGTTGCCTTAAACAGCAATTTGGCAGGTTTAAGGTGGCGAATAGTCAAATAAATCTCGAAAATCAAATTCAATTTTATTTATTTTTTTTAAAAACTCGAATCAAATTTGGATAACACCCTAATCGAATTTGACAGTTTTGACCATAAATTTATATTTAGAAAATTCTAATTTTTGATTCGACCATTGATAAATCTACCCCGTAGTGTCGCAATCATATTTGTATACGGACATGCCTATAGGAATGGCCATTTTGTATACCTTTACAGAGTTAAATCTAAAAAAAAGCAGCAAAACACCACCCAATCCTATAATAATAATCCTATAATAATAATAATCCAATAGTTCTCATTTAAAGAGTACAAAACAATGTTCAATATATCAACCCAACCAAACACTTATTTTAATATTTTTCTGATGCAGTAATGATAGGTTTGTTTATATTTTTTTCCCTTGGAATTTAAGTAATTAAAAAAAAAACATTTAATGAATGTGCAATTTATTGGGAGGTAGGGTGATAACACCTCCTAGTGAATACAATCTCTAACCTTTGACCCCCGAGGGTCACACCATGGGCAGCAGATAAATTTTACCTGATCCTGGTGTCCAGCAGTTCTTTGATCATGGCCACCACTTCATCTTCCTCTTCTGAGGCAGCTATATAATAGATACACACATGACATGCACATGAAAAATACCTTGCTCACATACACCTTCACCTACTCAATTCCTCTACAGTACAACAGCTCTAAGAATTGGGAACAAGGTTATATTTTTGGCTTTTAGGTTTGTCCCTCTTTACAATTCTGCCACTTTTTCTCATCTCACTAGCACCACCTTGCCTCCCTTATTCTTCTCGCCCATTGTCTTCTACACTTCCTCACAGCATGTCCTAACAAGGGTGAGATTTGAGATGATGGGGAAACCCAGTTAACAACATTGTGTATTTTGCCATTCTGTTTCCCTTATATTATGGTGCTTTCGTTATCTGTGACAACAGCAGTATATTCACTATAAAAAACATAAAACTAGAATGTTATTATCCTTGTCTTGGTCACGTACTGGCCAGTATGAACCTGAGCTTAACAAGAGCCTTAATACTGACAGCTGTCAATGTCATATCACCTATTATGTAGTTGTTCACACTAATGTTAGGTCTCCAGTATCCAACTACTTTTCACTTCCAACAGCCCATAAGATATCTGACTCCACCAGGTAGGATATGTGATAAGAGGAAAAAGCTAAACTGGTAATGGCTGAAGACATTACGAGTTTCAGACATGGCTTTCACCTTTGAAAGACCAGACCAAGCAATTAGGTTACTAATAGTAACCCCATTAGTTGTCTTAGGGTAAGGTCACACTGGGAGATTCGGGGAGATTTAGTCACCTGGCAACTAATCACCTCTTCTTTGGGGCGACTAATCTCCCTGAACTGCTTCCCCCTGTCTTCCGCCTGCTAGAATGAAACATTGCCTGCGGCATGGCACTGGCGGCGCTTCGCTTTTTTCGAAGTCGCCCGAACTTTCCTCGTGAGGCAACTTCGGGTGACTTCGGAAAACGAAGCGCGGCGAGTGCCATGCCACAGGCGATTTCTCATTCTAGCAGGCGGAAGCAGTTCGGGGAGATTAGTCGCCCCAAAGAAGAGGGGATTAGTCGCCGGGTGACTAAATCTCCCCGAATCTCCCAGTGTGACCTTACCCTAGTCCTACACAAGCAATACAGAACAAAGAGATGACATAGAAATCTAAAATTGGTCAGTTTAATAACTTATCAGTTTTAAGGTTACAGAAAAAGCTGATAAGGATCATACACACCACCATACACACAATTTGTTATATTACCTGGATCACCACGAGGTGCCTCATCGGTCACTACCGGTAGGCCAGTAGAGAAAAAATCCATAATGGTGGCAAAAATATCAGGTTTTATTAAATTCCAGTCCATGTCTTCACCATTCTGTTTACAGAACAAATGTTAGGATTACTAAATCTGCTTACTTTCTTGTAAAAATTGCAGTATACTGTGGCTAATATGCACAGGTATAATCTTACTTTGGTGATAGTGATGAAATCTGGTCCAAAGAAAACACTCTTTACTCCCTCAATCCTGAAAAGGTGCCTGAAAAATATTTTAAAAAATAAAGCTTCATTAATGTATCAGTTGCCTTGCCAGGTCTTGGGGCTCGCCCACCTTTAGTTTGTAGAATTAACCAGTACTTCTGATAGAATTAACTAACAGTATCACTAGTAGTCTGCAGATGTGAATTACCTAGCCAATGGGGAGCAAAAGGCAGAAGCAGGATTTGGGAAGTCCATGGTTCTTGCATCCAGAACAGCTCTTCCTGGAATGAACTTGACACTGTTGGGGTTTGGCGTGTCCTGAGTCTGAATGAACATACATCTCACTGTGGGAATAGAAATAATGTTTAAAGGCAAGGCTGTGCAAACAGAGACCCATGGGCAACATGGACCCATGTGTTCAATAGTTTTATTAATGTGATATTAAATCATATTTATTTCAATTAATAATACAAGGCATATCCCATATTCAGCCAGCAGGGAATTGCTCAAGCTCCCCTGTGCCATCTCTCATAAGCTTTAAAAGGGAACTAGAGCTTAACTAAAACAAGTAGGCTAGAAATGTTGTACATTATGTTTTGGGCTTCTGTACCAGCCCAAGGCAACCACATCCCTTTAGCAGTAAAGATCTGTGTCTCCAAAGATGCCCCAGTAGCTCCCATCTTCTTTTCTGCTGATTCACTGCACATGCTCTGTGCTGCTGTCACTTACTGAGCTTAGGGACCCACTCACAATATACAGTACACATAGAATAGAAATGTCACTATAAAAGGCTGATTGAGTAATTAATACAGATAATTACTACATGGCAGCACAGAAACCAGTACAACTAGCATCAGAATTTAATAATCAGCCCTGTAGCATCAGCTTATTTCTGCTGGATAATTTGCGATGACCCCTAAGCTTAGCTTCTCAACAGCTGCTCAGAGCCCACTGAGCATGTGAGTGTCGCACACACTTTCCAAGATGGTGACCCCCTGTGACAAGTTTGAAGTCCTGGATCATTGCTGCTATTGACAAACTGAAACTTTAAGCTGGTGTAAGTTCAGTATATAAAATATAGCATTTTTATCCATATTCATTTTTAGGGTTTAGTTCTCCTTTAAATGTAAGAGTGGTGATAAACAAAGACTGGAATCCAGAGTCGGTCCAGGCAGGCAGGGCACTGGGAAAAAACTCAGTGGGCACCACCGACCTAGACTCACTCACTGCAGCTGGGGCACGGGGCTTGGAGGGCTGTGTGTGTGCGAGGGCCCCTTAGGCAGCAGCTCTGGTGGGCCCTGTGCCCCCCAATCTCACTCAATGCAGGCAGCCCTGACACATTTGGGCAATTCTCTGCTGGGTACATCTTAGGAGCCTGGATGTGATATTAGGCAAATATGTGCAGTTTCTTAAACCAGCTCTTGTGTTTCTGGTGAAAGTCATTACTGCCCTTTATCACCCGTCTGAAAATAACTGCTTTATTCTCAACACATATTTATAAGGCACCAACATATTTTGCTGAGATGTACAATAAATTAATGTATACACAGAACATTATGGGTCAGATGTATTAAGGGTTTAATTGAAATTCTAATTCTTGAAGATTTATCACACAGTGGCCCTTTAAAAACCCAAATTTGACTATTTGCCTGTATATAAGTCAATGGGAGAGGTCCAGGGACCAATTTGAACCTGCCTTCCTGACATTCGAGTTTTTTTGCGAGAAAAAACTCGATTCGAGTTTAGTCTAATTGGATTCGATTCGAGTTTTCAAGTTGGTAAAATTTGTGTGAGTTTTTTTTATTAAATAGCCCCCTAATCAAATTTCAGGTATATTCAAATTTATTAAGAGTTTAAAAAAACATGAATTCAAAATTTAACCTTTGATAAATGTGCCTCCTTGTTTCAATTGAGTGGAAACATGTCAACCCACATCCATCATTTATAGCATTACAGACACTTGAGCCAAACTCATCACCCAGAACCTAATGTCCCGGGGCGATCACTTTTTTCCTATATAAATATCAGATTCTTGAGAGGTAGATTTACTCAGAAGCAGTTCAGGGATAAAAGGAAACAGTACAAATCATCAGCTGCACTTCAAATATTAACCAAGACAAATATAAACTACAGAAAGCCTGTGATGGAATGTCTTAGTTTTACCAGGAATTAAAACAGTTTTAAAAGCCTAAGGTTCAAGGTGGGACCTGACCAATATCTAAAGCACACATCAGTCAGAAATCTACTGCCCTACGGTGTGTATAGAATAGACATTAGAGGTTAGTTATCTAACCCCTTGCTCTTGTGTTGGGTTCATTACCCAGTTGCAACCCAAATATTTGTAATGGTCATTTCAGTAATATCCACTGAATTAATCACTTCTTTTTGTAAGCTATCATTGAGTCTTGATATTGACCCAACCCAGGAGTTGGGTGCTCTTAACTTATAAAAAATCCATGAGGTTGAAGAAAGTGAAAAAAGAGGAGCTAGACACAGAAAGAATAAAAAATAACAACTACCTAGCCTTACAATAAACCTGCATCTGGCCATAGATGCAAAGATCCGATCGTACGAATCATCGTACGATCGGACTTTCCCATCTCCCGACCCGCCACTAACCATTCAGATCAAAGTCTTACCAGTCAGATCAAATAAAGAACAGATCAGCAATGTTCTGCCCCTGACAGCAATCGTACAATATCTATGTCCAACCAAAGCTAGTGTCTCCCACTGAAAATCGTACGATCGGCAATACACGCAGAGATATTATCGGCAGCCGACAGAAATTTTCTAACCTGTCCGATCGACCAAACGACCGATCTCCGCCGGACGAAAAATGTCGGGACTCTCCACATACGGTTCGAAAATCGTACGAATCCTCGATTCGTACGATCAGATCTTTGCGTCTATGGCCAGCTTAATTACTTGCTACTTTCAAATTTCAAGGAAAGTTACAATAGAAGTAGCCCTGAAATGCTAGGACTCTGTGATAAGCTTTATAGTAACTCACTGCATTGCAAAATTTCCTTCATTTCTTGGGCCATTTCCCTTGTTGCTCCCCCAACCTGACCCGGACGAAGAACGTGCAAAATGCTCCAAGCAGGGCCGGATTTACATAGCGGGCACCCCTAGGCCCACTACTGTTCGTCACCCGGTCCCCTCCCTTTTATTTGGGCAAATTTTCATCATTGGGACTTTAGCAATAGGGATTGGTGCACAGGAAATCTTAAAAACTACTGTCAATGGCCCCACTTTTGGCTATACTTTTGTCCATGTTTCGTACAATACATTAAGGACTTTGGGGTAACTATTATGTTATTATTATTATATTATGTATATTATGAGTAATATTTCTTTCCCTTTCACATTAGTGAGCATTCAAATTTAAACATATAAGACGTTACACCTGCAGACATCCTGGAGAGATCTGGGTAGTAGACAAGTCTCTTTAGAGTCAACGCACTCCATTAAAATACACTCCATGAAAATGCTAAAATGTAAATCAATGACTGAATTGCTGGCACATTCATTTAAATCTCAGTAATGAAAAACAAATCACATCCCATACAAGTCAGAGCATGTCCTCACTACACAGGGAGGAACCCAGAGTTAGCAGAACAGGATAGGCAACTGCATTATTTAATCAAAAGATTTTTCAATATACACAGCCCTTTCCAGTTAAGGGATTCACCAAGCAAGAAGCTGCTGTGCAGCAATGGTGGAAATTGAAAAAGGTTATATGGCACAGGTTAAGGAGTGGATAACAGATAACACCATTATGTTCAACCACAATTTTTTTTTCTTTTTTGTTTAAAGGGACTCGTGAGCTGTCATGATTTGTATGGTGTAGTATTTATTTCTAAATTACACTATTTGTGTTACAAATAATTCACGGTACCATATAACATTTTATTCCTGAACAAACAAGTGTATTTTTTAGCTGTAATATTGGTGTGTAGGCATATGCACGGTCATACGCTTTCAGAAAAAGCCAGCTCTTCACAATGGAACTGCTTTCAGATATGCTATTGTTTCCCCTGCTCAATGTAACTGGACAAGTTGAGGTGGGACTTGGATTTCTATTGAATGCTATTCTAAAGGTGGCCATACACGGGCCGATAAAAGCTGCCGACAGACTGTGTCGGCAGCTTATTGGCCCGTGTATGGGGGCCCCCGACGGGCTTCCCCGATCGAGATCTGTCCGAAAGTCGGCCAGATCTCGATCGGATGGGTTTAAAAACCCCGTCGGATCGCGGCCGCATCTGTTCGTTGATGCGGTCCCGCAATCCGACCGCCCGTTTGCCGAATGCTAGGATCCGATCGTTGGGCCCTAGGGCCCACGATCGGATCTGCCCGATATTGCCCACCTCAAGGTGGGCATATCGGAGGGAGATCCGCTCGTTTGGCGACATCGCCAAACGAGCGGATCTATCCATGTATGGCCACCTTTATATCTACAAGGGAGCTGTTGTCTTGTGTCAGGGAGCTATAATCTGGTTACCTTCCCATTGTTCTGTTGATAGGCTGTTGGGACGGAAAAGGAGGGGGTGATATCAATCCAACTTGCAGCACAGCAGTAAAGAGTGATTGAAATTTATCAAAACTCACAAGTTACATGACTGAGGGTACCTGAGAAAATTACAAAATGTCTAGCCCCATGTCATATTTTAAAATTGAATTAAAAAAATCTGTTTGCTCTTTTGAAAAACACATTTCGGTGCAGGATTCTGCTGGAGCAGCACTTGAAAAAAATGTTTTCCCGTGACAGAATCCCTTTAACAATAACATGTTGTAATGCAAGACTGGAATGCATCAAGTGGTTACAAAATCCCCATTAACTATTACCAGTGGTGTCTGTATGTTTTGGAGACATAACTTACATTGTAAAATACCTAGTGGGATTAATAAATACCTGGATTATATACTGAATTCACTGGTTGCAGGGGCTTCCTTTTACCAAACGGATATGCCTGGGCTGTCGTTGAATAAAAATCAGGCCTAAGCTGAGGGTAAAACCTTGAAAAAAAATAAAGAAAATTAATTATTAACAATTAGGTAAAGCTCACTGGAGCAGTTGTACAGCAAGGTATTATATTCTTTCTAAAATATTATTTCTATAAAGTAAAAAATGCTAAATTATAATAAAGTATTAAACCAGCAAGTTGTTAAGCTTAAAGCCTGAGCCAATGCATTTCTTCAATGAACATTGAAACTGCCCAGGTCACTATCTTCTGCAGTGACACACAGACATATTTATTTCAATCCCAAATTACTTGTATGATCTAAGCGTCCCTAGCGTTGTACATACACAGTACAGTAAACGTGCCAAAAGAAATGCAGGGGACCCTTGAACGAATCAAACAGCATGCAATCTAGAAAAAAGTACTCTAGGCTGGTGAGATTTTCCTTTCAGTTAAAGGGCATGTTAAAGGCAAATAATTATATCCCATTTTTACTTTCTTTAATAAAAAAGAAACCTATCTCCAATATACTTTAATTAAAAAATGTGTACTGTTTTTATAAGAAACCTGACTGTATGCAGTGAAATTCTCCCTTCATTTACTGCTGTGGATAGGAATTGTCAGACGGTCCCTAACTGCTGAGCGGGGAATCAATCATATTTATGAACAGCAGGGGGAGCCCCCGCCTTACTTCCCAGCCAAGCAGAACTCAAGCAGCTTTGTTTATGACGATCCCTAAGCAGCCCAGACCACACTGAGCATGTGCACAGTCTCAGTCCTGCAAAGATGTTTAACAAAGTTACAAGATGGTGACCCCCTGTGGCCAACTTTGAAAGCATAAATTATTTGTTCATGTTTATATTTAGTAAAAATACAGCATTTCTAGCCCGATTCTATTTTAGACTTTACATGCCCTTTAACTTTTAGCATGTTATATAATGGCCAATTCTAAGCACCTTTTCAACAGGCCTTCATTTTTATTTTATTATAGTTTTTTTTAATTATTTGCTGCAATCTTCTGACACTTTCCAGCATTCAAATGGGGGTCACTGACCCCCCATTTAAAAAACAAAAGATCCTTAAGGCTGCACATTTGTAGTCATTGATACTTTTTATTACTTATCTTTCTATTCAGGCCCTCCACCTATTCACATATTCAAATGAATGCATGGTTGCTAGGGTAATTTGGGCTGAAATTGCAAAATGGAGAGCTGCTAAATTAAAAACGAAATAACACAAATGATACGAAAAAGAAAACCGATTGCAAATTGTTTCAGAATATCACTCTCTTCATCATACTAAAAGTTAATTTAAAGGTGAACAACCCCTGTAAATGGGCAGCGATTATTTATGCATGACTGCAGGCGACAAATCTCCTGAAAATGCATCTCCACTGGAGATAATGGAAATTGCTGGCGGTCACACCATCATATCGCGAAAACGCCTGAAGTTTCCTCCTGAAGCATCGTTGAGCGACTTCGGAAGAATGAAGTGATGCAATGTTTTACCGTCAGCAATTTCAATTATTTCCAATGGACATGCATTTTCGGGATTAGTTGCCCTCAGTCATGCATTTTTATCTTTGCCAAAAAATTTTTTTTACAGAAGATTAGTTAACCAAAGAAGCAGAAATTTATTGCTGGTGATTAATCTCCTGGTGTGCCATTACCCTAACCATCCAAGCTTACAACCCATTACAACCCGTTGTACAACCCATAGGGTTAACAAGCCCCTATAGCTTTAAATTCATACACTTCCCTATCTCCCTAGTTGCTGGGCAGATGCCCATGTATCAGGTTGTCAATTGTTAGATGTCGGCCTACTGGGCTATGACCACTTCCTGACACACTTTAAAATAATATCTGCTAAGGAGTGCTCCTTTCTTTTTAGCTTCTGGTTGTTCACCTGGCTGGATCTATACCAGGGAGCCTGGGTACTGCAAGACCAAGTAAAGCTTTTATGCCCTGGAGCAGTGATCCCCAACCAGTAGCTGGTGAGCAACATGTTGCTCTCCAACCCCTTGGATGTTGCTCTCAGGGTCCTCAAAGCATGTGCTTATTTTTGAATTTAAAGCTTGAAAGCTAATTTAATTGCATGAAAACTAAGTATAGTGACAAGTAGAGTCTGTTGTAGGCTGCCAGTCCACACAGGGGCTACCAAATAGCCAATCATAGGCCTTATTTGGCACCCCAACAAACTTTTTCACGATTGTGTTGCTCCCCCACTCTTTTTACATTTGAATGTGGCTCACCGGTTAAAAAGGCAGGGGACCCCTGCCCTAGAGGTTCGGGCAACATTGCACCATGTCCAGAAGACTGAAAAAAAGTTACGTTCTAAATGAATTGGGGGCTGGCCAAGGGCTTTTTTCAAGGGTATTACAGTTGCCAGTAAATGAGTAATACCGGGCCCGGCAGGTGTTTTACTGGCTGGGTGGCAACTCTATCTGGCCAACTCATTAAATCCCAAATAGGATAGCCCCCCTCCTCCCACATCAGCCACAATGGAGACAGAATCCCCTGCCATTTATTGTGTCATTACATTGTATTTCAGGGCAGGCCACAAGGGATTTGGCAGTGGCTGACTATTATCAATCAGTGGCCCTCACCAGCCAGTCTTTATCAACTAGAGGAGTCCAGGACGTGCTGGGCACATACTATTTGCCCAGGAGAGAACAGTTACCTTCCACATTCACTCAGGGAGCAAGCACTGTCTCAAATCGCCAAGAAAGCAGAGAGACTCCAGGAATAAGAAGCCAATTTCCAGTGCTGCAACTACCCATGCATGCGGGTGAACCCCCTTTTTAAGTAATGGAATGATCCTCAGTCTTATATATATATATATATATCGCTCCCCCCAAACGTTTAGCCATAGCCCCAGACCGTATTAGAACCCTAAAATGCCCCTATTGTCCGCTGCCCGTTTCCATCTTTAGGTAAGACTTGTTACTTTCGGGTCACGTTACCGGAGACTTACTTTGCGCTCCTTACTGCCAGGAAACGGAGTAACCTGCTCGCGGGCGCCGCCATGTTTGTTGACCTTTCGAAAGGACCCCGCGTCGTCATGAAAAGATATAGGCTGCCCGAAGCGCGCCTGAGTCATTGAGAACTGACAGGGAGGTTATTTACCGCGGGAATGGGCGACACATTCAGAGGATAGTGCAGGGGGAGGTACTTATATATATCTCTTATCTCTCTGCTGCTGAAAAGTAGACTTTGTTTTGCAAGATCAGCTTTCTAGTAGCAACGTGGATGATGAAGCCCTAGAAGAAGCCCTCCACAAGGACATTTCCTTTAGTACTTTGTATTTATTTACAGCATGAATACCTCCCAACATTTTGGAACTAAAAAGAGGGACAAAAAAGTTGTGCTGAGTATTTTTTGACCACGCCCATTTTGCGGTCACGCCCCCTAATTATCATGTTCATTTTACAAAATTTGGCAGGTTATGAAAGTTTGAACATATTTCTGTGGTTATTTTCAGTTGCTAGTTTTGCCAATGCAGATGAATTGCCCTTTAAAGGGGAAGGAAACCTAGTTGCCGCAAAAACCCTCCCCCCTCCCCCGTGTTGCCCACCCTCCCCCCTAGCCTACCCGTCCCGCTGGGCAAATGCCCCTAACTTGTTACTTACCCTTCTGGGCAGGTCCAGTCCAGGGAGTTCACAGATAACATCTTCTTCCACGCGATCTTCCTGCTTTGAACGGCGTTTTGGCGCATGCACAGTAGGAGCATTTTGCCGGTACGGATCTACTGCGCATGCGCCAAAAGTCACGAAGTACTTTTGGCGCATGCGCAGTAGATCGTACCGGCGAAATGCTCCTACTGCGCATGCGCCGTTCAAAGCAGGAAGAAGATCGCGTGGAAGAATCTGTGAACTCCCTAGACTGGACCTGCGCAGAAGGGTAAGTAACAAGTTAGGGGCATTTGCCCAGCAGGACGGGTAGGCTAGGGGGGAGGAGGGAGCGTGGGGCAACACACGGGAGGGGGGGGGAGGGTTTTTGCGCCAACTAGGTTTCCTTCCCCTTTAAGCCGTGAGTCTAATTTCTCCCAAGGGACCTGTTATTTTTTATTGTTACAATTACTTATTTGCTTATCTAGAAATTATTACAAAATTATCTTATCTGCAGCTGTAGGTGTTCTGGGCTCTCTGCCAAAAGCCAAATGAGTTAGAAACTTTGTTTCTTTTTCTGGCTATTCAGTGCAGAGAAAAACTGGACTTTCCAGTACAAACGAGGGACTGCGTGTTGAGCTGTCAAAAGAGGGACTGTCCCTCTAAAAATGGGTCAGCTGTGAGGTATGCAGCATGTGGTCAAATTATAATCCCCATGCTCTTACCCTTTAACATGTTTATGTTGCTGGGCTTCTGTAGTAACCAAGCTGGATGTGACAGTGAGCCTTATTTAATCATCACCAATTTGACTTACACAGATACCCAATATTATGCGAATGGCTCACATGTTTAATGCAGATCTTAAAGGACCGATAACAGCAAAAAATTAAAGGGTTTTAAAGAAATGACAGTATAATTTACTGTTGAGCTGCACCAGTAAAACTGTGTGTTTGTTTCAGAAACTGTACTATAATTTATATAAACAAGCTGCTGTGAAGCCATGGGGGCAGCCATTCAAAGCTGAAAAAGGAGAAAAGGCACAGGAGACACGGTAGATAACAGATAAGCTCTGAAGAATCCCGTTGAATACTACAGAGTTTATGAGTTATCTGCTGTGATTCCCCGCCTTATCTCCTTTCAGCTTTGAATATCTGCCCCCATGGCTAAACAGCAGCTTGTTTATATAAACTATAGTAGTTTATGAAGCAGACACATCAGTTGTACCAGTGCAGCACAACAGTACAAAACAGTGAACCAGTTAGATTTTTTGGTGTTACTGTTCCTTTAAGTGTATGTAGACAGTCACTGTAGCGGTGCAGAGATTACAAAACTATCCGCTTATCTTCCACTGTAGCAAGAACTGCTGCCCTATAGAGCCACTTTAGGTGCCGGTCAGGGTTGCCAGGTTTAATTTTCACAACTAGCCAAAGTCAGCTACAAAACCAGCCCAAAACTAACCAAGAGGCACTTCAAAAGTAGCCCAAAAATTGCAGATGTGCAGTGAAAAAAAAAGTCTAAAACATAAACAACTATATGTGAAAATATGCCTTTTTCAAATATTAATTGTTTTGCCATTTTTTTCAGTGAAGCAAAATGGGACAGATTTGTCAGTCACCAGGGGCGTAACTACAGAGGGGGCCCCAGGAGGTATAAGGGCCCCATGAGGCTCTAATACATATACAATTTCAATAAATATTGGTAAAACAGGTCAAACCGTAGACCTTTTGGTGGCCAGCAGATTTTTGCCCCAAAATTGTCTGAAATTGAGGCAAGCCAACAGGAAATGTGAGAATGCTTAAGAGTGAAGGGAGACTGGGGTACAGAGCCCAAAATCTGGTAACTCCAGACTTCTACACAAGTCAGTCCCATTGTATGCTGGTTATTGTAGTTTTACAAAACTTGGGCTTGTTTTCAAAGTACAAACCCGCCAAAGACCCAAAAACTAGCCCTACCTTGGCTAATTTGTAGTTTCAAAACCTGCCTGGGCTTTAAATTATTAGTCCAATTTGGCTGGAAAACTGCAACCTGGCAGTCCTGGTGCAGGCGTAGCCTGGATACATGAAGGTGCATCCTCCTGAGACCCTCTCTGTAAAACAGTATACATTTTTCAATTGCTTTTTTTTATTGGGAATGACAGTCTTGGTGAGTTCATCGTGTATTGTTCTCAGCTAGGGAAGGATATTCTCCACATCTGTACCCACAGTACATTGTATTTACAAGTTGAGAATAACTAGTAAACAGTTGCAAATAATTAGTTATTGTTGAGATCACAAAATGTTTTTTTTATTGAAACCTATTGAAGAATGCAGGAAGTTGCACCTCAAAACTTACAGTAACTTAAAACAAGCCATGCTCCAGTTGTAGTGCACACAAAGAGAGCGTACACCTTATACACAGTGACATGAGGCTGGCCAGTATTTGTCAATTCTCATAGAGATGTAGAAGATTTCTTGTAATTCAACCTCCTCTTAATCATCTACCATTTTTCACCAGCTTCCATACAGGAATATATAATGACTTCTGCTAACACTGACCTGCTAGAGATCTGTGGCATATAGTTGCACTAATCCGTAATAAGTTCTGGCTTCTGCCTCTCTCTTCCTTTTCTGATCTGTATGTCTGGCGATCAAGTCTTACAGATTCCTATCTCAATTTCCCTATGTGATCTTAAAGAGGTACAGAATTCCTGCAGGTACACCTATATATTGCATGAATAGTGCAGATCACACATCCTTTCCACTTCTGGGTGACATGGAGGAGGAAAATCAGAGGAAAGTCAAACTTTGAATATCAGGAATACTGCATATAGGGGGAGAGCATGTATTAAGTAAATAGTAAGTAAAGTATTTAAAGGGGACCTGTCAATCAGACATAAAAAGCTGTATAATAAAAGTCCTTTTCAAATTAAACATGAAATCCAAAACCTTTTTTTTATTAAAGCATTCATAGCTGTTGTAAACTCATTTAAATATCTCACCTGTCAATCAAATATTGCCTGTCCCCTTCTATGCCTTAGGTATAAAGGCAGGGCAGACAATTACTTTCACTTTCCATTCAGCACTTGCTAGATGTTACTGCACTCATCACATTATCCCTCTGTCTTTGACATCATCCAGCCCAGTTACAGGCTGGAGAGCCATCCAATTGGCTGGGCGCCCCAGTGCATCCTTGGGAGAGAAGGTGTGCCTGACTTTGGAGCCAAACGTACAGGGTCTCCAACACAGCTTAACAGGGGTTATATGCTGCATCATCCAGTCAGAACCATTTTTTGGCCGACTGTCCAAGAGTGCAGAGAAGCTACTGCATCTCTAGAAGTACCCATCCTGTTCCCCGCCAAGCTGCTAGAGACTCAGGAGGAGAAATGTGCCACTGGTGAAATTGATCCTGCTGCAGAGCTGCCTGTAATCTCCAGTGTGACAGCCTCTGAGAGCACCCCGGTGAGTGACCAACCTAAGGGAGGATACTGGCAAGGATATAAACGTGGGGCCCCGGTTTGAGGACCAGTCTTATGCATTAACCTGCCACGTGGAAGCAGCTGCTAAGTTCCAAAGGGAGAGGTACTTTTGGGAAAAGTAGCGTTACCTGGGGTATAAGAGCTCTTGGGAAGGCACATTTCAATTGAACTGAACTGTGTGGACATTAACCCCTTCCAGAGGATTGGGACTTTGGTAATAAAAAAAGACTGTGTTGAAGAAACAGTCAGGTACCTAATAGTAAGATAGGTAGGTCCCATGTGTACCCAGTGCATGAGTGTATTGTGTATTAGATTGCCCACGTTCTTTCACTACTGTTTTATATGAAGTTTATATTGGTTTCATTTGTAAACTGTAGTGTGTTTTATTTTTCCTAGTGTGCTCCTCATTGTTCCCTAGTTGGAGCCACTGCGCTGTAAATCATAGTGCCCAGTACTTTTTATACGCAAAAGTGACTCGGGCCCCTGGATTGCCAAGAGTTAATTGCTATTAAAAGAGACAGTAACCAAATTAGGGTTATATATAACCTTCAACCAAGAATCTATTCAAGCCAGAATATATGTATGGACTCTCTCGTCTCCCTCGCCTCTGTGAGTTGCGAAAATCCGATTTTAAGTGTGCACAAACCATCAATGTTATCTGGAAATATCAGATATATTTTAAAGGTTCAGTGTAAAAATAAATCTGGGTAAAATAAAAAAATGTTTCTAATATAGTTAACCAAAAATGTAATGTATAAAGGCTGGAGTGACTGGATGTCTAACAAAATAGTCTGGTTGTCAGCTCTTTAATGCTTAGTTAGTTCGCGACTTTAAGTGGGGCCACATGGGACATACACATATATATATTTGGATGCATTAACCCTTTAAGTGCCACAGAACGTAGAATCTACGTTCTGTGGATCAAAGGACCAAAGTGCCACAGATCGTAGATTCTACGTTCTGCAGCACTTCCGGGTTTGCGAGCGGAGGAGCGGCTGTTAGAGCCGCTCGCTCCGTTCCTTCACGATCCCCTGCCCCTAGACAACGAGCAGAGCAGGGGATCGTGTGGCCCCTGGGGCGCGATCGCCCAGGGGCCCCAAAGCAGCAGCAGGGACGCGTTTCCTATGCGTCCTGCTGCTGCCTGCACTGCACTTCCGCCCCCCCATGGCTGCTGACCGTTGGAGCTGGAGATCTGCTGCGTGGGACCCTTTATCAACGATCTGAAGCATCTACCCCAGGTAAGTGTAACATTTACACACACAAAAACACACCAACACACACTTATTACAGTAATATACACTTACATTCACACTTACACACACTCACACATAGATTTTTGGGGATTGGGGGGGGTCACACACACTCACAGCACCCATGTACACTTGCACATGCTCACACGTGCAAATAACATGCAATTTACCCGTTGTGCACACGCATATGTACATATATGGCTTTGTGGCTTTTTTTTTTTTTTTTCTTATCGCATCGTCTCTTTTTGGGCTAAAAAAAATGTTTTATTGCCGTTCCGAATAGCGTATTCGCTAACCGTACTGTGCAGTAGCTTTTGTATGTTATTTTGGTGGTTATATTGCAATTTTGGGTATTTTGGTGCATTTTTAGCCATTTTATTGAATTTTTAGCCATTTTATTGCATTTTCAGCTCTGCATTTGTGTTGTTCACTTGTTTCTGTCCGTATAATCGATTTGGCCCAGCTAAAATATTCAAACGGTAATTCTGGTGGCCGATTACACTAGTGTGAAAAAAAAAGCATTGATTTTTGTGGTTTTATTAGTTTTTGCTGATTTATTTGCATTTCACACTGTTCTGTGTTTACCCCATATGTGGGGCATATAATGGGGTAAAATTCAAGCTTTGTGACGATTTTCAGAAATTTGATAAAAACCGTTACGTTCAGCATTGCTTTGCAGTTTGACAGTTTGCAGTAGGAACACATATTTACCCATATTGGATTTGTCAGAATGTGTACTTTCTGAAAATATATGGTTTTCTGGGGTCTCTGTACTGTTAGGGGGGTCTAATGTCGCATATTACACACACCGGGTGCTTATATTGCAGCAGCCAGCGCGCGTCAGCCGTGAAAATGTATATACACTATTGTCATTTGGGGGTCTCTGTGCGCCACATAGTTTGGTATATCTATGCATATTGGGCATCAAAGTGTTAAGTAGACCCCTGGCGTTCATATTCAGGATGTTTTATGCTGATAAGTTAGGAAATGTGGGGCATATAATGGGGTAAAATTCAAGCTTTGTGACGATTTTCAGAAATTTGATAAAAACCGTTATGTTCAGCATTGCTTTGCAGTTTGGCAATTTGCAGTAGAAACACTTATTTACCCATATTGGATTCGTCAAAATGTGTACTTTCTGAAAATATATGGTTTTCTGGGGTCTCTGTACTGTTAGGTGGTCTAATGTCGCATAATACACACACCGGGTGGTTATATTGCTGCAGCCAGCGCGTCAGCCGTGAAAATGTCTATACATATTGTCATTTGGGGGTCTCTGTGCGCCACATAGTTTGGTATATCTATGCATATTGGGCATCAAAGTGTTCAGTAGACCCCTGGCGCTCATATTTAGGATGTTTTATGCTGATAAGTTACGAAATGTGGGGCATATAATGGGGTAAAATTCAAGCTTTGTGACGATTTTCAGAAATTTGATAAAAACCGTTACGTTCAGCATTGCTTTGCAGTTTGGCAGTTTGCAGTAGGAACACATATTTACCCATATTTGATTCGTCAGAATGTGTACTTTTTGAAAATATATGGTTTTCTGGGGTCTCTGTACTGTTAGGGGGGTCTAATGTCGCATATTACACACACCGGGTGCTTATATTGCAGCAGCCAGCGCGTCAGCCGTGAAAATGTATATACACTATTGTCATTTGGGGGTCTCTGTGCGCCACATAGTTTGGTATATCTATGCATATTGGGCATCAAAGTGTTTAGTAGACCCCTGGCGTTCATATTTAGGATGTTTTATGCTGATAAGTTAGGAAATGTGGGGCATATAATGGGGTAAAATTCAAGCTTTGTGACGATTTTCAGAAATTTGATAAAAACCGTTATGTTCAGCATTGCTTTGCAGTTTGGCAGTTTGCAGTAGAAACACTTATTTACCCATATTGGATTCGTCAGAATGTGTACTTTCTGAAAATATATGGTTTTCTGGGGTCTCTGTACTGTTAGGTGGTCTAATGTCGCATAATACACACACCGGGTGGTTATATTGCAGCAGCCAGCGCGTCAGCCGTGAAAATGTCTATACATATTGTCATTTGGGGGTCTCTGTGCGCCACATAGTTTGGTATATCTATGCACATTGGGCATCAAACTGTTTAGTAGACCCCTATGTTTATATTTAGGATGCTTTATGCTGGTAATGATACATGGACAATACGATGCTGGAAAGTTGAAGCATTGAGGCAATTTTCAGATATTTCACAAAAACCATCAATTTTGGGAAAGCCTTGCGACTCAGTAGTTTGGAGCAATAAGGCATGGGTACCCATTTTAGATTCTGTAGAATGTGTACTTTCCAAAAATGTATGGGTTTGGGGGGTAAACATATATTTCTGTGTTTTTACCCCACAAAAATGCAGTCAATGTGTTGATCTTTCATTAGCTGAAGTTACCCACAGGACTATTTGTATGCGCTAACTTCATTTTGGGGCCTCTAACTGCCAGATACTTTGGTACACCTATGAACAATGGCCACCAAACTGTTCAGAGGAACCCTGGCAATCATATTTAGGGTGCTTTTTTTTGGTGCGTAACGATACATGGGTGATATGGTGCTGAGAAGTTGAAGCTTTGAGGCAATTTTCAGATATTTCACCAAAACCGACAATTGTGGGAAAGCCTTGCGACTCAGTCGTTTGGAGCAGAAAGGCATGGGTACCCATTTTAGATTCGGTAGAATGTGTACTTTCCAAAAATATATGGGTTTGGGGGGGTAAACATATATTTCTGTGTTTTTACCCCACAAAAATGCAGTCAATGTGTTGATTTTTCATTAGATGAAGTTACCCACAGGACTATTTGTATGCGCTAACTTCATTTTGAGGCCTCTAAATGCCAGATACTTTGGTAAACCTATGAACAATGGCCACCAAACTGTTCGGAGGAACCCTGGCAATCATATTTAGGGTGTTTTTTTTTGGTGCGTAACGATACATGGGTGATATGGTGCTGAGAAGTTGAAGCTTTGAGGCAATTTTCAGATATTTCACCAAAACCGACAATTGTGGGAAAGCCTTGCGACTCAGTAGTTTGGAGCAGAAAGGCATGGGTACCCATTTTAGATTCGGTAGAATGTGTACTTTCCAAAAATATATGGGTTTGGGGGGGTAAACATATATTTCTGTGTTTTTACCCCACAAAAATGCAGTCAATGTGTTGATTTTTCATTAGATGAAGTTACCCACAGGACAATTTGTATGCGCTAACTTCATTTTGGGGCCTCTAAATGCCAGATACTTTGGTAAACCTATGCACAGTGGGCACCAAACTGTTTGGAGGACCCCTGGCAATCACAATTTGGGTGCTTTTTTGTGATACATAATGATACATGGGTGATATGGTGCTGGGAAGTTGAAGGTTTGAGGCAATTTTCAGATATGTCACCAAAACCGACAATTTTGGGAAAGCCTTGCGACTCAGTAGTTTGGACCAGAAAAGCATGGGTACCCATTTTAGATTCGGTAGAATGTGTATTTTCCAAAAATTTATGGGTTTGGGGGGTAAACATATATTTCTGTGTTTTTACCCCACAAAAATGCAGTCAATGTGTTGATTTCTCATTAGATGCAGTTACCCACAGGACTATTTGTATGCGCTAACTTCATTTTGAGGCCTCTAACTGCCAGATACTTTGGTAAACCTATGAACAATGGCCACCAAACTGTTTGGAGGAACCCTGGCAATCATATTTAGGGTGTTTTTTCTTGGTGCGTAACGATACATGGGTGATATGGTGCTGAGAAGTTGAAGCTTTGAGGCAATTTTCAGATATTTCACCAAAACCGACAATTGTGGGAAAGCCTTGCGACTCAGTAGTTTGGACCAGAAAAGCATGGGTACCCATTTTAGATTCGGTAGAATGTGTACTTTCTAAAAATATATGGGTTTTTGGGGGGTAAACATATATTTCTGTGTTTTTACCCCACAAAAATGCAGTCAATGTGTTGATTTTTCATTAGCTGAAGTTACCCACGGGACTGTTTGTATGCGCTAACTTCATTTTGGGGCCTCTAAATGCCAGATACTTTGGTAAACTTATGAACAATGGCCACCAAAATGTTCAGAGGAACCCTGGCAATCATATTTAGGGTGCTGTTTCTTAGTATGTAATGATACATGGGTGATATGGTGCTGGGAAGTTGAAGGTTTGAGGCAATTTTCAGATATTTCACCAAAACCGACAATTTTGGGAAACCTTGCGACTCAGTAGTTTGGAGCAGAAAGGCATGGGTACCCATTTTAGATTCTGTAGAATGTGTACTTTCCAAAAATATATGGGTTTGGGGGGTAAATATATATTTCTGTGTTTTTACCCCACAAAAAATGCAGTCAATGTGTTGATTTCTCAGTAGCTGAAGTAAAGTCCTGAACAAATTGGATGTGCTAACTTCATATTGGTGTCTCTAAATGCCAGATACTTTGGTAAACCTATGCATAATGGGTATCAAACTGTTCAGTGGACCCCTGGCAATCATATTGCAGGTGCTTTTTCTTGGTACCTAATATAGTTTGGGATATGCGGAGCAGTATAATAAAACCTTTGAAATTATTTTTCAAAATTTTGAATTTTATTTTGAAAAACCGCTATGTTCAGACAAGTTTTTCTGTTTGGTAGTTGGGAGTAGAGAGACATAGTCACCCATTTTGTAATCGGCAGAATGTGTACTTTTCAAAAATGTATGGTTTTCTGGGGTAAACCTATGGTTTCAGGATGTTTTGCCTTGGAATCTAAAGCATGCCGTTTTCTGCCTTAGTGCTTTCAAAATTCAGTAATATACTGCCGGGAGTTTTTGCTGTACAGAAGTCCTAAATCTCCCTAAAACTATACATATCTGGTATTGGCACGTTCGACAGACATAAGGCTTTCCAAATCAGTTGGATTTTCATCTGTAAAATGAAAAATTTTTCTGGTATAAATTGATATACGATGAAAAATGGTAATTTTTCTTTTTTTTTTGGTATTTAGCACTATAAATTTTTTTGCACAGGTGGAAATACATGAAAACTCAGGCAGATTTAGAAAGCTCAGTTTCTACCGAAAAAAACAATGTACAGTTTTCCTAGGTAAACTATAGGTTTCCCCTCAGAAAATGCCCCTAAAGTGAGAGAGCACAAAATGCTTAAAAACGGCTGGCATTTTGCGTAACCAAAATGTGAAATTCTGCTGGCACTTAAAGGGTTAAATATAAGTGGAGTGAAGCTTTACCAGTGATGTTGCCCAGACCTGGATTTGCATTTCATATAACTGTATATGAAGAAATGTACACTAGCTTTATAAATTGCACAACTTACGATGGGAACCCTAGTGTTTCAATTTCTTTAAAGGAGACAATACACACGCAGTTGTGTTTTTATATTCAGATATGCAGAATGGAATATATTGTGCTTTTTACCAAATGTGTTTTTCAGATGTATATTGCCCCTTTAAGAAAACAGATACCCTTAATATTCAATGATAGATGATTAAGCCTGTATTTCTAATGTAGTGCATTGCCTTGCCACCTGGAACTTTTTCACATGCTGTTGTGTTAAAACCTGGCACAAAAAGTAATTGGATTTTTACCTTTTGCTTTTCACCTTTTGGAAGTGCAATGTATTTTTAGTGCAATCTAAAAATTTAATTAAAAAGTAGTCAAGCAAATTCTGACAATCTGACAAATATGTTTAAAACTTTTTCTGGATGGTCATAGAAGTTTCATTCAACTAACCTGGATAAATCACTTCTGACTAGTTTGCAAAGCTGATATGAAAAGACTTGAAAAGAATTGATTAGGGGGTTGTGTGGTCCAGAGTGGTTGAATACTTATGGAATGCTATATTAAATATTCAATATAAGTGGATTATAAACCTAAACCAGGCCCTACCTTCTGAATTACTATTTTATATCTGGCAGTGTTTCTAAAAGTCTTTCTGTGCATAAACTCACATATGCAGATTATATTGGGATAACTCAAGGCAGCAAAATTAAATAGTTCTACACTGTTATGTGAAGTATTCCACTCCAAAGTTCATGAAAATATATTTTAAGTTAATGTCCTAATTGTACTGACTGCTGATCACCTCTACTGTGTGCAAACATCTTTATTCTGTTTCTTCAACAAACTTCACTGGTTTAATCTCCAATGCAACTGGGTCAAGCAGTTGAGTTATTTTTTCTTTTACCCAGTATCCCCAAACTTTGTCAGCTATTTAGAATGCAATTGGCCAATATCCCTTGTAATGTAAAGTTCTGTCATCTGTCGTCGGCAGTGCAAAAATCGTCAGTAACTGATCTTAAAGTCCAAGATTACTTTGAAAACCAATAATTATTGTCTGTGCATATCTGACATTTTGTAAAAGTGGCCATACACAAAGTCACCAAACGAGCGAATCTTTCCCCGATATGTCCACCCATGGCAGGGCGATATCGGGTTAATCTGAACATTTGGCCCTATGGCCGAACGATCAGATTACAACAAAGAGAATGGGCACTGACAGATCGTAGGACGAATCAACTATCCGATGCGGTCCTCGAAAAATCAAACCTGCCCGATCGATATCTGCCCAATTTTTGGCCTGTTCTCGATCAGGGAGACCATCGGAAACTCCCACACACGAGCAGATACGCTGCAGAATTGGTCTAAAGGATTGATATTGGCAGCTTTAATCTGCCCATGTATGGCCAACTTAAAGGGATACTGTCATAGGAAAAAAACATTTTTCAAAATGAATCAGTTAATAGTGCTGCTCCGGCAGAATTCTGCACTAAAATCCATTTCTCAAAAGAGCAAACAGATTTTTTTTATATTCAATTTTGAAAATCTGACATGGGGCTAGACATATTGTCAATTTCCCAGCTGCCCCAAGTCATGTGACTTGTGCTCTGATAAACTTCAATTACTCTTTACTGCTGTACTGCAAGTTGGAGTGATTTCACCACCTCCCTTTTTACCTCCCAGCAGCCAAACAAAAGAACAATGGGAGGTAACCAGATAGCAGCTTCCTAACACAAGATAACAGCTGCCTGGTAGATCTAAGAACAGCACTCAATAGTAAAATCCCCTGTCCCACTGAGACACATTCAGTTACATTGAGAAGGAAAAACAGCAGCCTGCCAAAAAGCATTTCTCTCCTAAAGTGCAGGCACAAGTCACATGACCAGGGGCAGCTGGGAAATTGACAAAATGTCTAGCCCCATGTCAGATTTCAAAATTGAATATAAAAAAAATCTGTTTGCTCTTTTGAGAAATGGATTTCAGTGCAGAATTCTGCTGGAGCAGCACTATTAACTAATTAATTTTGAAAAATTTTTTTTTTCCCATGACAGTATCCCTTTAAGGCATTCCTGAACTTAAATACAGTACAAAAAAATGGTTGTGTGAGCCAATTAACTGAGCTGAATCTAGATACTTACAGTAGTCCTGATTCGGATCAGAGTGGCCTATAAGGTGAAAGTTATCATGCTTTTAAGAAATTTGCATTTTCCAAACTTGATTTACAAATAAAAAAAAGTTACCAGACTGATTCAGGGGTGGCTGTTCCTTAATGTCAAGTGTTTTAACCATAAAAAATTTGCATCATCATGAACATAGGAAATAAATGAAAAAGGGTAATAAAATGCTAAAGCTGAAAAGAAGCAACAATCTGCAATTTTTTATCGGCTAGTTTATATCATGCCAATCATCCATCTTCCCCACAATGTAGATTAGGAAGAACATTTGCATGACAGAGGGCATAACGACACACAAATGCAAAAAGAATAACATACTACTAGGAATCAAATATCACTGAACTTCAGTTCCATGCACCTCAGTGCTAGGTAGTTGTGATATGTAATTTCTGGAGAGCTGGAGTGTTGACAGTTATGGCTGAGCTCATTGGTAATCCATCAATTCTGGGATTTCAAACGTGTCTTTTCTATGTAGATACAGAAACCACTACACTGGTGGAAGGAGAGTTTTTTCGTCTACAATACAATGTACAGGAACTATGTAGTAGTTGTTTACCTTTATGTAACAGCATAAACATTACAACACTCTTGGGCTTTGATCATGTCCATTCCAGGAGGTTAATATCAGCAGCACAATGTACAGAGAGGAGTCACTGGTTGTGCATACTCAAGATAATCTGAAACCTTCTACAATTAATTGGTTCACCTCCATAAATTAAGGCACCTCAATATCAAATACACTAAACTAAACACAAAAAACAAGGGAGGAGTAGCCTACATTTTAAGTGTGATAACCCTTTTCAGAAACACTTGAAAATGGTTAATATGCAAGAGATTTGTATGCACAGAGGAGTGTCAGAACAGCAATTCATTCTAGTGCTTTTTTTTTTAACAAAGCAGAAATGTTTTCTGTCCCAATATCAAGGCTTCAAATACTATTGCGGGATAGTAAAGAGATTAAAGCATTTTATAATAAGTGCACTGCAATAAGAGGCTTCATAGACAAAAGTTAAAAGTTTCATAGGATGTGGGCAGTTGATTGTGGAATCACAGGAGGCCGTTTTTTTAGAAGCAAAATCAGCTTGGGATGCAAGAATTTTAAGGCTTTGGTCTGTTTGCAGGAAAAGGAGCAGAGCCAAATGGGTCTACACTAGTGATTTCAGAGGTCCTGTACGTTACAGAAGATATAGGAACAGATCCAGCTACAGAGGTGTTTGCATTCTTGGATACAACTTTAAAAGCAGCAATTGGTTGAGCATCAACATTCCGCCCATCTTGAGGATTATAGTGCCTGGAATACTTTGACAATGACTGTGGGCGAAAAGAATTTGTGACCACTGTGCCAAATACTGTCTCTTGAGCAGCGTCATGTCCTGGAAGTGTATGATTCTCGATGATGCCTGGTTCCTTTGAGGTATTAGTAAAAAGAGAGGTGTCAACAGATTCTAAGGTTCTGATGGAATGCGAATAGAGATTGCCTGTGGTGTACGAGGTTTTCATTGAAGGGGATCCCACTGGCACTTCAGAATTTCGGAATGTAGAATTACCTGCCACATCAAGCCCATACAGAGATGGAAACGTTTGGGATGAAGAATTTTGGGTTGCTTCTTCAACACTGAGTTTCCTAGAGAAAGGGGCCCTGAGGAACACATCAGGTTCCTGTGATTGGGATAAAGGGAATGCAGTCTTGGCTACAAAGGGAGCATTAGTAAATATATCGCATTCATCCTGTGTTAATTTATGACCCTTGAATGGAGCAGTGGAGAATACATCAAGATCTTCTGTCAAGCTCAACTCTGGTCGCCGGGAGGTTACCTTTTGAAAAGGAAGTTGAGAGTTCTGGTTGCTTTTTTCCTCGATATGAGAACTTGAAAGTTCTAAATCCTTAGCTTTCTTAGAACATTCTTCATCATCTGATTCCATTAGTAAAGGTCTTGATCCACTGCAGTCGAGCAAGTCAGGCTCATGATCAGTTCCTTCTCCGTCACTGCTATGAAAAGAGCTGCAGCTAGATGGACCCTTTGATGGGCAATCGTTTTTCATTTCAAGGAAGTGTGTGTTGTCAACAGCCAGAGGATAATCTCCACCAGAGTGTATTTTATTATACCCATCGCTTCCAGGTGGAATCTTCCAAGAGGAATCTTGATGCACACCTACCAAAAAGAACAACAAAAGACCCTTACATTTCCTGTGTTTACAGTGTGAAAAAAATATGAGTAACTGTATAGTACCTAACACAGCAGCAAAAATAACTCATTTATGGTCTCTGTAGAGAACTGTCAAACAACTAAAGTACTAGTTAAAGGAAAAAAAGTAAACAGTAGCCTAACCTAATAAGGCTATTCATACACACAAGCATCTCTTACAAAATGTCACTACTCAGTAGATTAAATATTAAAATGATCAAACAGGCAATTACAAATGGAGTTCATCCTGTTGTAAAGGAACCATATGCCATTATGTGATGCGAAATGCATTGTGTACCAGTATGAGAATACTCCTTGCGCCATTGCCATCTTTCTATCGTGCTTGTTTATATGGCCGTCTCATTAGGAAAATATATCTGGAATTGAACACAATTTGTTGGCTATTCAAATACGTTCACTGATATACACGTATACACAATCATGTACAGGTATGGAACCTATTATCCAGAAATGCCTTATCCAGCACAAATACATGATAATTTAATTTCCCAATTCTCTGTAACAACTTAGTACCCTGTACTACCTAAGAGATCACATATCCATGTTGATTTTTTTTAAATTAATCTCTAGTAAACGCAAGGGCCTATTTACGGATTATAGAGGTCGAAGAAAGAAAAAAAAACTTTTTTCTCGAATGCAAGTTTATTTAAGAAAAAATGCGACAGAACATTCCCGTGTGCAAAAGTCACACCAGCAAGAATCACATTGTTCCATTCATTTTCAATGAGGCTAAAAAAAGGTGAATATTTTCATGAACCATGAAAATAAATATATAATTAAAGCTGTTAGAGACAATTTCCATTGACTCCTATTGAACCTCGCCAGCTTTTACTTGCAGAGTATTCTTTAATACATGGCAACTATTGGGAGGCTCCAAAGAATATTCTTGAGTATATTCCTACTTGCTTTTATTTGCTGTGTTTTTTTACTGAAATCGTGAAAAAACTAAAACTTGATTTTTGATAAATTGGCCCTTATTGCATTGTGCTCTGCATTACAAAAATCCCCCAGATCTCAAGCATTTGGGATAATTGATACCATACCTGTACACAAACATCCACAGATTTATTAGCATGCTGTCATCTACAACATTAATATTCCAGACTGCCTCAGCTAAACACAAAGGAAGACATCAGGTTATCACATGTAACACCGCTTACCTTGTGGGTAGCAATAGGCTACTGAAAGCAAAAAGGAAGAAGGCATGACTGATTGTAAAACCTATATTTCAAGGTACTAACGACACCAGTTGAAATGACTTGATGATCAGATTTTTAAATGGACTTCAAAGAATTTGGTTAGAAAGGATGTACCCTATAAATAAGGATTCCTGAATCAACCTAAAGACGTAGTAAGGATTCATAACTCGGAGGGTCTCCAAGGATCCATAACTCTCCCTTGATCTTTGAGATTTCTGATCAGCTGATGGCATTTGCAATTCAAGTGCCGAATGTGCTTTGGCCTGCTGCTCGAGTTATTAGGTTTGAATTCTGGATGAGCAAACATTGTGCATGACTATAGTTGCCACCTTTTCTGGAAAAAAATACCGGCCTTCCTATATATTTCTCTTTTTTCCCTATTAACATTGGGATCAACCATAATTTTTACCGGCCAGACCGGTAAAATACCAGCCAGGTGGCAACCCTATGCATGACTGATATAATCAGCACTGAGCCACAAAGACTCAATGAGGATAAAGAGTTTACAGGGGTGACTTAGAAAAGGGGTCTTACAGAGAGACAACCAGAACAGCCCTATATAATAGGGTTTTCATTGCACAACAGATAACTCACCTGCAGTGTGTGGTGTACTGGTGTAAGCATACAGTATTTTATTTCTGCTACTTACAACAATTCCTTACCTTGTAAAACAGAATACAAAAGCTGATTTAGTATCTAAAATTTAGTATCCAAATAAAGTGGCACCACTAAAGCCATCCCTTGTTTGAGTCAGAAACGGAAACAGGCATGCACTTCTTTCTATCTTTCTGACAGCAAAAGAACATTTATTAAATGCAAGCCCAAGAAGAAATTACTTGATTTGCTGTATGAAATCCAAAACGGACATTATTCCTCTTGGTGGGATACAGGACAAGAACCTGCCCCAGTATGTGTGTAAAAAAAAAAATTCTGCATATGTATAATTCGTGCAGGTCATGGAACATGCCTGCCAAAATCCTCTACAATATTTATTAGAAGTAGCTGGTAATTTTGGAAAAATGGAAAAGAATATTAGTAATATGTTAAAAGGTAAACTGTTGCCTAACAATCTCATTCATAACAGGTCATGAGACCTTAACATGTGGCTTTCCCATGTCTGGAAACTACAAAAAGATGACAAGTAAGGTACCCCTTATATTTTATTTGGGGGCACATTTTTCCTTAGAAGACATTAAAGATTTGACAACACTAACATAATACTGCAAAGTTTACACAATCAATTTTATGGCATATCCATATACACAATTAGATTTCAAAATGGAGAATGCAAATCCGAAAGGTGCTGCGATACCCACAGAAAACATAGAACACAAATATATGAGATGTGGCCTATAGAAATGAGTCTTAGCTATTTTCACCAATGTATTCTCTTGGCAACATTTATATTTCCAATAGAAAATCTATTTATATTTTCAATAGAAAGACGTTTACAAGGTAGGCCATCTTTGCTCTTTTTGCATTTGATATAACAAATTGAGTAAAAGATAATTCGACTTTTCAACATTTTAATGTGCATACAAAGTACCCATCTCACAACTGGTCCAAGTAAGGTGCGTGCATTTACTGCCACTATTGGTGCCTTTGGGAGTCAATTACAGCAGAGACCACACACCCACTATCAGAGCCACTATGTGGCTTATTTACTGAACCATAAAGAAGATTTAAAGACTACTTTGATGGTTATTGAAAAATAGATATACTCATTCTATTAAATAAATAAATAAAAATCACTGACAAGTTTTCCCAATGGAATCGTTAGAAATGTTGAGTGTTTTACTTATTTTAGCAACTTAAAATTCACAAAGCCTACAATATCAAAGGGGAACTCCGGCTTCCAAACCAAAATGTGATAAAGAGGCCACATATCACAGAAACCCCTAATATACCCACCACAGTTACCTGTTTCGTCAAAAAGTATGAATAAATGCAATTTTCTTTGCTGAAATCCAGCTGTTTGACAGTTCTTCTCTTGTTGCATCATTTGAAATCCTGGCAGGGAAGGAGGGACTAAACACTGATGTTACAAATTGTAACAACTTCTCCACAGCTTACAGACAGCATGCAGGAACTACATACCCCACAATGCATTGCACTGTGATGTTCCATTCCTTACTAAAATCACGTGTGCAGGGAATTGTGGGGTTTGGAGGATGCAGGCTAAGGACAGCTGTCTGCTGATACAAAGAAACAGTAGTCAGCCAGCTCAGCAAAGTAGTCAGACAGATCAGCAGGAGAACAGGGGGCTAGGCTTAGGGAACTGTTCCAAACCATTAAAAATCGCGAAATTCTGCATATTTTTTAATTGATGTATATTGCAAAGTTGCTTGAAATTATGTTTACTTTTCAGAAAGCTTAAGTCAGTTTGTATGGAGCTCCCCTTAAAAAAGTACAATAAATAGAGTTTGGGGTCTAACTGCAATGATCCAAAACATTCTTTTTTGGTATTTTAAATTGTTTAGCAACCTATGTAAATAGGTGAGCATACAAGGGGTCCACACACAGCATGGCTGCCGCTCAACATCTGGCAATGTCATATAAACTGGCCAGCAGGCAGATAATGTCAAACCTGCTAGATTCCAGAACATGAATATCAGCGGGGATCAACATGCCTACAACAATCATATGAAACTTGTTGGAATGTGTAAATCTGCTTTAGGAGTGCTCTTTAATTGTTGCGGAGACATCTGTTTATTGAATGTTGCACTGACAACGTTGCACTGACATTTTTTGTATTTGAAACCTTTATACAAACATTGCAATTACCTGTAAAATGTTTTCATTGGGTACTTACCTGAAGCTTTTAGAGCAGCTACTCCCTAAAGTTGTGAGCAGCCACTCATGTTTACAGGGTTGATGCTGACCAACTAGTGGCAGCAGACAAAAGCGACACAGCTCTAGAGCTCAAGGTTTTGATGCAGGGATACTAGTGACCCCCTGCTGGTAATAAAACTTGAGCTAAATCTTTGTATATACATTTAAACATACAAATATTTCTACTCAAGACTGCTGAACATGCCCAACGGCACGATACAAACGAAAACTCATTACTGAAACAGGATTATTCTAATGAATAAATATGCATTTATCTAGGTTTGGTTATGTATAAGATGGATAAATGTGGCACTCTCTGATAATCCCCAACGCAAATATCAGCAACATATTTTAGCAAACCTTGCAAAATGTTGAAGTGTTTAGATATGTAAAGCGATAATAAACAAGTGCTGAAAGTCTGAAAGCAGAAGCAGTTCTTTAAAATACTTTAATTCACAGAAATAGATTGGTTTCTACTATACAATCGGGGGAATGTGCAGGTTTTAAAGATCATAAAGGGAATAGATTCTTCATAGCTACTATTTTTTCCTTGGAAATATAGGAAGGACAAAACTGAAGGGTTCTGTACCAGGGGAGGCTCATGGAATGAGTTAACAGAAATATATTTATATATTTATATATACACAAGTCAAAATTCTATCAATCACTTCACTAAAGGGATCCCTCCCGCACTGATAAGATTTGCTCTCAATTAGAAAGCACATTTTCTTACATTACAGAAGAAGAAAGAAAAAAAGCTTGGTGGATTCAGCACAGGTATAAACCAGTTGTACATAGGAGCTCCCCCCCCCACACACTCTGAAGATAAAGAGTTCTATTTTCAGACAGCAAAATCCATCACATTGTAGAGGGGCATCAAAAGACATACAAAGAAAGCCTACCTTAACGGATTCGTATACCCTGTGAGCGATGTGTACAATATACAGATTACATCGCAGACTTCCTTACTGACATTTGCACGAACAGAGAATACGCTTTTCTTGCAGGACACGCTAAACACAAACACAGTTTTAAATACTTATTTCATAAAAAAAAATAAAAAATTTAAAGATCGGGCTACACTGGTATCCCGCCATGCAGAGTGGAATATTCAGCAGGACTAAAACAGATATTGGACATTTCTTTTGTCACATCTGTGATGTTAAAAGTTAGGAGCAAAGGCAACAAACTTTTATGCTGAAGTTGCTTCAAAACTTTCAGAAACAGGACTTGATCTGAAAAATAAAGGAATTTTTGTTCCACATACTGCATCTGTACATGACTTGAGTCTGGTTTACAATATTTTTGTGGACCAAGTATGGCTGCATAAATTGGTCAACACAGGAAGATCTATCGACTACGTATTTTTTTTTTTCTTGACAGTTTGCTCCTCCACAAGTTCATTGGATTTAGGAAGAAATTATGATATAAGCTTTCTGCAGGACTTTCTATCACTAGAACCAAAAATATTGTGCATGAAACACTTTAAATACAGCGCAACAACTGGGAGCTGCTATACAAATGCATTGGTTTTACAGACGGAAGCTTAAAATAGTTTATGGTCTGAGAAAATACGATGTCACAATGCTATGACGTCACAGTTATTTTTTTCATTCTCGTAATTTTGCCCCTTTTTACATTTATCTGTTTAAATATGTTTAAATCTGTTTAAATACCTAAATGGACATTATAAATGGACATTCGGACGTGCAGTGCTGATTACAGAAGACATATGTCTAGTATCATTATGGACATTTTGTAGTGTCTGTGTATCATGATATAGGCTCTTAAGATATAAAATATAATTTTTCAATTTATGACACATCGTAATTCAGTCTCTTTGTTTCACAGTCTCACTCTTTTGTGTTCAATGGACCCTGGATGTACCTAAGCAAAATAAAGCAAAAGTGGCCACTGGTACTCTGATTTTGGAGGGATGCATATTTGAAAGCAGTTCTCTGCTAGCGGATACCACATATTTACATCAGAAAGGTGAAAAACAAAAGGACAATGAGACATTCTGAGATGTTACTCTGACATTCTATTGTTATCCTAATTTGGGGTTTAAAAAATAAATACTTCATGGAGTATTAGGAAGAATCATCTGAGGTTGATCAATGGCAGATCTTTGGTGGGTACTCCATTACCAGGTAAGTGTTGATATATATATTTATATAAATGTATTTACCATATATGGCAACTGTTGTAGAGAACAGGCCCATTTTAAACCTGTACAAGAATACTTCATATATTTTAGGTAAAAGCAACCTGTTCTTGATATCCGTACACAAGAAGGCTTTTTATGATCTATTAAGAATCCAATATGTAAACATGGAACAGCAAGTGCAACCTTCGGTGTTCTGGTTGTTGAGGAACCACAGTTCCTAGCAAGACCCCACCAGAAGTGCCGAAGACTGCCAATCCCTGAGCGAGTGTCAGCAACTCCATCACTGGGGTGAATTGGTAATCCTCTTTGGCCCCTCTCATATAACCACCATCTAAGCTGTTTAGTCCTTCCACAACACAGGTTCCTCTATCCTTTTAAAGACGGAAGCAGTTCATAGAAGACAAAGATGGTAAAGGATATGTATTCAGAGTTAGCCACAGTTTTCTTAGCAGATCCACACTACACTGATGCACAGAAGGATCAAATAAAAAATACAGAGATGTACATATATATATACCCATCTAACTATTTATATATATGTATATATATGCAGGGTTACTCCTCTGAGGGGTGGGAAGGATTTCACTAGCATGTGTGCAGTTTACAAGTCTATGAGCTGATCCACCAGTAGAAGAGACATGGTCATGTTTGGTAGGCTTGACTCAGAATTCCCACTGCTGCTACTAGAGTGAGTACCTGGAAAGTGGGGGAGAGACAGCAGTTCAGTATCTTAGTGAGGACAGAGAGAGAAAGAGGAAAAGAAGGGTTGAGGAAGGAGTGCAACAAAAATAAAGCAGCTTTATTATTGTTATATGAGCTGGTTATGAAAATGTGAAGCCGGAAAGCTTTATGCATGATAGGTTTTTAAACTTGCATCAAGACCCACAGTACCCCACCTTTGGGATAGTTACTGTACTATTTGTCACAAAAGGCACTTAGTTAACCAGGTGCAAGAAAAAAGAGGTTGTCAATAAATCCTTCCTGTTGATTGGTTGCTCTAATTGACTAAACCTGTATAGCCAACATTTACAATTTTTTACATAACCACTGGAGCACTAAAAACTAGCAACTGTATACCTATAACAGCAAAGGAGAATGTGAAGCGTTTCAAATGGCATGTTCTATGATTCACAGACAAATATATTCCAGAATTTCACTTATCTTAAAGAGGCAGCAATAAATACAAACATTTAATCGGTATTTGATTAAAAATACAAATATGTATTTTAATGCTTCAGCGATATTGATATTTAGTAGCTTTCCACTTATTGCAGGTCATTGTCCCAAGAAAGACTTTTCCATCACTGTCCAGAATTGACATGGGCCATATATTAATTGTAATTTAAACCCTATTGAAAACATAGTGATGGATTCCCAAATGTTCAGAATAGATTGGTATAACTATATGATATGAGTTAAATGTATACAGATAATATCCCATGCATAAGTCATAGCATGTATGTATGGACTTGGGAACCATAGAACATGGCATTTTGCACACGTGTTTATAGGAAATTATATGTGCCGTTCATTTTTACTTTCATTAATTCAGTTAGTTTCTGCTGTGGCAAGCTTGATGGACGGCTGTAGCATTGTCTCATAATAATCTTGTAGGTAATAATCTTGTGCTATTCTAAGAACTTTTGTAATTTACATTATTTTTTTTTTAATTCCAAGATATTAGATACATGTACTGTTAATATAAATGGATTTTGTTACAACTGCACCACATGATGGTCATTCAACCGTCAGGATTGGAAAAGAAGGGGTTGGAAGAAACATTTGAAACCTTTCTACTGACCTACTGGTCAGTTTATGAGTATTCTGACCAATCCGTTGTCAAGGAAGTGGCCACGAGAAAGAAAGAGGGCGGCTCCTAAGTTCCAATTTTTTTTCTAACCAGATGAACATCAGACCTGGCCATCTTTTTCTCCTGACAACTTTCTTGCCTACTTGAATTCATTCACATTAACAGTTCATGTATCCTTTAATATATTGGAATTAAAAAAATAAAATTAATAATGAATGTACAAAAGTTCTTAGAACAGCAATTTTACATTCACTTGTTTTCAGAGTTTACTTATCCTTTAACTGATCTTACAGGGCTAGCAATAACTATAACTATTTAAACTGTTTGTAATATACATATGCACTTATAAGCTGGTCAGTTGTGTATTGGTTTGTGAATAATGCACATTTTTTAAGCAAGTTCTGCTAACAATATTCTTTATTGGATTATATATTCTTTATCCCGGTATGAGACCTTAAGTCTACTAGAAAATCATATAAACATTAAAAAAAAAACAATAGGCTGGTTTTGCTTCCAAAAAGGATTAATTATATCCTAGTTTGGATCAAGTACATTGTACTGTTTTATTATTACTGAGAAAAAGGAAATCATTTTAAAAAATTTGGATTATTTGGATAAAATGGAGTCTATTTTATTTTTAAGATCGATTTAAAGGTTAATAAAAACTAAAATAATATGGAGTTATATAAAAGGTACTGTTTTATTACTACAGAAAAAAGGAAATCATTACAAAATTAACGTTCTGCTAAAAAGAAAATCCATGGAAAATTGTATACCCATATTTTGGAGCTTTTAACAGGTTCCATACCTTTATAATGATTTGTGGCAAGAGGGCCAACATATGTTGAAAAAAAACAAAACAATCATAATTAAGCTGGTTTCATAAATGGCACAATAAGCATTCTTCAAAGCAAGGAGAACCTGCATCAGCTTTAATTTAGGATGCTTAAAAATTGAAAAATGCATCTGCTCCAGCAAAGCAATCATATTATAGGTGAGCTTTTTCTGAAGAGGGACATGATCATTTTTAAAATAAAGGCATATATTACGGAGTTGATCTAAGGGCTTTGCAAGCACTTCTACAAAACCACTGAAGACTCTTTGTCTTAGGGGCAGATTTACTAAGCTCGAGTGATGGTTCGAATTTCAAAAAAGTTCAAATTTCAAAGTAAATTTTTGGATACTTCGACCATGGAATAGGCTATATTCGACTTAGATTCGAACGATTCAAAGTAAAAATCGTTCGACCATTCGATAATCGAAGAAAACTTCGACTTCATACTTCGCCAAATTAAAGCTACCGAAGTGCAATGTTAGCCTATGGGGACCTTCCAGTGCACTTTTCTACGTCGAATAAAAATCCTTCGATCGATCGCTAAAAATCGTTTGAATCGTTTGAATCGTTCAAAAATCCCTCGACTTCGATATTCGAAGTCGAGGGATTTCAATTCGAGGGTCGTATTTTGAAGTTTTTTTAACTTCGAAATTCAACCCTTAGTAAATCTGCCCCTTAGTGTTACTGGATAAGTATAAGGTAAATACAACATTATGTAAGTGCTCAGAATCAATTAGATTGCATAAAAACGTCAATGAATTTTATGTGGAAATCTTAAATTCATATTTATCCAAAAGCCCCTGATCTCTCCTAGAAGGCCCCTGATCTCAATTCCAAGTTAGTAAAGGATACATATACTGTTAATCTGAAAGGATTTTGTTACAACTGCAGTTAATTTATCTCTCCTAGAAAATAAATGGGTGATCCATTCATCTCCTAAAGGATAAGTGAACCTTAAAAATAAATGAATGTAAAATTGATGAGATTGCTATTCTATTCTATTTTTTTTTTAAATGTATTTATTTATTTATTTAATTCCAAGTTAGTAAAGGATACATATACTGTTAATCTGAAAGGATTTTGTTACAACTGCACCACCTGATGGTCATTCAACCAACAGGATTGGAAAACAAGGGGTTGGAAGAAACATTTGAAACCTTTCTCAGATCTTTCCTCACCAGCAGCCCCGACTACTTGGTGGTCAAAATGGTTGGAAACCAACCAGCAGGTGGGTGCTGTTGTAACAAAATTAATTTACATTAAGGGGGTTATTTACTAAACTATGAATGCAGAAAACCCCCAAAAAATTGTATTTTTTTAGTATAAAATCGGAATTAAAAAAAAAACACATTTTTCGGAATTTATTATACCCTGAGGATGGAAAAAGTCAGAATGCGAAAATCCGGCATCTCAGAGCTGCCGAGGTTACGTATAAGTCAATGGGAGAAGTCCCAAAGATTTTTTGATCTGCGCTGGGTTTTGTGCAACAATAAGAAGTTTTCCGGTGTAAATTCTGAAAAATTCAAATTTTTTCCTGAAAACAAACATTTTCTGGAAAGTGTATTGATAAATAGGGGGAAAAAAACCCCGTACGGATTTGGTCTGAGTTTTTTTTAGATAATATGGAGATATATTCAGAATTTGATCAATACACGCATGGAATTTGATAAATGAATACATGCACCCTTTAATATCTTGGAATTAAAAAATACAGGTTAACTTATCATTTAAAAGGACATGTAAGCTACACATTGGGGCAGATTTATCAAAATGTGACACTAGAAAAACTCACCACAGAAAAACTCACCTATGTTTTATTCATTCATATGGGATTTTTAAAAGAATATTTATTAAACAAGGAACTCCATTGATAAAGAAGATTCTAAAAACCCCATAGGAATGGGCGAGTTTTTCCCTGGTGAGTTCTAATCTCACATTTTAATAAACCTGCCCCATAAACATGAACTATGTTTATATGCAAATATATACAGACAAGAAACTGGATCCCTTACTCAAAACCTCAGGTTAATAATTCTTCTTATAGCCCTTGCTTTAAGCGCTCTGCATAGAGGTCAAGTAGGGTCTCTAAAAAAAACTTGAATACATCAGAACATGTTCTATAGCAAAAAAGGGTCTATGGAAGGTGACCTGGGTATAAAATGAGAGTGCTGATGTCATTCCAAAGAGAACTTACAAATGAATTGGACAAAGTAAAAGAAACAGACAGAATGCAGAAAGATTGAAGTTTATCAGCTACACCAGAAAACCTACAGAATCATTTGGAAAAAGGAGGAAGGCCACTTCTCTGAGAAGAAGTCTCAATAATAAGAATATATAGTGAATAAAGTACCCCCTCTTGTAAAATATAAGGATATTATAAGTTACCGAGGAGTTTCATGACCATATAAAAACACGAGGCCGAAGGCCGAGTGTTTTTATACAGGTCATGGAACTCCGAGGTAACTTATAATATCCTCATATTTTACAACTGGGGGTACTTTATTAATTATAATACACAAATTTTAGTGAGTCATGTGACAGAAATTAAATCACTACTCACCGTTTATAACTGATGACATCACTACTCACCGTTTATAAGGATATAATTTACAAGATATTCATGGCTTTTGTGTATTATAAGTATATATATAACCTATATATCAAGGATAATTCTTCAGTATCATGAAAATAGTACTCATCTTTGTCCTTTCTGTGCCTATACGCCTTGGATTTTAACGTCATGGCTACTAGGGTCACTCTGCTTTTATTTCTACTATATCATTATTTGATATACTCATTTTTTTATTTTTTTTAGAAGCAATTTATCTAATCTTCTGTTGAGATGGCTGCCTGCTCGGCTGTTTAAATGCTAAGTAAGGCACTGCTAAACAAAAACAATTGATCTGCATTCAAACGTTAGTCGAGCCACAGCATGGACATGGCTTCATGCTACCTTAGCTAGCCTCAAGTACAAGTAGGGTTGCCATCTGGCTGGTATTTTACTGGCTTGGTCGGTATTTTACTGGCTTGGCCGGTAAAAATGATGGCTGATCCCAATGTTATGAATAGGGAAAAGAGATACATATATAGGAAGGCCGGTATTTTTTTTCAGAAAAGGTGGCAACCCTAAGTACAAGGTATGGTTTTATTATTACAGACTAATAACGTGTTTGTTAAAATAGCACATTATCTGGTTTGATGATATTGGGTTATTGCTTCCACGTAGCAAAATGTCAATTCAACCCTTCCCTAAAGAAAAAATAGTGTTACATTTAGAATGAGCTATTTTTTTTCAGAAATGGAGGTCATTGTGTCATAAGCAACTGTCACACATTCACACTACTTTAGTGGTGTCTCCCTATACCTCAAGGGCCACCAGGAGGGCAGATTTATAGGATATCATGACCGAGGAATGGAAATATATAGGTCAGGAGTTCCTGTTGCATGGAGTATGACTAATAAAACTAGCAGAAGGGTAGTATGCCCACCTATGAAACAGGTAAATAATTGGAGGCTTGGAAAGTGTTTGTATATCTTGATTCTCTATAGGTAATTGTTTTTTTTAGCATGTTTTAATCACTGATATGGCTAATCCTTATCCCAGTTGATTTGAATAAAACAAACACAACCTAACTCCCATACATGAATTTGGCTAATTCATTAATAATTCAGGTCGAAAAAAAAAATCAAGTGTCAAATCGAATTGTGCGACTTTTTCTAATTGACGCGTGAATTTGTCATCGAAAAACTAGAATTATTAGAGTTTCCAAGTGCAAGCCAGCATTAAACACCCAATAATAATGAAGGCAAAAAACATCTTCAAATGGTTACAGAGACTTCTGCCATTGACTTTTACATGAATTCGACAGGTATTTTGTCGACAGAGTATTTTTGGATTCTGATTTTTTTGTTTTGCTGCTTTGGAGCATAATAAATCTCAAAAAATTTGAGTTTTTTTTTTGATTTTAAACAGAGAAACTTGACCTTTAATAAATAGACCCCTTAATGTTTTACCACTGTCTTTTTGCACTTAAGTGCAAAATGGTTTGTAACATTTCTGTTACATTCATATAGAGGTTTAAAGTGACCTTAGAAGCTCCACTGGTATGTAAAAAGATATTTTTTTTTTTGTATAATACTAAAACATCATACCTAACCAAATACACTGTACAAACAACTTTGCTTTCTTTAATGAAAACAATATAAATATTGTTTTCACCAGCTTATGTAAAGCACTAATTTCATGAATTAATTAAACTCATAATTGTGATTATACACTTGCTTTCATATTAATGTAATGCTAATATCTCAGTGTTCTTTTCTTGACAAAATTGTCAGGGCCTTTCTTCTAGGTAACAAAATGAAGCCATGGGGAGAGATGCCCCTTATCTGCATCAGAAAGGCCTAGTACAATGTCAGCTTTAGTTCTTTATGTTTCAGATAGTTTTCTGGATTTGATGGACTAAATTTTAGATTTGTCTGTTTAGTTATAGGGCTAAAGCAGACACATTTTCAATGCAATGCAATTTCAACTATTCTCCTGTACCTCTCACAGTACAAGACACACCAACAAACCATCCTGTACTAGCTTTTATTATGCTTGAGATGCTAATGCATCAAAATGTTGAGCTTTAGGAGATGTTCTGCCATTCTTCTGTTTCTTTTTCTTATTGCCAAACTACACTGCAAGTGTCTAAGGAGCGCAACATAGAGATGCACCAAATCCATGATTTGGTTCAACATTCAACTGAACTGGGACACAATTTTTTTGCAAGAGTTTAATTAGACCAAACTTTAGTGTTCAACTGAACCAACTTCTAAGCCATCATTTTGTGTGAATAAAGTATGTGATACCTGAAATAGAAAGATTTATATTTGAACATGATGCAATTGTGAGGGTTTGGATTTAGTTTAGAAATTTTTATTTTAAAATAAAGTATTATATCTAAAAATCAAGACACTGGTGCATCTCTACACATTAGACCAAGGATATCTTGTATGTATACCAACTATAGTATAGGATAGTTCAAATAATAAGAGGTTTTTTTTGGGGGGGGTATCGGAGAAATGGAACACTTCTAGAAGCAAATTATGGATTTTAACCTGCAGTCATAGGTTTTGTGTCTTATTTGTTCCCCTGAATACCTTCCTCTGTCTTACCTTGGGAATTTTTGGATACCAGTACTGGAATAGGATCAAATTCATCATCAGCCCTTTTTTCTGTATCGTCCGGGATATCAAAGCCAGTTAGCAGGTTAGTATCGTCTGCAGCGTGCGGAGGAGAAAAAGAAGCGGGAAGCTCAGACAGCAGTAAAGACAAGCTTGTTAGACTTTCCACACACAAGCCAAGCAAGAAAGAATGAAATAGGGAGCTAATTGGCTGAATAAGAGAAAATAAACTGGCCAAAGGGAAGGCAGACAGGAAAAAAAAATATGAGGTCAAGATGATGAAGCCAAGAATTGTCCTTAAAATAATATATAATTATCTGATAATGAAGATATGTAGGATCCTAGTGTATGCACACAAAAAAAAAAAAAAAAAGGATAGCTCAGTAGCTATATGCAAAAGCAAGTGATGTGTTTAGCAGTTACTGCACATGATGGTCCATCGTACAATGGCCTCGTTCCAAGTGTAAAATCATAAAATGGCCTTAAAAGTCAAAAAGCTCTCATCTTCATTTAGCAATGAAACCAAACTTTTTTGTGAACTTGAAATATATCTGTTCTATCAGAAAAATAATTTGGCATCTAGTGATGAGAGTTTCTTGTTTTTTCTTACAGCCTCCCTTCAAAAAAGATGGACTTTGCAGATCAGATGCCCTCTCCAATTTGCAAATAAAAATAAGTGCACATTTATTTAAGCCATGTCCTTATACTTCACTGTATGTATAAGGCAATGATGTGTGGCAGAGGGACATGGATGCAATGCAAATTATAGTTACATGTGGGGAGTTAGCCCATTTGTTTATCTAGACACTCCTAGAATCCAAGCTCAAAGGTCAATTAGGGTAATGTAGGGGGAACAATTATTATCAGTCCTAGATATTTTTGAAACTATGGCTTAACACCTAATACAGTGTTTCCATATATCTGTAAACTTGTTGTGCCATAAAGGGTTCTCAACTAAAAAGTTAGACCCAGAGGAGAGGTCTGGAGCCAAAAAATATCCTTATAAGTCAAATTTCAGTAGATATCCCACAGCTACTGTATGTATGTATGTATGTATATATGTGTATATATATATATATATATATATATATATATATATATATATATATATATAAAAAACATACAACTGTTTTTGTAAACACAGTGTCAATATATTGCCAAAGGAGTCTTAATTCTCAGTGTTCCTAGATGGTTGACAAACACGTCACTATGGTGATCAATTGGGTGACAAACATGTCTGTATGGTGAACAAGTATAATGAATATGGAGTATGGAAATATCTTGGAAGGATAATCACTATAGGAAATGCATATTCGAGATTATGTCTACAACTCTACATGATCTTAACTCTGTAGTTAAATTGGGTTGACAAAAGACCAAGTTTAACCCCTCTGGCACTGCACTGAAAAATAAGGCAAGCCAAACATTCAAAATCCAATTAATGTTCTTTTTATAGTTATAATTTATTTGGTTGAATAGATCCTACTGTCATAAAATGGCATTTGAAAAGTAAAGTTTCTATATGCTTCTGCTTTAATTAACGTTAACAAATTCTGGTATCAAAGTTGTAATAAACTGAACACGTGGATTGTAATATTTGCATTTTGTAAACCTCCCTATTATAAAGGAATCTAGAATCCATACAGAATACAATATATACAGAAAGCTAGCTGCAGTGCTCCTACATCTTTGTTTTCCATCCCAGAACTACAGTGTTTACTGCTCACAACTATAAAGAACGAATACAGCATTTTTATTTTGCTGACAGTATCCTTTAAGGGGATGTATTGGCAAACAATAAAATCCAATTTTTACTTTCTTTACTGAAAAATGTTCCCCTGTCATTGGTTTGAATTAAATGAAGTAGGATCGTTTCCCTGCAGAGCAGCTAGGGACGGTCTAAAGTTTCCTATCTGCAGCAGCCAGAGCAAATAAAATGAAGGGGGAATCAAATTGCATATTATCAGGTTTCTTTTAAAAAAACAAACAAAAAAAAAACAGTACACAAGTATATTGGAGACTCGGCAGCAACATGCATGAAGCACAAGGCGGAGTGGCAGCAATAGCGTGACTACAAATGACATCTCTGCAGAGTTGCAGATAAGTTGCAAGAACAAACTCTCCCATCTCCAGTCTTGAGACCAGAGCCGGGCCAAGCCGACTGGGCACCCTAGGCATACTGGTCAGCTAGCCCTGCCCCCCGTTTGTGCGCACAAACGCCATAAAATCGGGAAGGGCAACGAAAAGGGGAAACGTAAGGGGAGGGACAGAGAAGAGGGGAGGGACAGAGGGGCAAGTGACAGAGGTAGACGAAAGCTGCGAGAATGAATCTAGACTAGGAGTAGGCAGAAGAATTTTTTAACAGGCACCATTGTTGCGCCCTATGCAGGTGCCTCTTCCGTCTACCCCTAGTTCCGGCCCTGCTTGAGACATCTAAAATTCACAGTACCATGGAAATTAACCACATCCAAATTTTATGTACATATTAAGTTAAGCAGAGTTTCTTCTATAATTACAACCTTTGCATAAAAAGAAGAAGTAGCTGAAATAACCTTAAGCTGTCACAGCTTGTACCTTTAGCATAAAAAAAACAATATAATTTTATTGCAATTCCGTTATGATATGTTCACAGCATTGTTAATGAATAGTTAAGTTCCCTAGTTAATATTCTGAAAGATCAATAAATCTCAAAAGCCAATTTCATTTGAGAAATAAGCCACTTGGCACAAAGCCTGCTGAAGGACACTGAAGTCCTCTACTCTAAAGATGGCCAAAGTTAACCAGACTAACACCAAAATAGGGCTGATTTATTGATTCTTTGTAAAACATATGTTAAGGTTTAAGACGGAGACAAGAGAAGAGAAGGAGGTGCTCCAGAACATAGATGTATATAAACATAAATGCTCACCAAGTAGATCAAGTGGTCCAGGTGCACCAGCCCAAGACCCTCAGCTTCAGGGAGCAAAAAAAAATAATATTTGCAGAAAGAAAAGCAGGGCTATCCTGCACTATGGAGATGTGATATTTCTTAACTTTGATTAATAAACATAGCTTTTTATTTCATACTTTTTGGCCCTCTGGATTCTCTTGAGTGCCAGATAGCCCTGCTTTTCTTTCTGCAAATAAAGGTTTTAGACTGAACACATTTTCTGAATTTGAATTCTTTCTCCTCGCTTGCAATATCTATCAAGGAATAAGGAACTAGAGAGTCGATAGTGCTTAGACGCTGCTGCTGACCTGCACTGGGTCTGCATCCCAAAAGACAAGAATGGCCCTGGAATGCTAAAAGCAGTTGAACACATTTCCATGCATTAACACAAGTATGCACTTTAAAAAAGGTGTCTATTTGTTAAAAAAGTTCTTGACTGTCTGAAAAAGATCTTGAAAAATTAAGAAGATATCAAATTGCTGGGAGTCCTACAGAATTGGATATTTCATTAATTAGCCCCAATCTCTAACAACTTCAATCATACAAATCTATGAACCTTATAAAATACAGAATTGCACACTGAGGGTTTTAATTAGAAGAAACCATCTTTAAAACATCAGAACAACTCCTTGATCTCACGCTTTCAATAGAGGAAGACCAGCAGCAGCTGTCATTTAAGATAGACAGGAAGGAATTACAGGTCTGGAGAATACCAGGTTGGAGAGGTTTGGAGAAGAAATGGCAAACCACCAAAAATAAAAAAAGAGATGAAATGAATAAACATCACACAAATAGATACAAAAAAAACCCCACAGAGACTGCAAATTAGCCATTACCTGTGGAAACCGAAGCTGAATGTGTTACAGGAGCAAACTCGTCAAGAAGATCAGCCACAGGGTTAGAGAGAAGAGAGTAGTCAAGAAGAGAATCTTCCCCAGTGAGGGAGTCTGACAGCAACAGGTGGATTTCAATGGGAAGCATTAAAGAGACAGGAAAGTGTCAGCACATGCATCTGAGATAGTAACCATCACTGCAATGATCAACCTAGGTCATGTACTTTCATGGTCATTATAACATTTAGAAAACCATCTTTTAAAGGCCTCAATAAAAAAATAAATAAAAATGTTTCAACAGAATGGTCTTGGTTTTAAAACAGGAACATGCAGACATTTTTTCCATACAAGTTGCTATTGTTTGGGTTTTGAAGATCTGGTGCCTTTCTATTGTGCTTGAAGGATGAGCTCTAGATAGCAGTCATGGCGCTTAACTAATTTTTAGCAGGGTTAGAAGAGAAAGGCATCTACCTTGTCTTGCAATGTCTAATAGGAATAGTTATATTTAAAGAAAACCGAAACCAAAAGAGATAACTTCCAAAAGAACTTGAAGGAATATAACAATCCTGTTGCCAATCGACGGTGGTTAAATCGTCAGTTAAATGAAATAAAAAAATCTTTAAGGTAGGTAGGTGTATTGGTCGGTCAGGAGGGACCTGAATTATTCCAGATGGCAGGCTGCCCACAGAAGCACAAAGAACAAGTTAAGCTACTGTTAAGACACCAACCTGTTCGGTTTGAAGCAACAGAGTCTGCCTGGGAAGAAAGTCGCTGGGGCATTGGAGGCTCCAGCCCAGGAATGAGGCTTTCCACTGCCAGCTCTGATTTTCCTTGTGCAATGAATAGAGATGGAAGCCAGGAAACAGAGGGCATGAATGATTAAGCAAGATGTGTAAGAAAAAAGGACAACAGCAAGAGAAGAGATGAAATGAGGAGGATATTGAACAAAGTGAGCACTTGTTAGTCAGTATTTTTGAAAGGAACACTTCCAACTAAAGACATTATTAGTTATGGAAATTTAGGTTTAGCACTGGAATTTAACATCAATAACCGTGTAACTGTTGTCTTTCTTAGCCAACAGGCTGCAGTGTATGAATCAGAAAAAAATGGTGGACCTGTAACTCCAAGCAAACTTGATATCGGAGGCTGTACTTTCAACAAAATTAATATATAGTTGCATGACACTTTTGTGCCAGTAGCAGACACTAAAACAGTACAGATACAACCAAATTTTTCAATATGAAATTCCAATAATCAGTGCAGCACACTGATCCTGGAGACCGTCCTAATTCTCTATTTTCCCCAAGATTTAAGTTTCTGGCTGGCATGCACAATTCAACACTGGTCACTGTATAAAGAAACCATTTTATGACTAAATATATATTGCTTTGGGACATTAATGGATTATGCAAACAGTCCCTTTCTCAGCTGACCAGCAAAACAGACAATTCTTGTGTATCAGAGGAAAGCAGTCATGTTAGAGCAGGAGTGCCCATACTTTACTAATGTGGGGTTTACTTTTAGTGATGTTGTCCCATTATGATCTACATCCATAATAGCATTGTTAGCATTTTGTATTACTTAAATATTATATTGATTTATGGGAAAAGTTATATTGCTATATGTAAGAATTTAATCATTTATAATGTATTATTATTACGATATAATAAATATCTGAATGAAAAAAAAAAAAGGGTGATTTAGACAAGCTGTTTGTTGACAGTGTCTTGGAGATCTACTGATCACCAGTTAAAAGTCTACTGGTAGATCCCGATCTACCTTTTGGGCACCCGTGTTAAAGCTACACCAACTGTACAACTTCCCTAAAAGACATATAACCTATTTACAACCAATCAAACCATCTTAAACCCCCCTTTATATTTATCATGATTTTTAGCTAATGGGATTAGAAATTGTATATTAAAGTAATAAAGGCAACCAACATAACAGCTCTTTTGTATATGAGCAAATAAGCAGGGAAGGAATGCAATGTGCATACAATAATGCAAGCCCTTCAACACTACTATCCATTTCAGAGAATGTAAAGGAAAGATAATTCCTGTTTAAGATATGAATAAATTTAACTTAGAAGAAGGCTATAAGAAAAGCAATTATAATTGGTCCTTTAAACAAAGGTCTGGGGCCAGATGGTATTCATCCCAGGGTACTTGGCAAGCTTAGCTCTGTGATTACCAAACCTCTTTACTTAATATTTCAGGATTCATTGAGGTCTGGCATAGTGCAGAGAGACTGGCGAATTGCTAATGTGGTGCCGCTATTCAAAAAGGGGATCCCGTTCTCAGCCTCAAAACCATAGGCCAGTTAGTCTGACGTCAGTAGGAAAGATTTTCGAAGGGTTAATATACTATAATAATACTATGAATTTGTGCCAACATGGTTTTATGCGTAACAGATCCTGCCAGACTAACTTAATTTCTTTTTATGAGAATGTAAGCAGGGACCTCAATTCTGGGATGGCAGTGGATGTGATTTCTTTCGACTTTGCTAAAGCATTTGATACAGTGCCACAAAGAAGGTTGCTGGTTAAATTAAGGAATGTTGGACTGGAATATAGTATTTGTACCTGGATAGAGAACTGGCTAAAAGATAGACTACAAAGAGTGGTGGTAAATGGAACATTTTCTAATTGGACCAGTGTTGTTAGTGGAGTACCACAGGGCTCTGTACTAGGTCCCTTGATTTTCAGCTTGTTTATAAATGACCTGGAGGTGGGCATTGAAAGTACTGTTTCTATTTTTGCAGATGATACTAAATTGTGCAGAACTATAGGTTCCATGCAGGATGCTGCCACTTTGCAGAGTGATTTGTCTAAGTTGGGAAACTGGGCAGCAAACTGGAAAATGAGGTTCAATGTTGATAAATGCAGGTTATGCACTTTGGCAAAAATAATATAAATGCAAGTTATACACTAAATGGCAGTGTGTTCGGAGTTTCCTTAAATGAGAAGGATCTAGGGGTCTTTGTAGATAACAAGTTGTCTAATTTTGGGCAGTGTCATTCTGTGGCCACTAAAGCAAATACATTTCTGTCTTGCATAAAAAACGGCATTAACTCAATTGATAAAAACATAATTATGCCTCTTTATAGGTCCCTGGTAAAGCCTCATCTGGAGTATGCAGTGCAGTTTTGGACTCCAGGACCAGTAACATAAAAACATTTTTTTTAAAAAAATTATTTGTACTTCACGAAAAAAAACCACCAATTATTATTGGTTATTGGTTATTTCTTAATAAAGACTTTGCGAATTTAAAGTTAAAAGTGTCTTGGTTTTTTTTTTTCATTAATTACAAATTAATTTTTTAAAAAATTTTTTTTTTATGTTACTGGTCCTTTAAGAGGGGTATAAATGAGCTGAAGAGAGTGCAACTAAACTGGTTAGAGGGATGGAAGACTTAAATTATGAGGGTAGACTGTCACGGTTGGGCTTGTGATTACACTTTACAAGTACATTAGAGGACATTATACGAATATTATTATACGAAACACTCAATTTTCGGTGACACCTTCCCTTTATATAACAAAGCCTTTGTTTCAGTACAATTTTTTTTTAAAAAAATTATGAAAAATGACACTGGAGTTAAACAAATGAACAAAACAAGTGTGCGAGTGTGTGTGTGTGTGTGTGTCCATTGTAATCAGCTATAATGCCGCCTCTAGGTATTATTAAATAAAAGTGTAGTCCAAAATGAACAGCAGCTGGGGAAGGGTTGGGTTTATGTACCAGAGGTTAGGAGGTCTACACAGATGTCATACACCTGCCAAACCACATGGAATAAGCATTAAGCAGATAGTTGTGCATGTTACACATAAACACTAACTTATTAAAAGCATAGGAGGAATGGTTTTCCTGTGGCACAAAACCTGATGTGTGCACACTGAGCTACTATGAGACAAAAAGAAAAAAAAAACTGAAAAATTTGGAATTTGCAAAACAAACCTTTACATTTAAAGTGGCAGTATAGACAAGTGTCCAATACAATCCCAATGTTCCACCTATAGTCTTTTAAGACTATGTTCCCACCATTTAACTTCCTTCTACTTACAGTGCACATGGAACATAAATTATTTTACATTCAAATTCTCACTAAAGTCCAGCATTCCAGGACAGAGAAGGGAAATAAGCTCCTCTCTGCCCCTCTGCTACGATGTTCCTAATAAATATGAAGGAGCTTATATAGGGTAATGCAATTTTACCCCTAAAATAATAATAATAATTGTACCGTCTTCAGTAAAATGTTCCGCTCATTTAATTGTTCTAGAAGGTATAGCTTGAACTTGGCATGGGATGCCACTACAGGTGCTGGGTACGTTTATGGAGAACTAGCCATATGAATTCACTGGCTCACAATAATTTAACCAATAAGTCATAAATATTAAGAGAGATTCAAAATAGGCCCTGGAATTTCAAATGCCCAAACAGTCTCACTTTAAAGCACTGGTTACGGCAAGTTAAAGCTGCCCATTTGGCATTTGCCAGTTTGCATGTTGATAGTCTGGGCGTTGTCAAAATCACAGGGCAACAAATCCCACTAGGACAAGGTTAATGTAGATATGAATCAATGTTCATTGAGCAACAATTTTGGATCTCTACTGACCTGAGCACACAGTTTTAAAAACTGCACACACAAGTTTAAAATGCGTGCACAAAAAAAATGTTTTTGCACACAGAACTAAGAAGGAATGAGAGGGAATGCTGATGTGGATACAGCTGTGGTTTTAGAATCTTTATGCCTATACTGGCCATTATTTGCAGTTTTCTTTTTCATCCAGTGCTTAAATGCCCATGGATATGCAGACAATGTAAAACCTTCATGTTCCCTATGCATTGCTTAACAAACACATGAAAATTAAATAATTTTTCTTTTTTAACACCTAAAATGCTTTAACACATTTTAATTATACCTGTATGTGTACTGCCCCTTTAAACATGCAGTAAGAGAGGTAAAATAATGGCAGTGCAGCCGATAGCATTGACGTTGATGGGAAATTTTTACCAGTTTTTACTTTTTCAGCAGTTAGAACTTCTTTATTTAGTGACAGCAAAAAGTGCAAATAGATACTATACGACAGTGGTCCCCAACCTTTTTTCATCTGTGAGTCATTCAAATGTAAAAATAAGTTGGAGAGAAACACAAGCATGCAAAAAGTTCTTGGGGTTAAAACGATAACCCGTGATTTGCTATTTGGTAGCCCCTATGTGGAATTAAAAAATAAGCACTTGCTTTGAGGCCAAAAGGAGCAACATCCAAGGGGTCAGAGAGAAACAAGATCCATTGGTTGGGGACCACTGCTATAGAATTATCTCTGGAAATGAGTGTACATAGAGATATAAGCATTACCATTTCCATCCTCTGTTGTGCTCCCAAAGGGATCTGCCAGCTGCATAAGGTGAGGGAGGAGAAGCTGGGGCTCTGGAGATTTGAGACCCTCAATCAATTTTTCTGGTTAGAGGAGGAGGAAAGATATAGGAACAGATAAAAAAAAGAGCATTTCATGAAGGGAGAGCAAAGCATAGGCAGGTGCAGGAAAGTATTCCCAAAACAAAAAGGTAGATCTAGGGAGACAGGATTCCATGGGCAATCCAGCTAGAAGGGATGCTAGAAACTGCTAGAAAGCCAGGAGCCATTTATTCCTGGAGATTGGTATAGTGTGGAAAAACACAGCCACTAAGCACATCATTTTACTAAATACAGAACAGATTTATGATATACCGAGTTACACAAGGCACAAACGGAAATAAATTGTCGATAAATACTCAAGCTCATGTAAGCAATACCACAAGAAAAAAATATGCCTGGACTCTGTGCTCAGTAATGTAATGGATTTAATCTGATATGTAAAATAACCTTCATCAGTAGTGAAGTGCCAGAACTTTCAGTAACGAAGATTACATGCAATAATTTTACTCTTTTTGTCAAATATAATAAACCATGGCTCAACATCCTCTCTCTTATTCTCTCCCTTCTCCCACCCCACCTACATCGTACACCTAAGTCTTAAAACCAGCCCTCTGGTCCCAACGTTAAAGAGCTCTCTATTACCTCAAAGTACAAAGCCAACATTGTGACCCCTTCACAGTACAACGTAGAGGCAATGACTACAGTAGAACCCCCATTTTACGTTTTTCAGGGGACCAGAAAAAAATGGTGTATAATCCAGTAAAATGTAAAATTAGGGAAACGTATTATGCATAATATATACTGTAGGTGGGCCCACAAACCAACAATGTAAAATGAGGGAAAACTTAAAATCAGGGGATGTAAAATTGAGGTTCCAGTGTATTTCAAATATAAGAATGCCAGATCTCTGGTTTGGAAAGGCTTATGTGCCAATCTTGCACAGAACTATAGACAAGACTTGCTTTCTTTTTTTATCATTCATGCTGTTCCTTTAAGAGTTATTCAGAATCAGGGTCTCACTCTCCCTTCCCATTCCTAACTTTGAGGCTCTGTGTAGCTAGTCTATCTCTGGATGCAGAACAGCAATACAGACACATCTGCCATCATTTGGTGGAAATCATTCCTCGGGATTCTATCAGCTTGATATGATCATCATCTTCTGTCACATAATTATGTGCCCTACCTGCATTTTATTCATTCATCACATGAAAGAAACTTGCATTCTACAATGTCTCGCAACCAGCATGTTTTAACCAAGACATTTTAATTGAACTATAATTAGGGGCAAATTGAAAATTTTAATTTTCAATATTTTATTATGGTTAAGACTAGGGAATGATCCAAACTCGATTCGAGTTTTTAAAAAATTAAAATTCGATTTTCGAGATTTATCATACTCTGGCCCTTTGACTATACGCCACCTAAAACCTGCCGAATTACTGTACAAGTCAATGGGAGAAGTCCAGGGATCAATTTGGTGATGTTTGTAGCCTTCCTGACATTCAAGGTTTTTTTTCTAGAGAAAAAACTGAAATCGAGTTTTGTATAATTCTAATCAAATTCAATTCGAGTTTTCAAATCGGTAAAATTAGTCCGAGTTTTAACAATTAGCTTTTTTTAATAAATTTCCCCCAATCGGTTTTAAGGGAGTTCAAAAAACTCACATGAATTCAAAATTCGACCCTTGATAAATGTGCCTCCCCATGTGATCCACAAGCACTCATGGACTAGCCAAGGGCTGTGTGTCATAGTTCAGCAACCATGGCATGGGCTTGCAATTTTGTCTACAAAATGTAATGCTGCTCCCGTTTCCTAACCAAAGTAGGAAAGGATAATTTTATTGTATATTGAGTTAAGATCTACTGGTATATGCAAAATAAAAATACCAGCAGCACACTGTGTGAGTTTTATTAGTCCACAGTAGTGATGTGCGGGCCGACCTGATACCCGTGGGACCCGCGGGTCGGGCGGGTTCGAGTTGACCTCGCACTGCTCCTCGCGGGTTCCGGTTTTATAGTCTTGCATCTGCTCGCCCTGCCCCTTTTGTGACATCATTGTGATGTCATCGCTGGCGTGGGTCTATAAAAGGACCCCGGAAGCGCGGGTGCTGGCGGGCGCGGGCTGGAGCAGGGCGGGTTAGGGTCGGGAAAATTCCTGACCCGCACATCACTAGTCCACAGCATATTTATTCAGCCCAAAAACATAAAAGATAATGCAACATTTGGGCCTACAAGACCCTTTGTCAAGCCCGATGTTACACTTGACAAAGGGCCTTGTAGGTCCAAAACATTGTCTTATCTTGTATGTGTTTGGGCTGAATAAATCTGCTGTGCACTACTACAACTCACACATTGCGCTGCTGGTATTTTTCTTTTGCATATAGATATGACCCTGTGGAAGGGGTCTTCAAGTACAGCACCTGACACTACAAAGGTTTTTACTTAGAGGTATTGAGCTCTCCACAACGGTGTATTAGAATTAAGATCTATGACGTCATTCATATTATATACATTCTTAGAAGCTATATGAGGAGCCAGTGCTTGTACACATTCCTTAGATATATCACAGAACTTTAATACATGAAAGTTTGGAAGGGGTGCTGCCCTTTATGATCACTGTCCCATACAGCAATATACAGTTAGAGGTCCATTTATCAAAAAAATCAAATATCTAAAACTTGAACGAATCCTAACCTCGAATCGAATTGGACTAAACTCAAATTGAGTTTCTTCTCTGAAAAAAACTCCAATGTCTGGAAGGCTATTAACATAGTCAAATGGCTCACTTGCCCTCTACCATTGACTTATACATGAACTTGGCAGGTTTTAGGTGGCAAATAGTCGAATTCGAATTCTTCCAATGGTCAAGGTTTGATAAATCTCGATTTTCTAATTCGAATTAAAATTCTAATCGAGTTTGGATTTTTCCCAATTCGATTTTGACAAAAAAAAATTAAAAAATTCTAATTTACAATTCGACCCTTAATAAATCTGCCCATTAGTGTGGCTCTACCTCATCTTCACGTGCATTTCTTATCTGAAAAAAATGGTTGCGGAACCCACCACAGAAAACTGCATGTGCAGAAAGGAAAGGAGACCACCAGAGATTGTACAGGTCGGACCCATTATCCGAATGCTCGGGACCTGGGGTTGTTTGGGTTTGAATCTCCATTCCTTAAGTCTACTAAAAGATCATTCAAACACAAATTAAACCCAAAAGGATTGTTTTACCTCCAATAAGGATTAATTATAGCTTAGTTCGGATCAAGTACCAGGTACTGTTCTATTATTACAGAGAAAAATTAGATCATTTTTAAAAATATGAACTTTTTGTTTTTATGTCTATCAGAGATGGCTTTCCTGTAATTAGTAGCTTTCTGGATAATGGTTTTCCACATAATGGATCCTGTATCTGTGAGCTCCATGGGTTAACCTGCACAGGAAATTACAGGCATGCGTCCTGATTTTTTTAGGAAATAGCCCCCTTTAACACATGTTTTTTCCCATTCAGAAAAACCATTGCAGGCTAATTTTATTGCAACTGTAATGAAACATGGGCAAGATTCTGCTCTTCTCTTGATCTAAGTTTTTTTTTTTTTTGTTTTTTTTTACCTGGGGTGTCAGACAGAGGGAGAGGCAAGAAAGAATCAGATGTTTTTTGCAGCTGAGAGCCAGGACTGGGCCCCTGAGCATCTACAGGTTTATCTGCAGCTGAAGAATCAAAGGATTAAGGAGAGAGAGAAAAACAAGTAGAGAAAACGGAGGAGTAAGAATAAAGACAGAAAGGAGACCTGAACTTGTAGAATCTCAAATCCCACCACTGAGCCATTAATGATACCATGACGCTTTCCAATAGTAAAACAGTTAAAGGAAAACTATACCCCCAAAATGAACACTTAAGCAACAGATAGTTTACATCCTATTAAGTGGCATATTAAAGAATCTTAACAAACTGGAATATATATTTAAGTAAATCTTGCCCTTTTACATCTCTTGCCTTGAGCCACCATTTCGTGATGGTCTGTGTGATGCCTCAGAGATCACCTGACCAGAAATACTGCAGCTCTAACTGTAACAGGAAGACGTGTGGAAGCAAAAGACACAACTCTGTCTGTTAATCGGCTCATGTGACCTAACAAGTATAGTTAATTTGGTTCGTTTGTGTGCACCGGGAATCATACAATCCCAGGGGGCGGCCCTTATTTTTTAAAAAGGCAATTTTCAATTTATGATGGCCCAATCGCACATACTACTAGAAAAGCATATTATTATGAAAATGATTTTACATATGAGCTGTTTTATGATATTTATTTTTATAGAGACCTACATTGTTTGGGGAGTATAGTTTTCCTTCCTTGCACTTAAATCATGAAAGATATACAGTACTTACCCATGTTTTTAGTCTATAATTAAAAAGCATCACAAGGAGTGTTGACATTTAAACTAACACCCGCACCCCCCCCCCTATAGTCACAAGTCACTGTGCTATAGTGAAAATTATTCATTCACACCTTCCAATACAAGAAAGCATAAGAAGCTGTTTTCATTTGACTCGTCATACAGTCTACCCATTCTGCATCTTGGGCATAAACAGGCTTTCGTAGTACAGAAAAACAAACTGGTAAAACAGGACTAAAGGAGTCTTCTCCCATAATAATTTTAAATGTAAAAATCACATCATTTTGAAATTAAGCAGGCAGAGTTAAATGTTCACAGTGCAATCTGTTTAAACTTTCAGAATGTAACAGCTCTGCTGCACTACTAGTTGCCAGTAGTTGGTATTCTGGCTTTCCATTTGAATTTTTTCATATAGGGCAAAACGGTATTAGACGCCATAACTTGTGCAGAAATTCATTCTGCCATGCTCCTTTAACAAAATTTATTGAACAGGAAAAACAGATTTTTGGCTCTATTGGTAATAACATTTTAAGGAGAGGCAAAGACTATAATCACCTGAACCGCTGGAAAAGAGTGAAGTTCCAAATGCATCAGCCTGAAACACAGTAGGTGGAGCTGAAAACCCAGACAGGAGATCTTCTGCTGAGCGGCTCAGCTGCTCCGATGGTTTGCCTAAAAGGGAATATTAAAAATAAAAACCATAGGCTCCCTTACTATATTGGTTTTAACACCAATACAGTTAGGGAAGAAACTAGCTGAAATAGTGATAAATTCAGTAGATATTTACTTTTGATGGGTTCCATTTCAATAATCATGGATTTGGTGAATTTATAGGCCAACCACAAGCCAATATTATCTTATGAACATGTTTAAGGCTTCTAATAGCACTGCAATCATTTTGCTGACTGCTGGAGTATTGAAAAATCAACTTGGCTCACTAAGTCTACGAAAAATTAACTTATGGGCAGCTCAAAAGCCATTTTACTTGTGGCTCATAATCAAAGGCGTGTGCAGACAAGACCTCTCAAATACAATTACCAACATATCTGAGCATATTATATTTGAAAATTGACTGGTTGGGACCTTAACACACAGGTCCATTTCAGAAATTGTGATAAAATATAGCCAAACTGGAGAGTGCCAGTGAATATCTAACTTTATTAAAGGAACAGTTCAGTATAAAAATAAAAACTAAGTAAACAGATAGGCTGTGCAAAATAAAAAATATTTCTAATATAGTTATTTAGGCAAAAATGTAATGTATAAAGGCTGGAGTGATTGGATGTCTAACATAATAGCTAGAAAACTACTTCCTGCTTTGCAACTCTCTTGGTTTCCACTGATTGGTTACCAGGCAGTAACCAATCAGAGACTTGAGGGGAGGCCACATGGGTCATAACTGTTGCTTTTGAATTTGAGCTGCATGCTGAGGATCAATTGCAAACTCACTGAACAATTATGTCCCATGTGGCCCCCCTTCAAGTCGCTGACTAACTCAGAGTTAGAGAGCTGAAAAGCAGGATGTAGTGTTCAGTTCTGATATATTACTCTAGCCTTTATACAGTACATTTTTGCCTAACTATATTAGAATCATTTTTTATTTTGCATAGCCTATTTACCCAGTTTTTATTTTTATACTAAACTGTTCCTTTAAGATAGAGAAGCAATATCAGAAAGAGAGATTTGGCCAGTGTAATGCTTCTTTGCAGTCTGGATAGTTTCTGTGTTTGACAAATAGAATAACTGAAAACTACTCACAGTGTATCACACGTTAGTTTAATGGCTTAAAGGAAGGTTTTCTTACTTTCTCCTAGCTTGGCGAAATCCTTATTTAGGAGTTCCTCAGCTGTGAGTTTGGAAAAGTTGTCATCATCAAAGGGATTCCAGCCAGAAGGTTCTGGCGGGTTGTGGACATTCTGCTGGGAGGTCCGAGGAGAGCCAGAAGGTGTGGTTGTAGCTGACCTGTGAATGGGGAAATCAGGCAAAATGCAATGTTACATTTTAATAAAAAAACACAATACAGAACTGCCTAAATCTAGGATTAAATAGATGAACAGATCATTTCTGAAGTGTGAAACCCAGATACACTCACAGAGGATATCAGCTAACCAAGGCTATCAACTGTTTACCTATGACCAAGCAATATGACTAGGTAATCTAGTTAGTCTTTGTGCATTTGGTTACTCTGTGTCCACCTATTTGCCTAGTCAAAGTCTAAAGGTGGCCATACACGGAGAGATCCGCTCGTTTGGCGATGCTGTCAAACGAGCGGATCTCTCTCCGATATGCCCACCTTGAGGTAGGCAATATCGGGCCGATCCAATCGTGGGCCCTAGGGCTCAATGATCGGATCCTAACGAATGGGAACGGGCGGTCGGATCGCGGGATCTCGATCGGGGAAGCCCGTCGGGGGGCCCCATACACGGGCCAATAAGCTACCGACTCGGTCTGTCGGCAGCTTTTATCAGCCCGTGTATGGCCACCATTACTCCTAAGGGCAGAGACACACGTGGAGATTCGGGAAGATTAGTCGCCCAGCGACAAATCACCCCTTCTTCGGGCGACTAATCTCCCTGCAATGCCTTCCTGCCGGCAAGAATCTAAATTGCCAGAGGGATGACACTCAGAGCGCTTTGTTTTCCGGAGTCACCCGAAGTTTCCTCATGAGACAACTTTGGAAAACGAAGCTCTCCGAGTGCCATCCCGCTGGCGATTTAGATTCTAGCCAGCGGGAAGGCAGTTCAGGGAGATGAGACGACCGAAGAAGAGGCGATTTGTCGCCGGGCGACTAAATCTTCCCGAATCTCGACGTGTGTCTATGCCCTTACACTGGAGGAAGAAAGAACATGATTTTGGGCTCCATGCAGCAGGACAGACATATAATATGGAATTATAACATTACACACAGTTGAGGAGTGCTGTGCAGTGGGTATGCCTGCATCATGCTCCCACAAAGGAACTAATACGCTTACTCCCAATGGAAAGGCTCCAAGAGTTAATTCTTGCAGAGTCTCACAGAATGTTTTATAAACATGTAACTGTTTAAATCCGTTTCATAGTTATGAGAGACAGTATATAATCAAGAATGCTTAGTAGGCAAAGTTTTAAATGTAAAATAAGTAAACATGGGTAAGAAAAAAAAAAGAATTTTGTCATTTTACTAGTGGTACACAGGAACAATATACTGTAGCTATTTCTAGAGAGGTCTGGATAAACAGAATACATGCTTTAAATTATAATGTGTATGTGATCCGTTATACGGAAACCCGTTATCCAGAAAGCTCCGAGTTACAGAAAGGCTGTCTCCCATAGACTCCCATTTTATCCAAATAGACCAAATATTTATTAATCCTTATTGAAGGCAAAACACTCCCATTGGATTGATTTAATGTTTAGACAAATTTGATTTCAAGGATTCTGGATAATAGGTCCCATACCAGTAACAACCATGCTTAAAGGGGTTGTTCACCTTTGAGATAACTTTTAGTATGATGTATCATGTTTTATTATTTAAGCTTTTTGCGTTATTTAGCTTTTTATTCAGCAGCTCTCCAATTTGTAATTTCAGCAATCTGGTTGCTAGGATGCAATTTCCCCAAGCAACCATGCATTGATTTGAACAAGAGACTGCCATATAAATAGGAGAGGACTGAATAGAAAAATGAGTATTAAAAAGTAGCAATAAAAATAAATGTGTAGCCTTACAGAGCATTTGTTTTTTTATAAGGGGTCAGCGACGCCCATTTGAAAGCTGCAAAGACTCGGAAAAAAAACAGGCAAATAACTATAAAACTAAAAAAATAATGAAAACCAATTGAAAAGTTGCTTAGAATTGGCCATTGTAGAACATACTAAGAGTTACCAATATTTACTATATTTTCTATATAAATAAGTGCATAAGCATTTTGTTTTAACATACTCACTTGGATTTGTTGAGGTTTGCTTCAGCTGCTGCAGCCTGAAGAAGCTGGGTAGATTTACTGGCTGGGACACCAAAAACTGCACTATGCGTGACATCACTTAGTATCCTTCTGTGCCCACCTTTTTGGGTCTTTGGGGATGAAGGAGGGGTAAGGGATCCCAGTTTCTGCCCTGCTGCTGTGGGTGGTGCAGAAGATGGAGGTGCTATAGGTGGCTGGGGCTTCTGTGGGGTCTTAAGTGGAGCTGGCAGCTGTAATTATTTGAGGTAAGCAGATGCATTATAACACATTGTATTCATTGATCTACGATTGCATTATCTTAAAGGATCAGTTACATCAATTTTTTTTTTAAAAAAACAAAAAAAACCCACAAAGACAAATTAAACTTTTAAATCGCTAAGTCTTTATTAAGAAATAACTTACCAAAACTCTGCTTGCGCTCCTCTTCAGAAAAGGCGACACATCGACGATCCATCATGCGGCGCTCGATTTCTCCTCCGTGCCTTCCCTATAGGAGATAGCCAGGGAGGAGAAATCGAGCGCCGCATGATGGATCATTGCTGTGTCGCCTTTTCTGAAGAGGAGTACAAGCAGAGTTTCGGTAAGTTATTTCTTAATAAAGACTTAGCGATTTAAAAGTTTAATTTGTCCTTGTGGTTTTTTTTTTTGTTCTATACTAACGAATTAAAAAAAAAAAAAAATTGGTTACTGGTCCTTTAATGTAGTGGCAACAAATATGAAAACCTGAGCATTCCTCTGCAACTTGGCACTTTAAAGTCATTAAAAAATGTTATGGCACTAAAATTCATATCGACGATCCTTGCTTATAGAAGATAGCCAGGGAAGAGAAATCAAGCGCGCATGATGGATCGTCGCCGGATCGCCTTTTCTGAAGAGGAGTGCAAGCGGAGTTTCGGTAAGTTATTTCTTAATAAAGACTTCATGATTTAAACGTTTTTTTAAAAAAAAAAAAAAAAATTGATGTTACTGGTCCTTTATTATAGTGGCGACAAATACGAAAACCTGAGCATTCCTCTGCAACTTGGCACTTTAATTAAAAAATGTTAAGGCACTAAAAATGCTTTAAAAGAAATATGCATTTGTTCTGTTAAAGGAAACAAGCACACACACACACGATTATTTTTAGAAAGATTCATTTCAGCACATCACATCACTTGAAGAAGGGCAGTCATTGTCCCGAAACGTTTGATTGTAACCCTGGTGTCAAAAGCACCTCAATAAATCTGGGAACATCCCATTTTGACTCACAGGTAATGGAAATCATTTTTTCTTTAGTATCTGTGCAACTGGCGGTGGAAAAGGCCAGTACCAATACCCTTTTTTCCCCATTTGCATATTTTTATATAATTTCAGCACACACCAAAGGTTGCTATCACTTGCTCCTGGAACATAACCCCATTTTAAATGTAAACTTTTATTACCAGGAATACCAGAAACTTTTGGTTTGCTAATGCAACACAGATTTAATCAAGACACTCACCCCTTGTTCCTGAACTGCAGGGGGCTGGGCAGCAGCAAGTGGCTGGAGAGCAGCTGGTATGACTTGTGGCTGACTTGGTAGAGACGACGGTTTAGGTGTTGCCACTTTCTGTTGCATAGCGGCATGTTGTGCCAATAGCTGTTGTTGTTGTTGCTGCTGCAAGTAATAGGCCTGAAGCATCTGCTGCTGTTGCATGGCCTGAATCTACAGTTAAGAAAAACAGAAGTAAGTACCAGCAGAGTGCTCATTTATGCAGACATAAAATGGGTCATTTATCCGTTTCACCCTCACTAGTCAAAATAAAACTTGGGTGCTACTAGTATGCACAATCTAGTATAAAAAATACAATACAATATCGTAAATATTATAAATATGGTAAATATAAAACACTTACCTGTTGAGCTTGCAGCATTTGCTGCTGCTGTTGTTGTTGATAATATGCTGCTGCCTGTTGCTGTTGCATAAGTTGCTGTTTTAAATACAGCTGCTGCTGTTGCTGGGTCAGTGCAGATTGTACAGCAGCTTGTGGAGTAGCCGGCTGTGGAGTTGAGGTTACAGGTGTGGAAACCTGTGCCGTGGGCTGTGCTGCTTTTGGCTGAGGCTGGGGCTGTACCGCTGGTCTTACGACAGGTGCCACTGCTGCAGGGTTAGGGGACTGGACACTTACTGGTGCAACTAGAAAGACAAGGCAAACACCAACCATGTTACTAAACTCTAAAAATTAATAGGGCTAAAATGCCATATTTCATATACTGAACCTTGTACATGAGCAAGAATGGGAGGATGTGTATTGTTACACCCTGCATTGAAACAACGGTGTCGTAGATTTCAAGTGAACTCAGTAGTGAGGCATTAAGCCTCAAGTACATGCACGGGCCGATATAAGATGCCGACAGATTAAGTAAGTAGCTTATTGGGCAGTTTATGGGGCCCTCCGACAGGCTTCCCTGATCGATATCTGGCTGAAGAGGATAATGGATCTTTATGTAATTTGGATCTTTATACTTTAAGTCTACTAGAAAATCATGAAAATGTTAAATAGACCCAATAGGATGGTTTTGCTTCCAATAAGGATTAATTATATCTTAGTTTGGATCAAGTAAAAGGTACTATTATATTATTACAAAGGAAATGGAAATCATTTTAAACATTTGGGTTATTTGGATGAAATCGAGTCTATGGGAGACACCTTCTTATACCTCAGAGAGTTCTGGATAAAGGTTTCCTGACAATGGATCCCATACATGTACTGCTAAACATCAGAGGTATTGACATGTTACAGATCAGAAACCTACCTGGAGAGGGATTGGATGGCTGAACAGTGGCTCTTTTACGTGGAGTTAAAGCTGGCTGAATTGGAAGCATCCCAGGGTTTGGCTGAGGTTGACCAGCTTTTGGCCTCTGGCGAGGCGCTATGGATGTCTCTGTTGCTGGAACAGGGTCTGTCAACCTAAACAGCAATAGAGAGACACCACTAGAATCACTAGTTAAAGAAAAATGCCTGCTGAAGTCTCAGCAACCGTTGGACCAGGACACCACTAACACACAGTTCAAAAAGAAATTTACAGAGACAGAATAACTGAAATATACTAAAGCTACAGGTCTGACTTATATTACCTGGCCTTCGGTTGGGTTTTCTTAGCAGCAGCCTCCCCAGCTTTTATAGGTTCTGGAAGCTTTGCAGGAATCACAGCATCCTGGGAAATTCGAGCAAGAAAGGGCATTATATCTACACAATGTTACAGTAATCCCTAATGCTCCACCACCTTTCCACATTCAACCAGCCAATGGAAACGTAACAAAATAAAAATAAATATCATGTAACCAGTGTTGGACTGGGATGGCAGGGACCCACCAGAAAAACTTAGGCTGAGGATCCACTTTCCAGACTATTATACCTGTTCTCCTCGCTGAACCTCTTTATTCTCCTAGTCTATTTTCTCTACATACTATACTCTATTCATCCATTATTAAGGCTCTTTGTTTCCATAAAGAAATAGGGAATGACCATGAAATAGGCCAAATGGTTAGAAGCAAGAGGCCCACTAACACCTGAGCCCACCGGAGGGCCAGTCCGACACTGCAAGTAACGGTTAGGGTTGTTTTTCTCATGTGTGGGGACTAATACAGAACAAAGTAATCAATTTATAATCCAACTTCCACCAGGGAATCTGAAGGAAGTTGAGATGGAGGCAGTCCATGAACAGCAAAAAAGCACATGTTAGTGCACAGCCTAAAATCAGAAGTCATACAGGGTACAAGCTGGTAGACTGATATGGGTACCTACATGAGCATTCTGCACAGGGCACTCTCTTTTTGCAAGCTTGAAGGCGAAATAGGATACTAGGTAGATATCAGGTCTCTTGTCAGGGTCTGGCTCAAGCATGTAACCTGTGGGGTAGACCAATTATATCAGAAAGAGTGCATAATATGTGCTTTAGTATTCAGTAAATGTGTGTATGAATTTAGTTAAACACAATCATTGGTTAGATTACAGACTGTAAAAAGCATCATTCTTTTCAAAGTTGACTACCATACATTAAAGTTGACTGTACACCATGGCAATATTAACATACTTTCCCTATTCTACAGAACAGCATCTCTAAAGCCTTACACTGAGTAAGCCTAAAAACTATATAACATACCTTATGTATAGGATTATTGTAATTACTTCATTGAGCAGAATGTCAGGTATACCACTAGGATTTGGAGCATCAGGATAAAACACAGCATGGATTTAAAATGCACCAATGGGCTGCTACAAGTTATGGATAATGCGCATATGTTCAGTGTAAAAATAAAAACTGGCTAAATAGATCGTATGTGCAAAATAAAAAAAAATTCTAATATAGTTAGAGAAAAATATAATGTATAAAGGCTGGAGTGACTGGATGTCTAACATAATAGCCAGAACACTACTTCCTGCTTTGCAGCTCTCTTGGTTTCCACTGATTGGTTACCAGGCAGTAACCAATCAGTGACTTGAGGGGGGGCACATGGATCATAACTGTTGCTTTTGAATCTGAGCTGAATGCTGAGGATCAATTGCAAACTCACTGAATAGTTATGTTCCATTTGGCCCCCCTTAAAGTCGCTGACTAACGCACAGTTAGAGAGTTGAAAAGCAGGAAGTAGTGTTCTGTTCTGTTACACATCCAGTCACTCCAGCCTTTATACATTACATTTTTCACTAACTATATAAGACACATTTTTTATTTTGCACATATAATCTAATTACCCAGTTTTTATTTGTACACTGAACTGTTCCTTTAAAAAGCGAATGTTAAGCCATGACTTTGACTGCACTATACAATCCAAGGGCTTCAAAATAGCCACAGTTAGAGTCAGAGCAAACAGCTGCATGTGTGGCACCCCATGTATGTTATCCAGGTCTCAAATTATCTGGTCTCAGTGAAAATGGAGCTTGTCAATCCATTCATTCAGACCCTGGGTATTTCAGGTAGTCATTTCCAAGCCTTGATCGCAAAGTGCTGTCAGGTGGGAGTTCCCACGGGCAGCAGCCAAAAATAAAACTTCTTTATGTCTGTTTTCATTTAAACAAAGCAACAATTCTCATTAAATTTTCATTAAAATTTCATTAAATTTTCATTAAAGATATGGTACACAAGGGTTATTCAGAACACAGAGACCACAAACTGTGAGCAAAGCCCCATACTGCCCCTGTACTGTATAAATATACATACACATGCAAATCCACCCCTTAAAGGGCATGTAAAGTCTAAAATAGAATAAGGCTAGAAATGCTGTATTTTGTATACTAAATATAAACATGAACTTACTGCACCACAAGTCTAATCAAACAAATAAATTATGCTTTCAAAGTTGGCTACAGGGGGTCACCATCTTGTAACTTTGTTAACCATCTTTGCAAGACTAAGATTTTGCACATGCTCAGTGTGGTCTGGGCTGCTTAGGGATCGTCATAAACAAAGCTGCGTGAGTTCTGCATGGCTGGGAAGTAAGGCGGGGGCTCCCCCTGCTGTTCATAAGTATGATTGTTTCCCTGCTCAGCAGTTAGGGACCGTCTGACAATTCCTATCCACAGCAGTAAATAAAGGGAGAATTTCACTGCATACAGTCAGGTTTCTTATAAAAACGGTACACATTTTTTAATAAAAGTATATTGGAGATAGGTTTCTTTTTCATTAAAGAAAGTAAAAATGGTATATTATTTTTTTGCCTTTACATGCTCTTTAAGATTGCCTCTAGTTTATATGGTTTAGAATGTTTAATCCCTTCCATTTCCATTTCGATGCAGAATAATTTACATTACACATTCTGTTTATAAATGCAAATCTCTGACTCCATTTCAAAGAGATTTTTTAACACGGTATGACAGTACCCCTTAGAGCCAAAAGGGCCTTTTGAATTATAGCCGATAAGCGAATTGCAATACGATTGCACATCTTAGAGCTATTAAGCTAATTGAGTTCAAAACTCATTTTCAATTACTGCATATTATTGTGGTTTCTCTTTACTTACTTACTTACTGCTTTATTACACCTTCAGGTAAGAGCCAAAACATAAACTGGCGGCATGATATGAATCTTGAAAATCCGTGCACACGACAATAAGTAATATTCACATTCACAAAGTGAGTACATGGAATAACAGTTTTTGCTCTATATCCAACAAATAAGAGTAGTTGCATAACACAGGGAATGGACACCTACGGATCAGGCAGTGCATGTCCTGGGAGTAGCGAGAGTTGTCCGGGATAGTGAAATTCCCATCACAGATAGAGACCTGACTCTCTCCAAATGGAAGTGTGAAGAAGCAGAGCTTGTACAACAAGCAGCCTAAGGCCTGCAATGAGAGACACACACGAGAGAAGACGGATGTTAGCAATGATAGTTTACACTAGTTAAGTACTCTCTAGTTGCCAAGCCCAGAAAGAGAGAATACTAGGCAGATCTTTAAGGGACAAAAGGGGTAGTCAGTTCTGTGTCCCTTTCTTGGCTGTACAAAAAAAATACTACTTTGTAACAACATGCTGTTTTTAAGAGAGACATAGGGGGTTATTTATTGAAGTCCAAATGACAAAAACTCAAAAAATTTAAGTTTTCTAACTATAAAATGCACATTTTTGGTGGAAAAGATTTATTATACCCCAAGTCTGAATCCAAAAATCCAGCATTGCAGACCTACCAAGGTTGTATATAAGTCAATGGGAAAGGTCCCTATCCTATTTGGAATTTTCTGTGGTCTGTGCTGTAATTAGTCTGAAAGTCTGACTTTTCAGGCAAAAATCCTTTCACTCTTTTCGGATTTTCCGATCCGATTAAATCGTGCTTTTTTAATGATAAATAAGCTCCAATCATGGATTCTAGTTTGGTCGGACTTTTTTAAAGGGATACGGTCATGGGAAAAAAATTATTTTTCAAAATGAATCAGTTAATAGTGCTGCTCCAGCAGAATTCTGCACTGAAATCCATTTCTCAAAAGAGCAAACAAGATTTTTTTATATTCAATTTTGAAATCTGACATGTGGCTAGACATTTTGTCAATTTCCAGGCTGCCCCTGGTCATGTGACTTGTGCCTGCACTTTAGGAGAGAAATGCTTTCTGGCAGGCTGCTGTTTTTCCTTCTCAGTATAACTGAATGCGTCTCAGTGGGACATGGGTTTTTACTATTGAGTGTTGTTCTTAGATATACCAGGCAGCTGTTATCTTGTGTTAGGGAGCTGCTATCTGGTTACCTTCCCATTGTTCTTTTGTTTGACTGCTGTGGGGGAATAGGGGAGGGGGTGATATCACTCCAACTTGCAGTACAGCAGTAAAGAGTGATTGAAGTTTATCAGAGCACAAGTCACATGACTTGGGGCAGCTGGGAAATTGACAATATGTCTAGCCCCATGTCAGATTTCAAAATTGAATATAAAAAAATCTGTTTGCTCTTTTGAGAAATGAATTTCAGTTCTGAATTCTGCTGGAGCAGCACTATTAACTGATTCATTTTGAAAAAAAATGTTTTTCCCATGACAGTATCCCTTTAATTAAACTAGTTAGAAAAAAATTCGGAAGGCCCATAATATGTGAAAAACAAGAAATGTGCCAGTGCATTATACTCTCAAATGTACTTGAAGTGTTTTGGGTTGATTTATTGAAAATTTCTGCAAAAACCGTACTAGTCCCACCCATGTGTTCCACTTCCTGCTGCCTCTTTTCCCAGGTTGAGCGGGAGAGCCAGTGGCACTCAGCACTGTAGGAAAGGAACCAATCAGCAGGTAGGCTGACCTGATAGGGAACTGAAGTCTATTTTTTCTTGCGTGACTGTGCAATGGGATAAGTCCCAAAGATATTTTGATCCAAAGATTTTGTGGTTTTCGCACAAAAATCAGAATAAGTTTTCTGGTGGAAAATACGTAAAATTTGTACGATTCGTTTCTTTCACATTTTTTTCGGGGTTTTTTCCGGATAACAAAGTTTTCTGGAAAGTGTATTAATAAATAAGGAGAAAAACACCTGTTCAGGTTTGGAGTTGTTTTCAGAAAACATTGAGATAAATTCGGACTTTGATAAATTGTCCTCTGAGTTTAGGAGGTAATGCCATTGCACTCTTGGCTTTCCCAAGTACATTTAACAAGTACAGGGATTGAGAAAGGTTGGGATTAAGGAAAGTGGTAACCAACTCAAACCAGTTTCAGAGGAAGAATGCAAATTAATCACTTTACAGAACGGCCGGCACACACATATACGTACAAGCTCCTGGCAGTGGCAGATCTGACAGAACTGGGAAAATAAAGCACTTCCTCTGAGATATTTAATTTGTAATATTACCAGTTCTTCTGACAGGAATGAGCAGATTATGACGCTCACGGATATAAGATTAAAAGCTTCCTTGCACAACAGAATCTGCTGCATGAGCAATATGGGCCAGCATCAAGGGATTCTGTCATGTAGTTTTTATTTCTAAATGAGACTGTTTACACTGCAGATAATTCACTCTACAATATAAAATGTAATTCCTGAACCAGCAAGTGTATTTTTTTTTAGTTGTAACATTGGTGTGTAGGCAGCCATCTCAGGTCATTTTGCTTGGTCATGTGCTTTCAGAAAAAGCCAGCACGCACTTTAGGATGGAACTGCTTTCTGGCAGGCTGCTGTTTTTTTTCCTATGTAACTGAATGTGTCACAGTGGGACCTGGATTTTACTATTGAGTGCTGTTCTTAGATCTAACAGGGAGCTGTTGTCTTGTGTTAGGGAGCGGTTATTTGGTTACCTTCCCATTGTTCTGTTGTTAGGCTGCTGGGGGGGGTGATATCGCTCCAACTTGCAGTGCAGCAGTAAAGAGTGACTGAAGTTTATCAGAGCACAAGTCACATAACTGGGGGCAGCTGGGAAACTGACAATATGTCTAGTCCCATGTTAGATTTCAAAATTAAATATAAAAAATATCTATTTGCTCTTTTGAGTAATGGATTTCAGTGCAGAATTTTGCTGGAGCAGCACTATTAACTGATTCATTTTTTTCCCCATGACAGTTTCCCTTTCAGCTAGAGAACCAAAAGGTTTGCTATCCCTTATTAAGGCACTGGAAATACCTGGCTCTGCAATTTTGTCCTGGACATTAAATCATTAAATGGCAATCTCTATAACACAGCTACGTATTCATGATGTCAAACAGGGATTTTACATACCCATATGTCCGCTTTGGTGGTGATCATTTTGTCACTGTACAGATTGACCATCTCTGGTGCCCGGTAGGAGAGAGTTGTGTACCTGATGCAGAGAAGACAATTGGTGAATTATGGGCCAATATTAATATTAAAATCAATAGATGCATTAGTCATTTTGGAAAAACCCCTTGGTTTAATTTTGTTCTCATGTTTACATGACTTTATAGTAGACTTAGGACATGAAGATCCATATTACGAAAAAATCTGTTATCTGGAAAACCCCAGGTCCCAAGCAATCTGGATAATAGGTCCCATAACTGTATTATAATTATTGAAAACACCGCAAGCATAAAGGGGGCAGAAGGCCCCCAAACACTGCCTGCACCTAGCTATATTTTGTCCAACTACTGTACTGTATATATGATGATACAATTCTACTCAAAATTACATGGATATATCCATTACACATTACTGTAAATGTTTACCTTTGTTGTTATGTACAAGTTTAAAAGCAATTAATGTGCCCTTGCCCCTTGTGAAATGCTAATTCAACACAACTTTTGGATTTAAGCCATAGGCCCAACACATTTCACACTATTAGAGGTTGAAGTTGATGCATGTCAAGTTACACCTTTATTTGACAGCTAGAACATGAATTAAATTACATTTTATTTACCTTGCAGCTTTTACAATCAGTCTGTTCCCCTAGGTCTATGTGCAAAATGTTTAAGGGGTTGCTCACCTTGAAATGAACTTTTAGTATGATGTAGAGAGAGATATTCTGAGACAATTTGCATTTGGATTACATTTTTTATTATTTCTGGTTTTTAAGTTATTTAGCTTCGTATTCAGCAGCTCTACAGTTTGCAGTTTCATCCATCTGGCTGCTAGGGTCCAAATTACCCTAACAACCATGCATTGATTTAAATAAGCGACTGAAATATGAATAGGAGAGGGCCTAAATAGAAAGATGTGTGATAAAAAGAAGAAAAAAATAATACTTGTGTAGCTTTACATAGCATTTCTTTATTAGAAGGGGTCAGTGTACCCTATTTGAAAGCTGGACAGAGTCAGTAGAAGAAGGCAAATAATTACAAAAACAAATAATAAAGGCCAATTGAGAAATTGTTTAGAATTAGCTATTCTCTAATATACTAAAAGTCAACTTAAAGGTGAACCACTCCTTTAATTATAAGAGAGGAGGTGTAAATGTGTGGCCAAACTAGAGATCATGTACATATTCTAGAAGCATATCTTTATATTGGCATGTCACACATAGTGGAAGTATGGCAATTCCTGAGACTGCCCGCTGAGTGATGACATCTATCTTGTATGAAGATGAGCGGTCTCCGTGGATATCTGTATATTTTCTTGTTAGATTGTGGGGGAACCATAGTAGAGTCCTGCAGCGGGTCTGGTACCCGCGGTACCCTGCGGGTTGCGGGTATAAGTTCTGGGTGCAGATATAGACGCTGGTGGGTGGTTCTGCGGGTTTGCAGGTCGCGGGTTTTCTCAATAGTGTTTTTTCTGATCACAACTACTTCTGATGATGTCACTTCCGGTTTACAATGACAGCACTTCCTAATTCTTGATGGTCAGCGGGTCCGGGTCGCGGATAAGGTACTTGTGGGTCGGGTAGCGGGTCCAAGCGGGTAAGAATGCGGGTTGCGGATCCGGGTTGTGGATTGCAGGTTGCGGGTACGGGTCGGGTACGGGTTCCACGCAGGACTCTAAACCATAGTACCCAGAGGTAATGGACCATAAAAACTCTTGGCCCTGGCTAGAATCATACCTAGGTAGGTTATCATACCCAGGACTGCAAAACAGTGCACATTTTAAATCTCAATTAATATCCTTTTATTTATATACCAACGTACTTCATAGCACTTAACAGATATTGCATCAATCGCATCCAACCCTGTCCCAGTGGAGCTTACACTCAAATGTCTCTATCATAGTCAAATCAAACATAAGTCCTCTGCACTGTAAAGCAGCAGTGCTAACCAAAGTATCATTGTGCTGCCCAGACAGACAGAGCTACAACCGCTGTAAAAGAGAACAATTTTGCTAAAAAAATTATAGCGCATGAACTTACTTTTTAATTTCATCCTCCACAGCAGCGACACCCTCCGTCTGTGGATTCTGGCATTTATTTGTTGCGCTTCCAAAGTCGCACAAAACGTAGTGACCGCGGTCGTGTAGTAAAATGTTCTCAACCTGGGTGCAAAAAACAAAAACAGAGCCTGTGAAAAAGAGTGTTAAGAAAACTGGCGCACAACCCTGCAAAATTGTGGGGGGGTTTTGGGTATTACAAAATTATACATAGTTTTGGTTAATGGCAGCGATCTTCCAGATCCCCAGGGAGTTGTAGTTCACAGAAATGTCTGCATCTTGTGATTCTGGCTGATGGCAGCCTGCTCACATATTATCAGACAAAGGCAAGTGGGCTCTTTAAAGGAGAAGGAAAGCAATTGAAGCAGTTTATTGCCAATAGATTAGCCACAATAGGGCAAGCTATAACACCATATTTATTCTGCAGAACGCTTTACCATACCTGAGTAAACAGCTCTAGAAACTCTCTCTGTTTAGAATAGCAGCTGCCATATTAGTTTGGTGTGACATCACTTCCTGCCTGAGTCCCTACCTGCTCGCTCATAGCTCTGGGCTTAGATTACAGCAGGGAGGAGAGGAGGAAAGGCTGAAAAGGGAGAGTGGGCCAAACTGAGCATGCTCAAGCCCTAGCCATGGAGGGTTAAGCTGAAAACAGGAAGTCTGATATAGAAAGCCCATGTGTACACAATAGAAGGAAGGAAAGAAATGCTGTGTTTAAGAAAAGCATCACTTTGAATACTGCAGTATTTATATAAACCTTTCTGATAAAGCTTACTTAATGTTAGCCTTTCCTTCTCCTTTAAATCAGTTCTGTTTGGGAGTAGGTGTGCCATGCTGGAATAAGCTGCTGAGTTAACACTAAGCAAGATGTTGCATGACACGGACATATTTTATATAAAGACTTTATTGCACCAGCCTAAAGTTTCAGCTTGTCAATAGCAGCAATGATCCAGGACTTCAAACTTGTCACAGGGGGTCCCCATCTTGGAAAGGGTCTGTGACACTCACATGCTCAGTGGGCTCGGAGCAGCTGTTGAGAAGCTGAGCTTAGGGGTTGTTGCAAATTATCAAGCAGAAAATGAGGTTGCCATATAGTAATTATCTGTAGTAATTACTAATCAGCCTTATATTGTAACATTTATATTCTGTGTACTGTATATTGTGAGTCTGTCCCTGTCCCCCTGATGCAAGTTGCACTGGTCTCTGTGCTGCCATGTAATAATTATCTGTATTAATTACTAATCAGCCTTATGACTATGAAGATTTTAATTCATCCAGGTCATGGTATATCTAGTATAGGTCAATCTAAAAACAACTGGACTTGTTTTTAGATTGACCTATACTAGATATAATCAGCCTTATATTGTGACATTTCTATTCATAGTGTACTGTATATTGTGAGTGGCTCCCTAATCTCAGTAAGTGACAGCAGCACAGAGCATGTGCAGTGAATCAGCTGAAAAGAAGATGGGGAGTGACTGGGGCATCTTTGGAGACACAGATCTTTACTGCTAAAGGGCTGTGGTTGCCTTGGGCTGGTACAGAAGTCCAAAACTTAAAGTACAAAATTTCTGCCCTACTTCTTTAGTTAGGCTTTAGTTCTCCTTTAAAGGGGGGTTTGTATATGAGAAATTTGGATTGCTTTCTTAATGAAGCAGTTAGTAGATGCAGACTGGTAGCAGCTAGCTCATACTACTGACAAACAGAAAAAAGGAGGCTGCAATTTGATTCTCTCAATCAGAACAAAACAAAGAATTGGGGGGGGGTGAAGCAGATTCTGGCTGATAACAAGCTGATCACTTATTATCTGGGTAAAGGAGATGAGACAGCAAAGAAGATCAGGACTGACAGCCGCCAGCTCATGTGCTGACAATCAAAGCAAAACAAATGCTTTAGGGTAGGGACACACTGGGCGATTTGGGGAGTTTTAGTCGCCTGGCGACTAATCGCCGCGACTTTTCTCCCCGAATGCCTCCCCTCGCTCTGCGCCTGGCTAAAATGAAAAATCACCTGCGCTAATCACACGCGGCGATTCGTTTTCCGAAGTCGCCCGAAGTTTCCTCGTGAGGCAACTTCGGGCGATTTCGGAAAACGAATCGCCGCGTGTGATTAGCGCAGGCGATTTTTCATTTTAGCCAGGCGCAGAGCGAGGGGAGGCATTCGGGGAGAAAAGTCGCGGCGATTAGTCGCCAGGCGACTAAAACTCCCCAAATCGCCCAGTGTGTCCCTACCCTTAAGGAGGAGATATTGACTGACAGAAGGCTGTCACATATAAAAATCAGTGTAAAACAGATGGGCAAGCAACGCAGTGACAAAAGGATGAATACAGTTCACAGTCAGAACTGAACTGGCAATGCTGGGATCTAAACATTAAAAGTATGTGCTCCTGAAAGGATAAAAATGCATGCATTAATAACATTATTATTTACCTTTTAGGAATTAGCTTTATCAATAAACACATCTGCACACACCGCAAGAATGATTTCTAAGTAAATTGGTACATTTGAGTGTGTCAGAACAATCCAATTTCCAGACTAAATCTGGTTGGCTGAAGATCTTATGTTCAATCTTTGGCAGTATCACAATAACTGTATGCATGTATGGGTCTGTATTGGCCATATTAGTGTGTGTTGCTATACAAGCCAATAATCTACATGTATTAGTTAATTACATGGCACCCTTTGAATTCTTTATTTTAAAAAAAAATTAGCTGACTTAAAATGTTACATGAAGGAGTAAAAAAATAATAAAAAAATCATATATAATAAAATTGTATTTCCCACAAAATGTGACATGCACAACGCTCTACTGAACGGAACTTCACTGTGCTGTGTTTCCAAACTAAACAGCTTTCTCCATCATATATTCCCCTGGCACCATTAATTATTGCAATGTTTGTCTGCTAGGACAACAACAGCCAGTTTAAAGGGACATAATTATCAAAACCATTATGTAATGTTTAGGCAAGTAGCAGCTACTCTATAATGTGACTTCATTTTCTCACACAATTGGGTTGACTGTGCCTCTGGAGTCCAAATTAGTATCCTCTCAATCTCAGTGTGCACCCCCACCTCAGGTGCAAGGAGTATACATCAATAATTGGGGTTACTGAGAGAAAGGACAACACTGCAGTGCTAGCTGCTGAAACTCGTGCTTTTATTCCACAACATGTTTCGGGCCCCAAGGGGTAAAACAATTATGGAACAAAAATCCTAAAAGCAATAAATGTAATTTAACGTTCAAAGAAAGAACAGCCTTAAAAACATTAAGAAATAAAGACAATATAGTCATAAGAAAGGCAGATAAAGGGGGAGCCATTGTGGTAATGAATAAACAAGATTACGACACTGAAGTACAGAGACAACTTGAAACACCAGGGCATTATGAAAAATCCCCTGTAAACCCAACAGATATCATTAAAAAAGAAATTGAACTTATGGCCTCTCAGGCCTGTGAAAATAACACAATCCCAAAACATGTGAGAGATTATTTATGTAAACAAAACCCACGTATCCCGGTACTATATATTCTACCTAAAATACATAAAACATTGGTTAATCCTCCAGGTAGACCAATAGTATCCGGGATAGACTCTGTATTGGAACCTCTATCGAAGTTCGTAGATGGTTTCCTACAACCACTCGCAACTGGTATCCAAACATGCTTAAAGGATACCACAGATCTATTATGCAAATTGCAAGATCTGGGGAAGGTGAATACTACAGTACAACTCTGTAGTATCGATATACAGAGCCTTTATACCTCCATCCCACAAGAGGAAGGAATAGGGTATGTAGAAGAAGCTCTCCTTGAAACCAATATACCACACCATCTCCTTTACTTTATAATCGATTGTCTAACTATGGTATTAAAGAAAAACTACTTTCGATATGCGGGGGCTTACTATTGGCAAAAACAAGGGACGTCAATGGGAGCTGCAGTGGCTCCCTCATTTGCCAATATTTTTGTGCACAAGATAGAAAAAGCAGTGTTCCTCGATTCCCCTTATAAAAAGTATATAACCAGTTACCATAGATTTGTGGATGATATACTGATAATGTGGGATGGCCCAATAACAGAGTTTACAGAAATGGTGAATAAAGCAAATAAAGCGCATCCAACCATAAAATTTACTACAGAAATAGGGGGGAAAAATATAAACTTTCTAGACGTATCAATTAGTCTGGATAACGGAAATATAAGCACTGGCTTATATAGGAAGGAAACAGACCGTAACAATGTATTATTGGCAACCAGCTTTCACCCACAAAAAGTCATTAAAGCAATCCCCAAGGGACAATTTATAAGAGCTAAAAGGATTTCCTCAAATGAAACCAGCTTTACACGAGCAATAAATGACCTAACCTCCAGATTTTGTACTAGGGGTTATAAAAAAGTAGAGATAGATAGAAGTGTGAAAGCAGTGACACAGATTGAAAGAAAAGAACTCCTACAATACAAACCAAAAGGGTTAAATAACAAGACTTGCACACCATTTGTTAGCCAACACTGTACCCTAAGCAAACAAATCGAAAGCATCATGTCAAAGTATTGGCCGTTGCTCCTACAAGATAGGACACTAAAACAAGAAATCCCTACTTCCCCTTTATTCAGCTATACAAGGGGAAAAACTATAAGGGACACCCTATGCCCAGCTGAGGTTTTCCCACCCAAAAGACAAGGCACCCAAAGGTTCTTAGGCAAACCTAAGGTAGGCACGCATGCATGTTTAGGGTGTATTTGTTGCACCTCCATAATTAAAGGGGAAATAGTGAGACACCCAGTACAAGGTACCCCAATAAAAATTAAACAGTATGCAACATGTGAAACAGAAAACGTAATTTATTTATTAAAATGCCCCTGTGGCAAGGGTTATGTCAGCCAAACGAGCAGAAGTATAAAAACCAGAATAAAGGAGCATAGGGGCAATATACGGAACTACAAACAGGGCTCCCCTACAGACACTACAGTTTCCCGACACTTTAATCTGGCAAACCACAACCAGACCCAATTAAAATGGATGGTACTAGAAGTCATTCAGACACCACAAAGGGGCGGGGATATGAAACAATATCTCTCACAGAGAGAGACTTTTTGGATAAAAAGACTCGATACATTACAGCCTCTAGGCATGAATGACAGTTGCAGTGTAAAATGCTACTTGTAATCACTTTAGTGAAACTTTATTGCAACAATGTATTATAATCAGTGTTTGACATTTATCTTTCCAGAATACTAAATCTATTACTGTTCCTTTTCCACAGATAACTATATTGCCTATAAGGATAAATAGAATACGGCTACCGGTAAGAAGGGCAATTATATATATTTATATATAGTGATTGAGTTATGTATAAGGTTAAGAGATTATATCTCATTATATAAATCTTAGTGAGGTTTCTTTACAGGTGTAACACAGGCAGGCCAGACATTGGCAGTACCTGTTATTTTAATTTCTCACCAATGGACTTGTTATTTTAATTCTCACCAATGGACTTGATTCTATACCCATACAGGGTTAATCCACGCCCCTCACTTGAACCAATGGAAATCCAAAGAGACGCCTCACTTGCACTACCCCCCAAAAAATGGGCGGTACAGTTAATACGTTTTTTATCATGTATTGTATAAATGTATGTACCTCACTATGTTCACGCTACACTTGATAAAGGGCCTTGGGGCCCGAAACATGTTGTGGAATAAAAGCACGAGTTTCAGCAGCTAGCACTGCAGTGTTGTCCTTTCTCTCAGTAACCCCAATTATTGATGTGACTTCATTTTCTGTTATACAGGTATGGGATCAGTTTTCCAGAAAGGTCCATATAACGGATTGGCCATCTCCCATAGACTACAGTTAAATCAAATTTGTTTTTTTTAAAAAACGTTTTCTTTTTGTGATAATAAAACAATACCTTGTATTTGATCCCAACTAAGATACAAGTATGGGACCTGTTATCCAGAATGCTCGGAAACCTGGGGTTGTCCAGATAATGGATCTTTCTGTAATCTTCATACTTTAAGTCTACTAGAAAATCATTTAAACATTAAATAAACCCAATAGGCTGCTTTTGATTCCAATAAGGATCAATTATATTTTAGTTTGGATCAAGAACAAGCTACGGTTTTATTATTACAGGGAAAAAAGAAATCAATTTTAAGAATCTGGATTATTTGATTATAATGAAGTCTATGGGAGACGGCCTTTCCGTAATTCTGAGCTTTATGGATAATAGGTTTCTGGATAACATATCCTATAACTGTATAATAAATCCTTAATGGAGGCAACACAATCTATCAGGTTTAATTCATGGTAGACATATGGTATGGATATCCAAACTATGGAAAAAAAACCCTAATCCAGAAAACCCTAGGTCCCAAGCATTCTCAATAACAGATCCCAAACTTGTACTTTATATCATAGTTTCTTTGTACTTCTTTTATGCAAGAAGATATTCAGTGTACTATGTTAAGATATTATTTTCTTCTGGCTTTTGGCTCACAACCTTCCTTGTAAACTCCTCTTAGACCTTCTATTGCATTATTACCTTGTGTCTAAATAATGCATGGCCTGGCAGCAATGGGAGAATGCAAAAACAACTTCAGGACAGCACCATCAAATTTTTTTGAGTGAAAATCGTTGTGCTGACTGCCTGTCTACAATAGCAATGGGAGAATGGCCACCCAAAAACATCCAGTAAGAGAAAGCATATAGTCCAATCTATCAATGATGCACATTAAAAACCTACAGCCAAACAGAGCAAAACACCAAGACATCAACAGAGGGATGACAGCCCAGGATACAGAGGCTTTAACTAATGAAACATTCATTAATTACTCCATTAGCATGTTTACAAGGAATGCATTAAAAATGGCAAAGCATACATGAGTGGCATAGTCGTCATATTCAGTAATTATCCAATGTAAAATAGTTTTTCTTTTTGACAATTTTTTGCCTATAGAGGATTCTTTTGAATGGACTCACAAAGACCTATGGAGGCTGAACGAAATGTATTTTGTAACAGAAAAGTGAATATTTCCACTTTGCAGAACTAAATTGCTCCTAATTGTAGTACCATCTTACCCAATTTTTTGAAACACAATTATTGCAATGGTTATTTCTGGGATGTGCGCCTTGTGTAATCATTGTGACAATTTGTGAGTCACCCGATACATTTCAAGCTAAATGCCGTAGGCACAATTACAGACACCTGTGGTCTCCTTAAATAGACTGAGAACATTCTTACTGATCACAAGACAATGTGTAAGTTAAAAACTACTGCATCCATGTACATGGACTAGTCTTCTCATCAACTCCTGCCTCCATACCAATTTACCCTTATATCTGGCAGGTCCTGCCTTGGCATTAAATCACACTTGTTTTCAAATATTTCAGTTCCCAGTTTTTGGTACAAACTCATTGTCACGGTCGGCACCCAACACCAGAACAAAACACCAGGCACCCTGGTCTCGGCTCGTGCTTCACCAGTAGTGTGACCGCCTTTGGGCCTCGGGAGGAGCCCTCGGCTTACTTGGATGCCACCTGGACTTAAACGAGAGGTGCAAGATGAGAGTTCTGGATAAGCAGAGGGGCACGACAGTAAAGCAAAGTCTTTGGACAGAAGATCGTAGTACAAGGCGTTAGGCAAAAGAGTAGTCAGATCAGGCCGGGTCGAGGCAGGCAGAGAATAACGTTATCAGGCAGGCAAGGGTCAAACCAGGAAGTCAATCAGAGGGTTAATCAGAGGAGGTAGTCGGTAATCAGGCAAGGGTCAGAATCCAGAAGTCAGAATAGTCAAATAGCCAAGCAGGGGTCAAAAACAGGAAACAAACAGGTTCAGAATATAGCACAAGGGTCAGAAGCACCAGGAAACAAATCCTATCACGGGCAATGTGAAAATCCAAACTGTGCCTTTAATACTTTTAAATTTCGCGCCACTGCGCGCTGACGTCACACGCCAGCGCGCATGCGCACATAAAGCAGGAAGAGACGCGCCGCGCGCGCCCTAACCATTCCCCATTTGCGGCCCAGAGGAGCAACGTGGCGGGCGTCCCCGCCGAGGGGGCTGCAGGCGTCCCTGCAGACCCCCTCCCGCTAGACCACCAGGTAAAGTTGTTACACTCATCTTTGATGCACCCCTACAAGCCAAGACCCACAACAGCTTTCATACAAAGTTACCCTAATCAGCAATGCCTGCCTCCTTTCCCTCCATCCATTTTGATGAGCAAACGTTTTCGCCTAGGTTTCAAAAAAGACGCCCATAGACTTAACTGGGTGAAAAAATTGAGTGTTAAAAAATTGTTACGCTGCAAAGTTTTCAGCGAAAGAGGTTGGGTTCTCCCATCACTACCCTTAACCTCATCTACTTCTTCCTTAACACAAAGTTACCCTTATTTAATGTACTACTGTCTGCATACAAGATACTCCTGGTTCATGTAAACTCCTGGCACTATGTTTATTAAGAACAAGGCAAGAATTAACATGTCTATATGCTTTGAAGTGTGGGAAACACGGGGTGAGTGGAATAAAACGTAAGACCCCAGTGTAGCAATGACTGCTGTTTGGTGTTACTATATAACTGCTTGCTTCTTCCGAGTACCTTAAGATCCCGGTGGATGATGGGAGTTTTGCACTGGTGGAGACGAGCCACTGCCTCGCATGTGTCACAGAAGATCTGGAGAACTTCACTTTCTGTGAAACCAGTTTGCAGCCGCTGGTTCATCAGGTTTACTACTTGCCCTCCTGTAAAGAGTAACATTAAGTTCAATGTTTCATGGATAGTTTATGAACAGAAAACAGGCAAGGATTTCAGCTGTGCTCTCCATTTCACATTTGTATAGCACCGAGAATACTCCTCAGTTTTTCTCATCAGATCTCACAAGTAAGAATTCTTTTCTTTACTCTTAATTTTTGAGAAGATACCCGAGAAGATTTTTCTAAAGTTGCATGCACAAAGTTCCTGGTATCGCAACTCAAGAATTCAGAAACCCTTGATTAAGTGGCTGATGCTTTGAATTAAAAAAAATGTCTAATGCATTAGACAGTTTGGTATATATTTGGTATATAAGGTGAAGTTCAGGAGAATTTGGAGAATCTATTTCAAAAGGGATTTTGCAAATTAGAGGACAAAGTGTTCTATTTTGCACAGTGTGTCACATCTACAGGGACAATGATGACAATCTGTTTCCAGGTTCTTCAGACTGGCTAGCCAAGCACAATGCAAACGCTAAGCATATTATAGCATTTTATTATAAGCATATTAAAGTCTTGTCTTTTTGGGTTCAAGCACAGGTTAATTAGCACATAACTGAAAAGCTCTGTAAAAGAGCACAATGGTATTCTACAGTGTGCATTGGTTATCTGCTATGTAAACTGAGCCTTGATTGGCTGCCCCCATGGCTACATAGCAACTTGTTTATATAATTATTGTTTATATTAATATATGCATTATCGCCACACCCTGCTGCCATCTCTGAATATGTATTGCAGAGGAGGGGTGGGGTGCACGAGGGATATTGGAGAATTGGGTAGGAATATAAGAGAATGATTTGAGAGTAGTTTGTGGAAAATCCTTCTTATAAATCTTGTAGGATTTTGCAAAAGGTAGATATCACCTTTAGTGTATACACAAAGGGGCACATTCACCAAGCTCGGGTGAATGAATAGAGGGAAAAAAGCTCGAATTTCGAGTAGTTTTTTGTGCTCCTCGACTATCGAATTGGCGTAAATTCGCCTGAGTAGAATGATTCGAATAGATTGAGCGCAAAAACCTTGCAAATATTCACCCGTTCGATAGTCGAAGTACTGCCTCTTTTAAAAATCATTCGACTGCCTACTTCACCAGATAAAACCTACCGAATTGCTTTAAAGGAGAAGGAAAGCTACGGAGGCATTTTATTGCCAATAGATTAGCTGCATTAGTGCAAGCTAGAATGCTATATTTATTCTGTAGAATGTTTTACCATACCTGAGTAAAAAGCTCTAGAAACTCTCTGTTTGTTTAGTATAGGAGCTGCAGTATTAATGTGGTGTGACATCACTTCCTGCCTGAGTCTCTGCCTGCTCTGGGCTCAGATTACAGTAGAGAAGGGAGGGGGGGGGAAGAGGAGCAAACTGAGCATGCTCTTGCCCAGGGCAATGAGGTTTAAGATGAAGGCAGGAAGTCTGATACAGAAGCCCATGTGTACACAATAGAAGGAAAGAAATGCAGTGTTTCTTTTGACAGGGGACTCAGAGCAGCACTACTTTGGGGGTTTACTGGTATATTTAGATGGACCTTTCTGATAAGGCTTACTTAGTTTTAACCTTTCCTTCTCCTTTAAAAGCCTATGGGAAAGTCCCATAGGCTTGTTTTCTACGTTTTTTATTGAATTAAAAGGCATTCGATCGATTATTCGATTGAATGAAAATCCTTCGATTGAATATTCGTTCGTGCGACTATTCGCCAGGCGAATATTTGCCCATTCGACTATTCGCCTACGCGTAAATTCGCCCGAATTCCCTATTCGATTCTATTCCCCATTTCGAGGGATTTAACCCCTCGAAATTCGACCCTTGATACATCTGCCCCAAAATAAGCTTACCTCGACAGTAATCCATCAGGATGAGAACTTCCCACACATCCCCACTGCTCACGGAATTAATACTAGAATCTATGTATCCTACAATGTTCTTGTGTCCGGAGAGATCCCTCTGCAGAAAAAAAATACAGACTGCATAAGGTGCTTCATTCAATGCCACGGTGTCAGTTGTACCACTAAGCACCATACTTATAGAAATATGTTTGTATGTTTTTCTTATCACCATGTCCTACAAAAAGAACAGACATGTTAAGTCATCTTTCTCTCTAGCACCAGTAGACACACAGCAATATCACAGAACCCTGCTTGGCCAAGATAATGGATCATTAAAGGGTTTGTTCACCTTCCAAAAATTTTTTCATTTCAGTTGGTTTCAGATTGTTCACCAGAAATAAAGACTTTTTCCAATTACTTTCTACTGTATTTACTATGTGTGACTGTTTTTCTAATATTGAACGCATATATTCTAACGCAGCTCTGGAAACGGGGGTCGCAGACTCTCTAAACTGTTCTAAATTGATACATTTAGTTCATACATGTGTTATATTTGTCCCTGCTGAGCAGAATTCGAGTTTCATTACAATTGATACAATAGTTGCTAAAATTCCACAGATACTGCTGAGAAATGTATCAACTAATTGTATCAACTAAATAAGTAGCAAATTGTTTAGCGTTTGAATTACTGAGCTGCCAGACTTAAACATCAGAGACAGGAACATTAAACTTAGTTTTTGGAAAAACCATAAGAAATAAAAGATAGAAAGCAATTGAATAAAGTCTTTATTTCTGGTGAACAATCTGAAAAACAATTGAACTGAAAAAAGTGTTTGGAAGGTGAACAACCCCTTTAAGGTCATAGGGCGGCTGTATCATTTGGTATATAACATACATCCAAGTATCTGCTCCAGCTTGCCCAGGTGCTCCCCAAATTCTCTCATCATTTTAAAGGGGGTCACCTTTAAATTAACTTAATATGTCATGTTATGTCCTATTTTTAGCAACTTTTCAAATGGTCTTTTTCAGACATTGTTTTATAGTTTTTGAATTATTTGCCTTCGTCTTCTGCCTTTTTCCCAGCTTTCAATTGGGCTCACTGAAGCTAGCAGCTAAAAAAACTATTATTGTTCATTTTTATTACTTATTTTTCTATTCAGGCCCTCTTCTTTTTATCTGCCAGTCCACAATTAAAACCACTGTATGGCTTCAAATAGGACCATAGCAACCAGGTAGCTGCTAAGAAGCCAAGCTGGAGAGGTTCTGAACAGGAAAAGCTAAATAATTCAATAACCACAAAAAATTTACAAAAAAGTGACAATTGTCACTTAAAAGTTCATGTGAATTAGCCTTTAAAATAATCCAGCTCAGTTTGTCGCACTACAGGCAAAAAGCTGGGCACTGTACATCATTTCTAGAATAATGCCTTATTGGGTTTGAATTGACATTTATACTACTGGCAATTTTTACATATAGAAAGGAATTTGCCAGGCAAAAGCACAGCAGGGGTGAGAGTAATGTCCAGTCCAGTTAGAAAATTGATATTTTCTAAAAGCATACACTGAATATAGTCTGCACTTTCAAAACATGCCACCATTCCATGAAAGCATGATACCCATCTTTCTTCTGGTAGGGTTTGTTGGGTCATTCATGGATATGCATTGTCTTAAGTTCCATGGAACAATATTTGGCCAATTTACCAAATTCCAGTTTTTACTGCCATTCAAGTTTTTTGCAAAAACTTATAAACGCAAAAGTTTGAGATTTATTGTGCACAAAAAGCTGAAATGTAAAAAGTTCAAGTAGAAGTCAATGGGAACTGTCCTAGGCAAAATGTAAACACCATTTTTAAAATTTGATTGACTTGGAATTTTTTTCTGAAAGTTGATAGACTCATTGGAACTGTGATTTTGCGGACTTCAAGTTTTTTTTCATGTTTTTAATTGATCAAGTCTTTGAGACTCTAGATTTTAATAATTAAGTGTGAGTTTTACTGGGGTTTTTCCCAATCTAAAAGAAAAAACACCCTTCAAATTCAGAAATTAGATTTTTGATAAATAGGATGCCTCTTGTTTATTTTATTGTGCAAGACAAAAATAAATTGTATTTAAACAAAATATATTGTGGTTTCAGTGGTCCTTTCGGACTACTATGCCATTTAGACAATATTACTTGATATTGGGGGGTAGGAATCAATAAAAAGAGTGACATTTTCTTACCATGATTTGGATTTCTCTATTGCACACTTGTAGGTCATGCTCGTTGTTCACATACATGCGTTTAAGTGCTCGGCGCATCCCATTGCTGGTGCGAACAAGAAACACGAGTGCAAATCCACCTGTATAAGACACACAAGGTTATTAATCAATACTTGCAAAGTAAAAGCAAATACATTGTACATTTCTATAAGACTTAGCTATTTGCAACTTCAGACCGGACTGTGCTTCTTTATTAATTAATGGCCTGATGTCTGTTCCAGACTGTTTAAAATGTCCTCACTCATTATCATTGCTCACATTTCAATCATGGCTCTTCTGTCGGGATGCTGTCCTAAGGGTGATGCGTAGGTTACTGAACAAGAATATTTTCCTACCACCTGGGGACACATTCTATTATTAAGCGTCTGCAATGTGATTATATTTCTGAAGCTTATCCAGGTTATTTTTAACTGGTACCAAACAGCCCTTGATAAAGAGGTTGGTGCAATACGATTACAACTGCTGCAAAATTATTGGCATTATTAGAATGTGAAGCTTTGTTAAAGGGGAACTATTGCGAAAATGAAAATTTAATATTAGCTTCAGCATACTGAAATAAGAAACGTTCTAAATACAATCAATTAAAAATGATGTGCCGTTTCTGAAATAATCAAGTTTATCTGCACTATTCTTCTCTCAGCATCTGTTTCTCCTAATTCTGTCTTCATTCAGGAGTTGGGTGTCTGATGAACGATCCAATATATCTTATAGGGGGGCTCCTTTTGCCGAGAAGATATATTAGAGCTCACTATTAAAATCACCAGACATCATGTCTCTTTACATGCACGATTTGTGCAAAAGGCAAGTTATTTTGTTAGATTTTGTTTGCACTGGAATCAGTTATTTAAGTGAGCTCTAATTCATCTGGTAGGAAAGAAAGCCACCCTATTAGATATATTGGATCATTATGATCAGGCATAAAATGTCTATAGTGTTTGGTGTCTTATCCCTCAATGTGCACCTCTCTATTGTATGGTCTCAACTAAATATTATATACATTAATGTGTGTGTTTTATACCTTGGCTGGTTTGATAGTTGTTGTGCACTTTAATGTAATATTTTATTTATAAGGCACAGTGTCTCTATTATTGTCTAACAGGCAGAACAAAATATTAAGCAGAAGGAAAATAAAGAGAACGCAATGGTCAGAGGGACCTGCTTATAACATGAGTACAGAAAACCCTTATTGATCTGCTCTAAAAGAGTAAATGCACCTTTGCTATTAGAATAGATTGTCTGTGATGCAAAATTAAGTGCAGATCAGTTATGGTTTTAAATTTTCCATAAGACCAGGTAAACCTAAATAGTGGGCTGGGGGCCAGATAAAAGCAACCTCGTTTTACCATAACCCATCCCACAACTCTCTGGTATATGATACAAAGAGTTCAATTTAAATGGGAAAAGTTACAGAACTTGTAAAAGATCCTGGAGGAAAATTGTTTTCTGTCAGCCACCATGGATTTTCTGTACCCAGCCCCAGACACCTTCATACATTACTTAGCAATGACAGCTGGATACTAGCACAGGTCCAGCATGAACTAACTACAGGTTTAGCGTGAACTAACTACAGGTTTAGCGTGAACTAACTACAGCTTCAGCGTGAACTAACTACAGGTCCAGCGTGAACTAACTACAGGTTCAGCGTGAACTAACTACAGGTTCAGCGTGAACTAACTACAGCTTCAGCGTGAACTAACTACAGCTTCAGCGTGAACTAACTACAGCTTCAGCGTGAACTAACTACATCTTCAGCGTGAACTAACTACAGCTTCAGCGTGAACTGACTACAGCTTCAGCGTGAACTAACTACAGCTTCAGCGTGAACTAACTACAGCTTCAGCGTGAACTAACTACAGCTTCAGCGTGAACTAACTACAGCTTCAGCGTGAACTAACTACAGCTTCAGCGTGAACTAACTACAGCTTCAGCGTGAACTAACTACAGCTTCAGCGTGAACTAACTACAGCTTCAGCGTGAACTAACTACAGGTTCAGCGTGAACTAACTACAGGCCCAGCGTGAGCTAACTACAAGTTAAGCGTGAGCTAACTACAGGTAAAGCGTGAATTAACTACAGGTTCAGCGTGAATTAACTACAGATTCAGCATGAATTAACTACAGATTCAGCGTGAATTAACTACAGTTTCAGCGTGAATTAACTACAGGTTCAGCGTGAACTAACTACAGGTTCAGCGTGAATTAACTACAGGTTCAGCGTGAATTAACTACAGGTTCAGCGTGAACTAACTACAGCTTCAGCGTGAACTAACTACAGCTTCAGCGTGAACTAACTACAGCTTCAGCGTGAACTAACTACAGCTTCAGCGTGAACTAACTACAGCTTCAGCGTGAACTAACTACAGCTTCAGCGAGAGCTAACTACAGCTTCAGCGAGAGCTAACTACAGCTTCAGCGAGAGCTAACTACAGGTCCAGCGAGAGCTAACTACAGGTCCAGCGAGAGCTAACTACAGGTCCAGCGTGAGCTAACTTCAGGTTCAGCGTGAACTAACTACAGGTTCAGCGTGAACTAACTACAGGTTCAGCGTGAACTAACTACAGGTTCAGCGTGAACTAACTACAGGTTCAGCGTGAACTAACTACAGGTTCAGCGTGAACTAACTACAGGTTCAGCGTGAACTAACTACAGGTTCAGCGTGAACTAACTACAGGTTCAGCGAGAGCTAACTACAGGTCCAGCGTGAGCTAACTTCAGGTTCAGCGTGAACTAACTACAGGTTCAGCGTGAACTAACTACAGGTTCAGCGTGAACTAACTACAGGTTCAGCGTGAACTAACTACAGGTTCAGCGTGAACTAACTACAGGTTCAGCGTGAACTAACTACAGGTTCAGCGTGAACTAACTACAGGTTCAGCGTGAACTAACTACAGGTTCAGCGTGAACTAACTACAGGTTCAGCGTGAACTAACTACAGGTTCAGCGTGAACTAACTACAGGTTCAGCGTGAACTAACTACAGGCCCAGCGTGAGCTAACTACAGGTAAAGCGTGAACTAACTACAGCTTCAGCGTGAACTGACTACAGCTTCAGCGTGAACTAACTACAGCTTCAGCGTGAACTAACTACAGCTTCAGCGTGAACTAACTACAGCTTCAGCGTGAACTAACTACAGCTTCAGCGTGAACTAACTACAGCTTCAGCGTGAACTAACTACAGCTTCAGCGTGAACTAACTACAGCTTCAGCGTGAACTAACTACAGCTTCAGCGTGAACTAACTACAGGCCCAGCGTGAGCTAACTACAAGTTAAGCGTGAGCTAACTACAGGTAAAGCGTGAATTAACTACAGGTTCAGCGTGAATTAACTACAGATTCAGCGTGAATTAACTACAGATTCAGCGTGAATTAACTACAGGTTCAGCGTGAACTAACTACAGGTTCAGCGTGAATTAACTACAGGTTCAGGGTGAACTAACTACAGGTTCAGCGTGAACTAACTACAGGTCCAGCATGAACTAAATACAGGTTCAGCATAAGGTCAACAACCAAGACAATACTTTAGATTTTGCTGAAAGTATGTACATGCATGGATTTGCTGCAATTTTGTTTTGCGAAAATTTGTCATGGGGAAAAATCGCCTAAAAAAAACCACCCATTGACTTAAAGCGGTGGTTCACCTTCAATTTAACTTTAAGTATGTTTTACAATGACCAAGTCTAACCAACTTTTCAATTGGTCTTCATTATTTTTTTTTTATATAGTTTTTAAATTATTTGCTTTCTGCTTCTGAATCTTTCCAGCTTTAAAATGGGGGTCATTGACAATCTACAAAAAAAGACTCCGTAAGACTACACATGTGATGTTACTGTGAGTTTTTGTTGCTCATATTACTATTCAGACCGTCCCCTAATTATATTCCAGTCTCTTATTCAGATGAATGCATGGTCGCTACGGTAATTTGGACTTGCTGAGATTGCAAACTGTAGAGCTGCGAATAAAAGGCTAAATTACTCAAAAACCACAAATAATAAAAAGAATAAAAACCAACTGCAAATTGTCCCAGAATATCAATCTCTGCATCATAGTAAAAGTTAGCTCAAAGGTAAACAACCCCTTTAATAATGCATTAGGATAAAAAAAAAAAAAGGTGCCATAAGAAAAAATGGCCATTGACTTTAATGCATTAGGACAAAAAAGTCGACATAAGAAAAAAACGCCAATTTACTTTGATGCAATTTGAGAAAAAGTCACCAGAAGAAAATAATAGCCATTGAGTTTAATGCATTAGGCCAAAAAAAGGCGCCTTAAAGGGGAAGGAAACCTAGTCGGCGCAAACCTCCCACCCCCCCTCCCGTTTGTTGCTCAACAAACAGGAGGGGGGGTGGGGGGTTTGCGCCGACTAGGTTTCCTTCCCCTTTAAGAAAAAAACGCCCATTGACTTTAAAGGGGACCCGTCACCCAAAAAAAATATTCAAAATCCTATTTTATCACATCAGTCAAGCAAAATGAACTTTAATTACACTATATAAATTATTTGAATTTTGTTTCCTTCAGTCTGGGAATTCAAAATGATAGCAAGCAGGCAGCAGCCATTTTGTGCACACTGTTATTAAGACAAGCCTTGTATCATCTTGTGCACCAGAATGGGGGACACAATGTCCATCCCCATGCCCTGGTTACACAATTAAATGGTGAAGAGAACAGGGGAATGTGGGGAGAGCAGTGACATGTAGGAAGTGCTGAATGAAAAGTGAAAGTAATTGTCTGCCCCGCCTCTATGCCCATGGCATAGAGGAGGGGCAGACAATACTTGATTGACAGCTGAAATTTTTAAATGAGCTTACAACAGCTATGAATGCTTTGATAAAAAAATGAAATTGGATTTCATGTTTAATTTGAAAAGGACTTTTATTATACAGATTTTTGTGTCTGGGTGACAGGTCCACTTTAATGCATTAGGACAAAATAGTCGGCATAAGAAAAATGGGCATTGGCATTTGGAACGAGAAAAAACACGTAAAAATTGTCGCTCGTAAAAACGCCAATTGACTCCAATGCGCTTCATGAAGTTTAGCAATTTTTTACCGAAGCAAAACGAGACAGATCTGCTCATCACTACTCGGGTACTCATGCATCACATATACCAGCTTTAACAATGGTGCCAGCTGATCTTACAATTCATCGTACATATCACTGCACTGTAAATCTATTCCAGGTGGTGAATAATGTACAAAGAATTGAACCTGAGTGGGCGGTAGAGTCATAGGTTGTCCATATATTATTGGTCACATCTCTATAGCCATGGAAGTAGAAAGCGGTTACATTACAGCAGAGACTATTTCTGTATAACTGTCAGTAACACTATAAAATCTATTGTTAAGGACCAGATTAAGATGTGCTCACAAACAAATGTCTGTTGAGCTCATAGGACAGTTTGAGGGGCTTAAAATTCTACTGGCATATCTAGCATATGAGCCTCAAACATGACTAATAGCCCTATGCTGTATTTCCGCGTGATGCCTTCGATGGGGAGCATGAATGTGCAGAAGGACCTGTTGTACCCCATGAGTAAATAAATACATGCCCAGCAGATAACTGGCACACCTATGAGTGCCGGAGGGTACGAAACGCGTAAGGTGGGCCGTGTGGGGTCAGTATGTATCTAATTTTTTAATGCAATCTTGAATAAACATTTTGTTTTTACTTATGAAAAGCCTGGGGACATATATCTTTGGATATAACCTTTTGTCAGCAGATAACTGGCACCATAATGCCAATAAACTAGCTCATCCTTATTGCTGTGAGATGGTTAGTTATGTCAACTGGCAAATAAATGTCCATATCACTTGTTAGTAAGCGCAACTTATAAATTTCAATTTTGTGTTTGGAAAGAAGCCGTGAATAAGCAGAGTTACTGTGTGCATACAAAAATAATCATTTTGAGTGAGTGTTTGTAAGGCTGGTGTGGTTGTCATCGATACAGTCTCAGTCGTCTTCTCTTTATCACTTTCATCCAAATGGGTACACAATTCTAAAAATGATAAAAAGCAGGGTTCCTCTTTCATTAAGCAGATAGTAGATTATAGCAGACAGTTGCTTGCGTCAGCAAAGAAAATCTCCATAAACTGTGAATTATCCCTACTTTGAGACTAGTTTTGCCTGCAAACCTTGTACATACCTCCTAACATTTTGGAAATAGAAAGAGGGACAAAACGATTTTCAGAGTGGAGTGCGGCAACATTTTTGATCACGCCCATTTTGTGGTAACACCCCCCCTAGTTTCCATGTATATTTTATAAAATTTGGCAGGTTATGAAAAGTTTGAACACATTTCTGTGTTTTTTATGTGTTATTACAGTTTTGCTAAAGAAGGTGAATTGCCCTTTAAGCTGCGAGTCTGAGTTCTCCCAAGAGACCTGCTTATCTTAAAATGTTACAAAAGTATCTTAGTATCTATTCTGGGGTCTGTGCCAAAGCCAATTAAGTTAGAAATGTATCTTTTTCTGGCTGTGCAGTGCGGGAGATCAAAGTGAAAGTCGGGACATTTCAGTAACAAACCGAGGACTGCAGGCTGAGCTGTCAAAATCGGGACTGTCCCGTGAAAAATGGGACAGTTGGGAGGAATGCTTGTAGATGAGCCCATACGAGCTAGCTGTTATTGATGGGCAAATTTATTTGGCAGACACTCATTCGTCAGAATTGTTGCCGGCGTCAATTTCCATGCCAGCGAATTGATGATGACGTTGAAAATTGCGTTTCGGAAATTTTGTGCCTGTTTCTAATTTCGAGTCTAAGCGAAACGGGACAAATTCGCCCATCACTGCTAGCTGTGTATCCTAGGCTGACTTCGTAAAAGAGTCCATACAGTAGCCATTAAAAGCTACCAACTCAGGACAAACTGGCTGCTTATAGGCCCATACAGGCATGGGCCAAACTGGCCAAATATCAATCTAGCAGGTCTGGTTTTCCAGTGTGGGTGAAGAACTCATTGGTACTTTGATGTGGTCCTTTCCCTGACAGTCTGCACTGAAAGCAATTATGGTCTGATCATTTGGCCCTGACAAACATCAAGGTGGGCATATCGAGGAAAGGTCTGCTCGTTTGATAACCTAGCCAAAGAGCGTATTCTTTAGGTGTATGGTCAGTTAAAAACAAAATTAATTATTACTGACTTATAACAATATAGATTTCATCTCTGCGAGTTTAACAGAAACGCTTCCATAAACCAGACAAGTGGCCCCTAAATTATTTTGGAAATAGTCTTGCATTTCTTTCAAGCTTTAACTTTGTGATTCAACATGCAAAGCAGTTTTATGAAATCTTATTTTGAAAGGTTGATCTCAGAGGCCTGCCACTGTTGCACGTGATGGAGCATGGGAGAGTATGACAAATATTGTGTGTATTTTTATAAGGCTGTCAGGAAATGGCTGAGCAAACAGTGTTTTGGCAGAGTTTATGGCAAGGCCTGACCCAAGCTGCATTCCTAGTGATCAAACACAGTCCAAAGATAAGAATGGCCGCACCCTGGTCAGTCTTCAGATGGTGGGATCATGGGCTATACATCCCTGTTTTTCCTTCTCTTACAGGAGAAGGAAAGGCTAAAATTAATTAAGCTTTATCAGAAAGGTCTATATAAATACACCAGTAAACCCTCAAAGTAATGCTGCTCTGAATCCTCTGTCAAAAGAAACACCACGATTATTTCCTTCTATTGTGTACACATGGGCTTCTGTATCAGACTTCCTGTTTTCAGCATAATCCTCCAGGGCTAGGGCTTGAGCATGCTCAGTCTGCTCCTTTCCCCCTCCCTGCTGTAATCTGAGCCCAGAGCTATGAGTGAGCAGGGAAAGACTCAGGCAGGAAGTGATATCACACCAAGCTAATATGGCAGCAGCTATACTAAACAAACAGAGAGCTTCTAGAGCAGTTTACTCAGTTATGGTGAAACATTCTGCAGAATAAATATAGCTCTCCAGCTTCCAATATTGTGGATAATCTATTGACAAACTGCCTAATTTTTCCTTCTCCTTTAAATGGGGACTACAGTAAACAGAGAACTTGCGTCTAAACTATCAGCATTGATATGTGCTCCTATTTTACAGAGGTCCGTTATGTTATGGGGGGTAACAACTGTGTTACAGATATGGGATTAATCTAGTTTTTCTTTTTTATACTTTGCAAAACCATGCTTTAGGGCTACTAAAACATTTAATAATCAAAAAAGAAAAACAAGCAGAATTGTTTTTCTATCAATATATACGGATGATAGCACAGATAGGGACAAAGACAAGCTACTGTTACAGAGAAAAGGTAAATCGGTCAGCCAGAAATTTAGCATTGTTTGTTATATATTGGAAATAGCAATTGTATTTCAGAATTTTCCGTATATCAGGTGTTCAGACAACAGATCCAACACCTGTCACAGAGGATCAAGCGGGTTACTGATGGCTGCCCTAGTAAGGATGCATAATTCCAATGACTTCCACTAAGATACAATATATGGCAATTTATTGCTGAGCTTATAACTGGGTCTTGCTGACTTTTTAATAGGACGTTTGAAAAGCTAAGCTATCTACAAAATCAGATTTTGTACATTATGATTTGGGCTTATGTACCAGCCCAAGACAAACACATCCCTATAGATGTAAATATCTGTTTCTCTAAAGATGCCCCAGTAGCTCCCCATCTTCTTTTCTGCTGATTCACTGCACATGCTCTGTGCTGCTGTCACTTACTGAGCTAAGGGACCAACTCACTATATATGGTGTATAAAGAACATTTAAAGGAGACATATAGGATAAATGAAAAAAAACAATAGTTTTGTAAGCAATTATGAATTATATATGGTGTTGCTTTTACATGGTGCTAAAATTTTTTATTATCTTTAAAAATAGTCCCTTTATTGGAACTCCCTATATATGTTCTCTGTTCCCCGTCTGTGTTTCAAATGAGGGGTGGGCGTGTCCTAACGGTCCCTGCCAGAAGCACAGTAGGAGGGGGACAGCCAATCACAGCCTTTCAGTAACACAAGCACAGACAGGCTTTATTTCCCTATCAGGTCCTGCTAGCTGCTGATTGGTTCCTGCTCAGCAGTGCAGTGAGCTGAGTGCCGCTGGCTCCTCTGCACAGCCTGGGAATTCAGGGAGCAGGAAGTGGAAGAAAGGAGGGATTATTAGAGTTTTTGCAGAAATATTCAATAAATCAGCCTGAAACACTACTTTTTATGCACAATTCTTCTATATCTAAAGGCGTTTAATGCACTGGTACATTCTTATTTTTTACACAAAAGGTCTCCTTTAAGGCTACTTTTTTCAGTTTCTCTATATGGCTTCAGGATAATTGGACTAATTGTGGTTGAATCCCGTCATATCCACTCCATTTGTAGTGAATGGGCATTTTAGGTGAGATTGGCAGATAGGAACTTTCAGCATACATGTCAGAAGGGATATTTTTGTCTTCGGCACCAAGATGCCTTTTGTAAATACTCCAGTAGAGTTCACAAAGATGCTCCAGCAAGTGTGGTCATTGGCTACAAGATCACCTAGAAGGGCATATGTTTAACACTGGCCAATATTATAAGCCTCCATCTCCAGTACAACCGATAGTAACACAATGACCCAAATGAATATAGCCTGTTGTTCACACTGTGACCTCCCATGAGTCTGTTTGAGAGCTCCCTAAGACAGCTAAATACAGTGGCAGAGGTAAAAGAGGTGATAAAAATGTTATGAATAGAATGACGTGGAGGGCTGATCTAAGCCAGTAAAATATGATAAGGGCCACAGCTACCCAAAAAGGACCCATGTAAGCTACAAAAAATAAACATACATCATAACAGGGAGTTAAACAACCTCTTAACTAAATACATTTTGCAGTTTTAATACAATTGACATCAAACCAAAACAAATTTAGTCAAAAAACATAGCATAACTAAAAACCCAAATAACATGTGACAAAGAATGGGAGGGGGGGATTTGGTGGCCACCAAAATACCTGTTTGTTATCAGGCCCCGACTGGCAAATCTGTGGGTTCTGGCAAATGCCAGAGGGGCTGCTGTATGGTTGCATAGAAAGTTACCATATAGTGGGCTGGTACGGGGCTGTTTGGGCCTCTGTGTACTTGGAATGGCAGGGCCTAATTTGACTCCCATTACTCCAGGCCTGTTTGTTATGCTGGCTTTGGACATGGCAATGTTAGCTCTGTCTATGGCTTTAAAGTCTGGTGACTTTCAGGGGTTGGATTCCGTTTGGGCTAAACTCTTGGACTGGCCCAAAATCCTATAAAAAGTGGAAATGTCAAAAGTTTCTGACTTTTCACCCCATTGTCCATCTGTTTAGTACCTTCACAGTTCAAAAGGGCTCCCAAGAAATACTGCACTGCACATGTTTTAAAAATAAAAAAAAGTGGCACCATGGCCCTTGGTGAATGGTAAGCAGCTTTGTTTTTTGGCATTCCTTATCGTTTAAGATAGCAGTCGTTTAAGAAATAATTATTATTCACAAAAGTAGGAGAGAAAATAAACCCAGCTTACAATATGTTAGTATTAGTATACTACTGTATAAAGTTATAGAACTGCTTTTCTTTCTACAATTTATGTTTAATTTACAGTCCCTGATTATGAGATCAACGCACGTCTAACCCGTTTCCTTTTTTTTTTTTTTTTAATTTCCTAGTACACTCTAATTATCATATTTATTGCCATTTATAGACTTGCTCAGCAGGACACAAATAGCAATGCTCAGTCTATCCATGTCGATTTACGGATTCCTTAACTTGTTTCCCAAGGCTTGTCAGTATTTGTATGGGTAGGGTAAGCCAATTTAAAAAAATGTAGAACTCAATTTTGTCTTTAAAAGCCAATTCCAAGATACACAAAAATCTCAATATCGTGCTGCAGCTCGACCTGCCCTGCAGTTTCAGACATGACCCCAAAGATAATGGGATATTTGCTGCTTTACTTACTCAGGGCCACGCCTGTACTGAAACACCCACTTTCTAAATATTTAGAGTTCCTTCTTAAAGGAAAACTATACCCCCAAAATGAATACTTGAAAAACAGATAATGTATATCAAATTAAGTGGCATATTAAAGAATCCTATCAAACTGGTATATATATTTAAGTAAATCTTGCCCTTTTACATCTCTGGCCTTGAGCCACCATTTTGTGATAGTCTGTGTGCTGCCTCAGAGATCACCTGACCAGAAATAATACAACTCTAACTGTAACAGGAAGAAGCGTTGAAGCAAAATACAGAACTCGGTCTGTTAATTGGTTCATGTGACCTAACGAGTATGGTTTGTTTGGTGTGTTTGTGTGCACTGGGGGGGCTGCCTTATTATTTTAAAATGGCAGTTTTCTATTTATGATTACCCAATGGCACATACTAGTTTTCCTTTCTAGTACCATACTAGTTCTTTCTGTGTGATGATACAATCACAAGTGGTCTAACACTTGACTCCCGTAACCCAATAAGAAGGTTACAAATACCTCTATATGTAAAGATTGAGATATGTCAGAAATAGGAGACCTCTTCTAACTTTCACATGGACTGGCCTTTAAGGTGGGCTTGAAGGAATATCTACAAGACCAGGTAAGTATTTAGCACCAAACCTCACCTATTCACAAGTTTGGAAACCTAAGCAATAAGGACATGTTATGGGAAGGAAGACTTTACTAAAACTGCACTCTGTATATTAATTTTAAAGAATTTTAAAGAAGCCGAAACCCAATCCAAATCCTGTATTTTGTGCATCCCTAGTACAATCAAGTACAGGGTACGGTTTTATTATTAGAGAAAAATGAAATCATTAAGAACATTAGAAACGTAAAATTAGAATTATTTGCTTTCTGTAATTTAAAGCATTTGAGTATTGTATTCCCAGGTAAGTGATCTCATACCTGCAATATTTATAGCCAAACTACAAATGATTGCTGCTTGGATACATTTCAGATAAAAATCAGTGGCTCTGGTTTGTGCCATAACAAATAAAGGAACCTTTTCCGTACGACTGAACAATCCTATCTTGAAAGGGATGAATATCTGTTTGTATCCTACTGCCAGACTATTTTTCTGCCTCGGTAAGTGTTCAGCATTTGTGCTTGGATTCCTAGGCCCAAATCCATCACCACGACCATCTCCATGGAAACTACACAAGCAGCATCCTGGGTACCAAAGGCCTGATGTGAAGGTTTTTTTTTGCCTAATTGCTATTTTTAAACTAAGAATAACGAAGAGGTAGTGTGATATGGATTTTTTTCTGGTTTGTTCTTATGATTGTATATCAAAGTGCCCAGGCCTCTGCACTGGATGTTTATGAAATATGAAAAGATCAGGTAGGTTTTATTTTAGAGATAAACTGCAAAACACATTAAATACACATGGGTTACCCCTGCTTTAGCAGCTCTGTGTGCTGGTAGATTTTTCTATATACCATGAAATAGCCAAAATCCGGCATTCTAATTGCTCCTCCGCAACATAAGGGGGCACATTTATCAAGGGTCGAAGTGAAAATTCAATTCGAAATTTGAATTTTCGATTTTTTTTATGGTCAAAACTGTCAAATTCGACTAGGGAGTTATTGAAATTCAATTCAACATTTTAAGAAAATTTTAATTTGATTTTCAAGATTTATCATACTCTGGCCTCTTAAGAACACGAATTTTGACTATTTGCGACCTTATACCTGCCAAATTGCTGTTTAAGTCAATGGGAGAGTTTCAGGGATCAATTTGGAGTTGCTTGCAGCCTTCCTGACAGAGTTTTGTTCGGAGAAAAAACTTGAATCTGATTTTTTAAATTCAAATCGAATTCGATTCGAGTTTTCAGGTCCATCTAATTAATGCGAATACATTTCAATTGGTCGAATTTAGAATTTATGGGAGTTTAGGGGAGTTTTTAAAAACTCGCATAAATTTGAAATTCGACCTTTTGCCCCTAGGAATGAAGTCACACCTCCTGTGAGGTCACTGAGGAGTGATGTCATACAGTTTTAGGCATGCTGGGCTCCTATGCCAGCAGTGGGCCCCAAACTACATGACATGTTCAAAACAAGCTGTTCACTTAAAGGAGAAACAACATCCCCAATAAGAAATGCCCTTATCTACTACCCTAGGTACTCTCTCCCTGCGTCCCTCCTGCATAGTTTGTTAAGCCCTGAAAGTGCCCCTAAGAATTTGCTCAAGTATTGGTGCAGAATAAGTGTTGTGGAGCTCATGGGCGCCATGTTGTGGATCTCCGGTCTTCTTTTGGTCCTCTGCCTTCTCTTCGGCAATTTCCAGCACCCAATATGGCGCTCACTTACAGACCAGTGATCCTGCATGGATACGTGACTCTTAGGGGCAATTTCAGGGGTAACAAACTATGAGGGAGAAAGCAGGGAGGGGGGGGGGACTACTACTATTACTAGGGTAGTAGGTAGGGGTTTTTCTTATTGGGGGGTTTAGTTCTCCTTTAAAAAACTTGCAACTGTTTAACCAACTTTTTATAACCATCAGTCTGAACCTTTTAAGCAACAAGCACAAATTAAGAGTGTACTTTACAAGCCATATATAGGAATGTACTGGCCCCAAACCCTGATGTAGATAGAGCAATGGCTAATGGCTAAGGAGTTAGTTAATGAAGAAATGATAGTGATTTAATGATACTCCATATAGCCACCAGCATAACTAAATAAACTGGTGAAATATAAAAGGGAGCATAAAGGGAGTAATTATAGGTTTTACAGTATGAAATAAAAGATTTTAGAGGTTACCAGCCAATTTTCACTTGACACAAAGGACCTCACTAAAGGTTACATTTAAGTGATAACAGATAAATAAGTATGAGAATATTTAAGTAATGATGTTACTCCTGGATTACATGGAGAATAATATACAGATATGGGATCTGTTATGCAGAATGCTCATGACCTGGGGTCTTTCTGTAATAAGGATCTAAATATCTACTAAAAATCATTTAAACATTGTGTGTACCCTTAATTAATCATTGGGTATAATTCATGTATTGTTTTATTATTACAGACAAAAAGGAAATAATTAAAAAAAAAATTAATTATTTGATTAAAATGTCTTTGGGAGATGGCCTTTCTGTAAATCACAGCTTTATGGATAATGGGTTTGTGGATAACGGATCTTATGCCTGTACCTCCCTAATGTAATACAATGATATGAAATCTCTTTTTATAATTAATGACATCCACTGATCACCATATATAGCATGTTTTATAGTGTATGGGATCCCTTATCCAGAAACCAAATATTCAGAAGCTCTGAATTCTGGGAATGTCATCTCCCCCATTTTAAGCAAAAAATTCTGATATCTTGCTCTATAATAAACAGTCCCTTGTACTTGATGATAACCCAGCTGCATATATCTACAGAGCAAAACAATTCTATTTAGTTTATTAGCAGCCTTAAAGAATTGGCGATCCAACCTCAGGTCTCAAGTATTACAGATAACAGATCCCATACCAGTATATGTAAATTCATCTGTTTGAAATAGCAAAACTATTTAGTAACTTACAGGTGGAGCAATTTAGCTTTTTAGCAGTGATGTGCATACATCAGCAAAACCTTTATACGGTGATCGCCAACCAGTGGTTTGTGGGTAATAAGTTACTTGGATGTTGCTTTCATGGGCCTTAAAGCAGGCGCTTATTTTTTAATTCTTGACTTGGAGGAAAGTTTTGGTTGGATAAAACCATGTGCACTGCCAAACAAAGCCTCCTGTAGGCTTCCAGGGCACATAGGGGCTACCAAATAGCTTCTGAAGTTCCATTACTTGTGTTGCAGAGATGAAACCCTGAACACATTTAAAATGTGTACTATAAGTAGTAGCACAAAAATGTCCCTTCGGTTTGAGTCCTGCGAGGGTCAATTTTTTGGAACCCGTAACCGACCCACAACCTGCAATCCGCAACCCGGACCCGCAACCCACATTCTTACCCGCTTGGACCCGCTACCCGACCCACAAGTACTTTATCCACAACCCGGACCCGCGACCTGCTTCATCAAGAATCAGGAAGTGCTGTCGTTGTAAACCGGAAGTGACATCATCGAAGTAGGCATGATCAGAAAAAAGGAGTAAAAATCAATTATTGAGAAGACCCGCAGCCCGCAGAACTGCGTCTATACCCGCAACCGGAACTTCTACCCACAACCCGCAGGGTATCGCAGGCTTTTGCGGGTAACCCACAGATACCTGATCCGCTGCAGGATTCTACCTTATGGTCACCTAAACTCTGCAACATATTTAAAGGCTGGTTTTAGATTGTTCACCAGAAATAAAGACCTTTTCCAATTACTTTCTATTTTCTATTTGCGACCGTTTTTCTAATATTGAAGTGTAAAGATTCATTTTTTACCTTGTAAATCAGCTCTGGGAGGAGGGGTGGCCAACTCTTTAACTGTGTTGAATGAAAATAACTGAACTGAAAAGTGTTTGGAAGGTGAACAACCCCTTATACTGACGAGAATGAAGTCCCCGGCCGGGGGGGGTGCTCTTTCACAGATAAAAAACCAACAGCTTTTCTAAAAACATACGTTTGCCGCACCAGGGGGAGTAGCAGAGAAACATACAATATTTATATACAGGGTCCATCTCAATAATATTTTTTATGGGTCAACTTTCTGTACATTCAAAACTTCACCTCTCCCTCTCTCGCTTCATATTTAAATTTACACATATTAGAGGGAGCTGCCATGTTGCTTGCTTGCCTTACCTAGGACAGTCTGTAGAGACAGCAGCAGCTCTAGCTGTCATTAATACTTTGTTTGCCAATACTAAGGCATTTTCCATCTTCTGTAATAAAATAGCACAAAGCAGCCCCTGCCACCGATATGTTTTATACTGTATGTGTTCAAAGACGATTCTGATTACACAACACTTTCCTTTAAGGGCAAAAACAAAGGCAGAAGAAACCAAACACTGTACATTTGCCTGCACAAGCCTTTTCCAATGAACAAGTAACTCAACTTAGACCTAAAGGGGTTGTTCACCTTCCAAACACTTTTTTCGGTTCAGTTCTTTTCAGGTTGTTCACAATAAACAAAGCCTTTTCTCAATTGCTTTCCATCTTTTATTTTTTACCATTTTCCCAAAATGTAAGTCTAAAGTTTAATGTTTACATCTCTAGTGTTTCAGTCCGGCAGCTAAGTGATCCAGCAGCAGATTCTGAATGGTTACAATTTGCTACATTAAGTTGACAATGAGTTGCTACAATGAGTTGCTACAATGAGTTGCTACAATGAGTTGCTACAATGAGTTGCTACATTTCTCAGCAGTATCTGCCGAATATTAGCATCTATTGTATCAATTCTAACAGCTGCCTTTAAAGGCGTTGTTCACCATCCAAACACTTTTTCCACTTTTTCCCCAGAAATAAAGACTTTTTTCAATTTACTTTCCATTATTTATATTTTACTGTTTTTCAAAAATCTAAGTTTTAAGTTGAATGTTCCTGTCTCTGGTGTTTGAGTCTGGCAGCTCAGTAATTTAGGTGCAGACTCTAAACTGTTACAGTTTTGCAACATTTATATTTATCAAGGGTCGAATTTCTAATTGAAAAAAACTTCGAAATTCGAATTCAAAAAGACCAACCGAAATTAAGTCAGTTTTTTTTTTGCTCAAATAGGTCCATTTTCGATCGAATAGGTCCGTATTCGCCCCCAAATTCGAATCATACGAATCTAAGGCATAGCGCATTCGATCGAATTCTATTAGAAGGTTTTCCCAAAGAAATCGTTTGATTTTTCAAAGTCTACCAATTGACTCCATATGGGTTCTAGGAGGTCCCCCATAGGCTAAAACAGTAATTCGTCAGGTTTTAGATGGCAAATGGTTGAAGACTAATTTTTAAAGAGACCGTACATGATAAATTTCGATATTCGAATTTTTGATTTTTATTCGAATCGAATTTGGACTATTCCCTAGTCGGAGTATACAAAAAATAGCTCGAAATTCATTTTTTTTTTTTTTCATTTGAAAATTCACCTTGACCTTTGATAAATCTGCCCCTTAGTTGATACATTTCTCAGCAGCATCTCTGGAGTATTAGCAACTATTGTTTCAATCCTAACAGCTGCCTGTAGTGAAACTCAGAGATTGTACTCAGCAGGGACAAAGATAAGAAATGTATCAACTAAATGTATCAATTTAGAACAGTTTACAGGGTCGGCGACCCCCCCCCTCAAAGAGCTGCTTTAGAAGGTGAAAAATTACACTTTACACTTCAAAACAGTTACACATAGAAAATAGAAGTAATTGGAATTGGTCGTTATTTCTGGTGATCTATCTGAAAACGACTGGTGAACAGGTGAACTACCCCTATAAAGGATCTCGGGGATTCTGCTCAGCAGGGACAAAGATAAATGTAACATTTAAAATTTGGAGACCCCCTCCCAGAGCTGCTTTCGAAGGTGAAAAATGAAACTTTACACTTCAATATTAGAAAATAGAAAGTAATTAGATAAGAAAAAGTCTTTTTTTCTGATCTGAAACCAGCTGAATAAAAAAAAAGCTGGCCTTGGTAATTGGAATTTCCTATAAAGCTAAAATTAAATACTTAAATGTCGTAACATATAAGGGGCATGTGACTGTCACACCTATGTGAGAAGAAAAGCATACAGCTCTATGTCTGATCATTATAAACAGTACAGCACAATCTGTATTTCTGATTTACTATATCCTTCTTTAGCATGAATTTATACATTGATTGTATAACATTTACACATTGAGATCTAAATAATGTTCTTCATTATCCCCACTGATAAAAGTCACAGAAATTGGTGCCGTGTGAAAAAAAAAAATCAACAATATTGCATTAATGGGATAATGTGCTTGTAATGATTTTATATTCCTGCATGGAGTGAGGAAGTGAAGCAGGAGAAGCCTGGGTATCCCATGGGCATTTTATAATGAACCTTTGTATATCAGAGTCAGCCAGAGAAAAACTGCTGAGCCAGAATTTCACAAAGAGAGAAAAAAGGGAGGATACAAGAGAGAATGGAGCAGAAAAGCAGGCACGGGAATGGGGCTAAAAGGGGTAAAAGAGTATATACTATGAAACATTTAAAAGAGAACATTTAAAAAACAGCAACACACTGAACCTTGCAGCTCATCTACACCATCAATTAATTCTGGGATGTCACATTTTTTAACCACAATGTGCGACTACAACTTGCTGCATCCTTCACAGGTCAGCTAACAGACAAGGATTCTGGGGCGGGGAGCAAGGTTAGAAATCCTGTCCGGTTCAAGAATTTCTGGACTGTATGTATATATATATATATATATATATATATATATATATATATATATATATATATATATATAATTTATTTATATATATTTTATTTATTTATTATACCCCGAGGATGGAAAAAGTCAGAATCCAAAAATCCGGCATCTCAGACCTGCAGAGGTTGCATATAAATCAATAGGAGAATTTCCAATCTGCGCTGGATTTCGTGCAATAATCCAAAAATTTAAGGTAAAAATCTGAAAAGTTTTCGGGTGGAAAATCTGAAAATTCGCACAATTCAATTTTTTCAATATTTTTCATGGTTTTTTTTCCCAGCAAAAAAAATGATGGAAAAGTGTATTAATAAAAAAGGCGAAAAAACCCGTACAGATTTTTTTCTCCGAAAGAATGTAGATAAATTCGGACTTAGATAAATGGGCCTCTTAAAATTTAAAAACCGCACACAACTATACAGGTATGAAATCTGTTATCCAGAATACTCGGGACCTAGGGTTCTTTCTGTATAGATCTCCATTCTTAAAAAAAACAACATTTAAAACCGAATGCAAACCAATAGGCTTTTTTGGCCTCCAATAGGAATTAATTACATCTTAGTTAGAATACATTGAAAGGCACGGTTTTATAATTACAGAGAAAAAGGAAACAATTGAAAACAATTTTTGACTAAAATGGAGTCTATGGGTGGTGGCCTTCCCATAATTTGGACCTTTCTGGATAACAAGTTTTCAGAAAATGGATCCCATACCTGCACTATGTCATTTCTAGTACAGGTATTGGATCCCTTATCTGGAAACCTGCTACCCAGAGAGCTCTGAATTATGGGAAGGCCATCTCCCATAAGAGTCCATTTGAAGCAAATAATTCAAGTTTTTTGAACGATATCCTTTTTCTTAATAAAATTGTATCTTGTGCTTGATCCTAGCTAACTAACTAACATTTTTACTTTTTCTTAATGTTTAAATGTTTTTATTAGACTTAAGATATAAGGATCCAGATTACAGAAAGATCCCCTAGTCCCAAGAATTCTGTATAAAATAGACCCCATGCCTGTGCCAAACCAAGACCAGGAAAACCTTAAATACTCCAATTCTCATTAAATGCCAGACAGGGGGCCAATAACTATATGTCACCCCTTTATACCTAGATAAGTATTTAAGTATTGAACGAAATCCTACAGAGCTAAATTGCAGTTAGGTGTGTATTGTATGGTCGTAAATGTTTAATAGTAACAGTAACACCAAAAAATGAAAGTATTTTTAAGGAATGACAATATAATGTAGTGTTGTCCTGCACGGCTAAGACTGGTGTGTTTGCTTTAGAAACACTACTATAGTTTATATAAACGAGCTGCTGTGTAGCAATGGGTGCAGCCATTCAAGCACAGGATACACAGTAGATAACAGATACGTTCTGAAGAATACCAGTATATACCACCGAGCTTATTTTAATTCATTAAATTAGACTTTCAGTTTTTGGTGTTAATGTTATTTTAACCATTCGGCATGCTGCCTGTGTGTGTTACTATAACAGGCTGAGATGGCAACCCTGGTACCAAAGGTTATTGTGTGTGTTATTTTACAAAACAATAGATGCCATTTGACCTTGCTTTAAAAAAACAAGATGATACAAATACCCGTGTATCTTTGCTCTAAATTCCAACAACCTCACTCATATACTCATATAGTCACATACTTCCATAATTTCTTTGTACTGGAATGCCTTGGCTCTAGTCTGTTCCATGACTCCACACTATCTGTACTCTCTCTATATACTGCGTATCGATAAACCTGCTCATGCTGATTTGGAACTTTAATGCATATTAAATATAGGCCTGCGTGCGGTGACTTCTCATTTTTCCTATTAATAACATTCAGAATCTTTCCCTTGCATCAGAATGATTTATCCAGGATGCAGATTGTCAGATGCGACCTTGTAATACTTGAGTAAACACTTTCAGCTGCATTTATGCAGAACTTCTGCCTCCTTCTCTCTAGTCTCCTTTTTTTCCAGTACTGAGTAAAGGAAGATAGAGTGCGGTTTTTACAGAGCATAGGTAGAGGCAAAGGGTAATGAGTGTCTTCATCATACAGCCAATTGGTACATCCATTGCTATAAGAATATAATACATATTAACTAGACAGTTATTGACTAAACTGTACCAAGGGCTGATGTTACAAACAAGCGGTTACAAACTTTAATGCCGAGGGAGAGCAAAACCTGTCAAAGTAAAAAGCTTGTGTTAATGCCAAAGTGCATTTTTATGTTGGTTATTCATATTACCTATTGCATGAGGCTGGGAAGGTGGTCTCAGGGCTACAATGCTTTTTATTCTAGCGTAGCAACCAATCAGAATTTTGCTTTTACAAGTCTAACGGAAGGAGATCATGATCAGTTGCTTGAGTCTTCTACTCTGGAGTAGTATAACCTCTACGGAAGTAGTAAAGCTGTTTTATCTTAATCATTAGCTCAGGGCCCTTGCTACCTTCTGTACCAGTTAATATTTGTATGTTATCTGTATGTTTACACCTACCTATTGTACAGCTATGCTAGAAATGTTGGTGCTTAATAAATAGGTGTTAATAATAATAATAATAAATTTATGTACATGAACTTTGCATACAAATCATATACACTACGTATCCATCTTCTGGGCTTTCCAATCTTTCATTCTGGGGCTCATATAAGTAGTCCACCTAAACGTAATAATGCCTAACCCCCCTCATAAATAAAGGCAACATATATCCAATAAAAGATATCTGCTAATTCTCTTTCGGTACTAAGAATGGGAATGGTAAGATTCACTGACCAATAAAAACAGAGGTTTTCCACTATAAAGTTGAGGCTCATTAAAGGGGTTGTTCACCTTCAAACAACTAGTTGTTATCAGATAGATCACCAGAAATAACGACTTTTTCCAATGACTTTCTATTTTCTATGTGTCACGGTTTTTCTAATATTGAAGTATAAAGTGTCATTTCTCTCCTTCTGAAGCAGCTCTGGGAGGGGGGGTCGCCGATCCTGTAAACTGTTCTAAATGGATACATTTAGTTGATACATTTCTTATCTTTGTCCCTGCTGAGCAGAATCTCTGGGTTTCATTACAGGCAGCTGTTAGAATTGATACAATTGTTGCTAATACTCCAGAGATGCTGCTGAGAAATGTATCAACTAAATGTTGCAAAATTGTAACAGTTCAGAATCTGCACCTGGATTACTGAGCTGTCAGACTCAAACACCAGAGACAGGAACATTCAACTTTAAACTTAGATTTTGGAAAAAACGTAAAAAATAAATAGTGGAAAGTAATTGGAAAAAGTCATTATTTCTAGGGAACAATCTAAAAACAACTAAATTGAAAAAAGTGTTTGGAAGGTGAACAACCCCTTTAAGACAAAGAAGCACAGGGCTTTTTATTAAAGCTGTTTTTTTTTTTTTTTCAAAATGCATCCACAGACAGATTTTTTTAATATTTAATTTTGAAATTTGACATGGGGCGAGACATATTGTCAATTTCCCAGGTGCCCTCACAGTCATGTGAGTTGTGCTCCGATAAACTTCAGTCACACTTTACTGCAAGTTGAAGTGGTCATCCCCTCCCTCCCCCCCCCATCAGCAGAACAATGGGAAGGTAACCAGATAACAGTCCACTGAAACAAGATAACAGATCCCTGGTAAATATAAGAACAGCACTGAACAGTAAAAATCCCAAATTGGACTCCTTCCATTACACTGAGATGGAGAAACAATGGCCTGTGTGAAAGCAGTTCCATCATGAAGTACTGGCAAAATGACCTTAGGTAGCTGCCTATACACAAATATTTCAACTAAAAAAAAAAATACACTTATTGGTTCACAAATGAAATTATATATGATAGAGTGAATTATGTGAAGTAAAAACAGTGTAATTTAAAAATAAAAATTACACCATACAAATCATGACACAATCCCTTTAATGTGAGCCACATACAAATTATAAGGGTGGTTCACTTTTAAGTTAATGGAACAGTAACACCAAAAAATGGTGTAAATGGATGACAATATAATGTAGTTTTGCTCTGCACTGGTAAAAGGGGGTTGTTTGATTTAGAAACTCTGATATAGTTTATATAAACAAGTTGCTGTGTAGCCATGGGGGCAGCCATTCAAGCCCAAGACAAATAATAGATAACAGATAAGTGTATACTACAGAGCTAATCTGTTATCTGCTGTGTATCCTGTGCCTTGTCTCCTTTTTCAGCTTTGAATGGCTTCCCCCATGGCTACACAGCAGCTTGATTATATAAACTATAATAGAGTGAAGCTGTGGAATAAAAAGCTGACAACCCCACAAATAAAAACTGAAACCCCAATTGCAAATTGTCTCAGAATATCTTCGTCATTCTAAAAGGAAATTTAAAGGTGAACAACCCTTTATGTTGGCCAATGACTTCTCCTGTGGGCCCTGTCTTTTACATATGACCTGGACATAGATCACAAATAACAGATATAGAATCATGGCAGTTTAACAGCTGTTACATTTCCCTCCTGTATCATATTTAAACAAGCCTCAGACAGATAGAACTACAGGCCAGAAATGTGCACTCAGTAGCTGTCCAGCTGTTGCTACACTGTAAGTTCCCCTAACAACCAAAAGCTGCCAAGGATAAAAGACTTAAAGTTCAGTAACAGCTAGAAGGCCTCAGGTTGGACTAGTCCCTCAGGGGATGGCAGGCTCCATTAATGTCACAATTTCCCCAGTTATGTTACAAATGCAGTGCCGAGGGATATTGTGAATAAAAAAAACCTCTGTTTTGCAGGTCTGGAGTGCGATTCAAAATAGGACCAGACATTTAAAAGTACACAGAGGCCCAAACAGTCAGATAAAGAGTGACTGTCTGTGGTGGCCCCTCTGGCATTTGCCAGGATCTTTCAATGGAAAAAGATAAGGATTTTGGAAATTCATTCCCGTTGCCGTTTCGTAACCGTACTCCAACCGGTAGAAATATACAAATAGACAGTGTCAGACTGGGATGCCAGTCGCCCACCAGAAAATCTTAGGTTAAGGGCCCACTTTCCAAACTATTATACTTCTTCTCCTCACTCAACCTCTTTATTCTCCTAGTCTTTTTTCTCTACATATTATACTCTATGTGTTCATTATTAAACCTTTTTGTTCCTATAAAGAAATAGATAATGACCGTGAAATAGGCCAAATGGTTAGAAGTAATAGGCCCACTGACACCTGGGCCCACCCGGAGTTTTCCTGGTATGCCGGTGGGCCAGTCCGACACTGCAAATAGATACAAAAACCTGTGAAACAGCGCTTCTCAAAGAAGCTCAACTCTCTTGTCTATCCCTGAGCTTGAGAAGCGTTGTTTCACAGGTTTTTGTACCTTACCATTCCAGGCCTGCTGCGTGAGGGGTTGCCACCTTTTCTGGAAAACAAATACCGGCCTTCCTATATATTTATCTTTTTTTTCCCTATTAATAACATTGGGAGCAGCCATCATTTTTACCGGCCAGGTGGCAACCCTAGCTGCGTGGTATGAGCGGGCAACCAGCAGGCCTGCAAATATTGTTTGACCTATGCCACCCACGTAGTGTTGCCACCTGGCCAGTATTTTAAAATATTAAAAATGATGGTTGATCCTAATGTTAATAGGAAAGAAAAGATAAATATATAGGAAAGTCTGTATTTTTTTAACAGAAAAGGTGGCAACCCTACACCCACGCCAGGGAGTTGCCCTTCAACATCTGGAAGTCCACATGGTGCCTGTCCTTGGCTTATTCTGTGTAGTTACGGGTTATTGATTCTTTTATGATGTTGCCATGGAATAAAACACATTTAAAGGACATCTATAGATTGCTACTTTTCCATAGACCCCAAGACCTGTTATGTGGCAGGAATTCCCAAGCAAAAACCTGTGCCTGACAGATGAGGGCAAGTGAAGAATTAATGCCACTGTTTAAAAGCAGAGAATACCATTGTAGCAAAGGGAGGCTGCAAGGGATAATGTGCTGTACCTTCAGCCAGGACCTCATCCACGGTGACCTGATGTCTGCCAATATTAAACACTCTGCCGATGTAGCCAGTCCCCAAGCCGCTGGATGAGCCGCCGCCGACCCCAGAACCGGATCCTCCAAGCTCACGCCGGGAATCAAAAAACTTCTTCATGTTTCCGAACCAAGAGATCCAAAATGGGACCAGTTATTTCATTCAATGGTAATAATCAACGGCACCGGCAAAAGCTTTTAGATCAGGGAGCAGGGAATGGAGACATGCGTGCATACGGACAGACCCAGTGACAGCGCTCACGCAGCCCGGGAGCACATGATTAGCATTCTAACACCGCTATGGCGGCTGGCAATGGCCAAGCCATGAAAGAAGCGAAGGGTGACAGCAGTGTTCCCAACTAGCAAGGGCAGCCCCGCGGGGGAGCGGGAGGGAAGGAGGTGACGGGTCCCATACAGAGAATAGGGACAGAGCCGCTAATAACTGGGGCTTAACCAGGAAATGAACCTCCACAGGAAATGACTACAGATTTTCTTATCCCTGCCCCCCTTCTCCCGTGTCCCTTCTGCAGCGCAGCAATATGCCGACTCTAAGTTAAAAAAAAAACGAAGCAGGACACCCCTTCCCCTTTCCCGTGGAATCTGCCGGTTCCGTGTCTGCCCTAAGCAGCCAGTCACTGAGCATACGGATATGGGGGGAGTATTAAGAAGCGCTTCTGAATGCCCTGCCCCGCTTTGCACGATGGAAGATGTAGTCTTTTGGGGCCGCTGGTTTATGAAGCGTGACTGTAGGAGAAACTACAAATCCCATGGGGCGTCGCTTCACGCTCAAAAGCCATCTGCCTCTGTCCCTTCTGTAGCGTACAGTGTAGCAGTGTGTTCAATTACCTGCATCCCTGGCAGATGACCTACATCAATTTTTTGTTTGTTAGCAGTGACCTTTCCCATCTGCAGCGCTTTCCCTGTGACAGGAGTTTATAGTTCGACGCCATTCATATACATTATATAGCCATATATATATATATATATATATATATATATATATATATATATATATATATATATATATATATATATATATATATATAGTACTAATAAATGAAGGACAATACTGTATGGACATTATTATATATACAGCTGAAATACAATTCCCAAATCACCTGAAATTTTACACGTGTTCCTGTTTTTTACCATTCTGAAACAAAATAGAGATCAAAGGCAATTGGTACACTTATTACACAGAAATGTCCCCACACTCCATTTGTATAGCTAATTGTACATGTGACACAAGGTCACAAGTTCCCTTCCGGGTCATATTTAGTTGTCATGGGTACCCAGGACACAATAGACATTGTGGGGGACATAAATCAAATCATTCAAAGCTATGACGCTAGCTGCTATTTTGTTACATCTTCCTGCACCACCGGCATCTGGTTGTGCCACACTGATATGACTGGTTACTGTTACCATTTCATAGTTTTATTAATCAGTTATGGTTGCCATCTGGATGGTATATCTCCACCCTATCTGGTAAAATGACAGCCAAGGCCATGGATGGTATTACAAATTTACTGTCAATGTACTTCCCAGAGACTATTATCCCACTGTTACTATAGGCACCATCTTTCCCTACTATACCTGATATCCCACAGTCACACTCCCTTCCCAGAGACTATTATCCACTGTTACTATAGACACCATCTCTCCCTACTATACCTGCTATCCCACAGTCACACTCCCTTCCCAGAGACTATTATCCACTGTTACTATAGACACCATCTCTCCCTACTATACCTGCTATCCCACAGCCACAGTCCCTTCCCAGAGACTATTATCCCACTGTTACTATAGGCACCATCTCTCCCTACTATACCTGCTATCCCACAGTCACACTCCCTTCCCAGAGACTATTATCCCACTGTTACTATAGGCACCATCTCTCCCTACTATACCTGCTATCCCACAGTCACACTCCCTTCCCAGAGACTATTATCCCACTGTTACTATAGACACCATCTCTCCCTACTATACCTGCTATCCCACAGTCACACTCCCTTCCCAGAGACTATTATCCCCCTGTTACTATAGGCATCATCTCTCCCTACTATACCTGCTATCCCACAGTCACACTCCCTTCCCAGAGACTATTATCCCACTGTTACTATAGGCACCGTATCTCCCTACGATACCTGCTATCCCACAGCTACAGCCTCTTCCTAGAAACTATTATCCCACTGCTACTATAGGCACCGTATCTCCCTGCTATACTTGTTATCCAACAGCCACAGTCCCTTCCCATATTCATTCTCTGCAAAACAATCTAATAGATACAAACATCCTAGTTAAATCAAGTTCCAGATAACAAGCAGTCCGTTCAACTTTATAGACCCCCAAACAGCAGGTGTATTGCTACCTTGACAATTTGCTACTGATGGTTTAATGAATCACTAGACTCTTTTGTATATGGCAGTTTAAAGAAGGAATATAATATTTTAAATTGTTGACCTGAAAGAGGGTAACAATGGAGAGATATTTCCAGTCAGGGAACTCGTGGAGCAGGTATGTCAAGTTGGAAATAAGAACTTTGCCTTCCATATGGCTATACCCATTTAACAAGCAGTCACGCTTTCTCACACCCACTGACCTAGTGTTCAAGGGATGGAAAATAATTAGGATTTCATACATGTATTTACGTAATGGGCTATGGACACAGCAAGGCTCATTTACCAAAGCAGCACTCCATGAAAAGTGCAAATTCAGATGCAGATTGGCATTTTGATTAGCGACAATGCAAACTCCCAGCATTATAAGAACTGTTTTAACTTGAAAGCGGCATTGCAGGAGCCGCCTCAGGCGGCCTCAGAAACAGTTCTGCATCTCACTCAAGTTGCAGTTTCACAAAGCAGGTGTTAATTCTAGGTTTTTTTACTATACTGCATGTGTGCAATTGCATGCATTGGTTGCTGCAAGGTGTTAAGATGCATGTACGATTGTGAATTACATATTACATATTAGTGAGCAAAAATTGACAACAACTTTAGCACTTTGCACTTGTGCATGTATTTGTAAATGAGCCCTAGTGTGTTTAACATTCAAGGAAAAAACATACTATTAAAGGTGGTTCACCTTTAAGTTAACTTTTAGTATGTTATAGAATGACTGATTCTAAGCAACTTTCAATTGACCATCATTTTTTATTTTGTATAGTGTTTAAAATAAACCACCTTCTTCTGAATCTTTCTGGTTCTCACTTGACCCCATCTAAAAATACTCTGTAAGGTTACAAGTGTATTGTTATTGCTGCTTTTTATTACTCATCTTTCTAATCAGACCCTCACCTATTCATATTTGTGCCTCCTATTAAAATCATTGCATGGTTGCAAGGGTAACTTGAACCCTAGCAACTAGATTGCTGGAACTGCAAACTGGAGAGCTGCTGAATTAAAAAGCAAAATAACTCAAAAGAAACAAATGATAAAAAAATAAATATCAATTTAAAATTGTCTTAGAATAGCGCTCTCTACATCATACTCAAAGTTCATTTAAAGGTAAACAACCCCTTTAAGACACTAAGGGCCAACTGCAGAGCTGCGTTTAGGGAATACAAATAGCAAAACAATGATGAGAGTTTGGGGCTCTGAATGGGAACATAGATCAATCCTCCCTAACTGAATTAAAGACCCATACCCAAAATGACCTAATCTTGCCCATGTACCATGAACTGCAAATTAATAAGTGTTGCAATAAAATTAACATAGTAATGCATGTAACTGATATAATAATAATAATAATAATAATAAAAATAATCATAATAAATATGTTCTGTCTTCTGCTGCTTTCTGCCTAAGCACAACAGTAGTCAAAACAGTCCATGTACCTTTAGCCATTCATGATCATTGTCTGCTTTAATTTTAAGAGGAATCTAAAACTGATTCTTTATTATTCTAAGCTACTCTCCTGCTGCTCCAAATGCCTTTGTGCCTTTTGTTACGTAGCAGAGAAGGATGTCACTGACTGAGATACCTATTAGAAAAATTCTAAGCAGACAAGTAATGTGCATTTTTCATGGACCCACCAACTAATCTGAAATTTCATTGTTTAATTTAAAAGTATAAACAAAAATAATTTATGCACACACACACAGCCTTCAGTTAATTAAAGGGAATATTAATACGGACCTCTCCTAACCAGTCCGTGCTGGCCTCCCATGTAATCTGTTACCAAGGGATCAGATCTTGCCATGTAACTTTAGAATATGCAGCACACAAACTGCTACTATGTGGCAAATATGACACAACACAACAGCAAGTGATCACTTGCTGTTGTGTTGTGTCATATTTGCCACTGTTTTTCAAAAGGAATGCAAAAACCCCTTGACATAAGGGGGTAAACTCGATTTTTGATCCCTTAAAGGAGAAATAAACCCAAAAAATAAATATGGCTAGAAATGCTGTATTTTATACAGTATATTGAACTTATTGAACAAGCTTAAAAGTCCAGCATCTCTTTAGTAGTGATTATCCAGGCCTTCAAAGATGTCACAGGAGTTTTCCATCAGAAGTGATTTTTGTCCATTCTTTCAGGCAGATCTACCCAGGGTTTTTCAGGTTAGTCTGATGATGCTGGCTAGTCCACATCAATATTAAAATAGCAGCATACAGTTTTCTCAAAGTTAATTGTAATATATACTAGTGTAGAGAAGTACCTGTATGCCATTAGCCTAAAATCTATCATACCTCACTATTTTCTGGCCTTTAATGTGAAAATCCCTATTTCTCAATATTAGATAATCCTGCCTTATTGAGGTCTTCCAGGACCACTCCCAATAATCCTTCCCCAGATCAGAGACATCAACCTTCCAAGACTGAAATTAAGAGGTATTTAGTCATAAGCCCTGACCATCCCCCGTTGCACCATCCCCATCAGAAAGGGTTATTATTTGTATTAATAAAGTGATGACATGTTCCACAACACTTTGTAGAGATTATATATCCCTGTCAAAGCAGAGTTTACAATCTAAGTCCCTATCACATTCAAAATAGTCAGTTTTATCAGGAGCCATTTAATCTACCTGTAATATCTGGAGTATGGAAGGACATCCAACACTAGCATAGGCAGAACATATAAACTCATTAAAGAGAGAGCCATGGCTTTAATAGAACATAGGACCCCCAAGGCCAAAAGGCAGCATTACTAGCCATTGCACCAGAAATTCAACCTCTAATTTAAATTGATTCCACAATATTTATCTACCTACAAAGGTTACACAAAGAACCGTGTCAAAAAGTATCATGGAAATAGATGGTATACACATCTACCACTACACAAGTTAGCCCTATGTTGTAATTTACTTCGGCATATTTACAGAATTTTCTACTATGCCAAGTTTTGATTTAATATGTCAGACGTGTTTTTTTGTGACAATGTGCCAAAATATTGTTGATGTAAATACTTGTCAGTTTTTCTTATATATAATTTTAATCGGTAATTACTTTGGCTTATTAACACCATAATGTGGGATAATTGCACGGTGGATATCACGTTGGTATTGAGATAGATAAGTGGCTGCTGTATCTTTATATGAAATTAGTTTTGGTGAAAAAACATATAATAAAATGACACATTTTTGTAGTTTTGCAGTGGCATAATTATGCAAAAATGTTCATTTTTGTTTTTGGCGAAAGTTCATCAAATTTGACATGTCACACTTTACTAAACACACACTCATAGTTTTACAGTTTTTTAAATAACGCTATATCATTACTATAACCTGTATCCCTCATACAAAGCAGCTATTGAGTGATAGATATATTTTAGTTCAGGTTAGAGCAAGTTATAAATATTAATAAAGAAGTACACTCTGCAGCTAGGATGCAATTTGAATGCATGTATATAAATGGGAAAAATGACATTTACTGGAGATTTACCGACTGGCAAAGACAAAGGGACCTTGTGGAAGGAAATTTGGAATCGCAACCACTGAGGGTCGAAATCAGGACAGAACGCTCATTCAAGGCAAGAAACAGAAGGGGATATTCAGGAGTTTAAGGAAAAATGTCATTCAGATAGACAGATGGAGCCTTTGCTAAAATAATCATATGTTTGTAAGAGAAATATTTATGCGATTTGAAGAAAGAAAACACTGTGTACACAAGTGACTGTGAGGCACCCAGTTGGGAAATATTTTTACAGCGCTAGGGGATATCTTACTGTATAATGCATTACATAATCCTCGGAACATGAATATAGAACAAAGGGGGTTATGTATCAAAGTCCGAATTTATCTCAATATTTTCTGCTACAAATCTGCTTGGGTTTTTACGCGTATTTATTATTACATTTTCCCAATAATTAGCTTTTCTGGAAAAAAATCTGATTTTCACAATTTTTTTGGATTTTTATCTGATTTTCATGATTTTGTTTGGATTTTTTCATCTGAAACCCAGCGCAAAAATTCATTGGGACTTCTCCCATTGACTTATATGCAACTTCGACAGGTCTGAGATGCCGAATTTTTAGATTCTGACTTTTCCATCATCAGGGTTTAATAAATTCTGAAAAATTAGTGATTTTTTAAAAGTCCGATTTTATAAAAAAATAAAACGTTTTTCTTGATTTTTGCATTCTGAGTATAGTAAATTACCCCCTTAGTGGGAGCTTGAAGCTTAATTAGTAACTAAAGTGCACAGGCGCAGTTACGCATTGCAAATAATCAGCAATTAGTTTGGATTATACTGGTATGGGACCTGTTATCCAGAATGCTCGGGACCTGGGGTTTTCCGGATAACGAAACTTTCCGTAATTTGGGTCTTCATGCCTTATGTCTACTAGAAATTCATTTAAACATTAAATAAACCCAATAGGCTGGTTTTGCTTCCAATAAGGATTAATTATATCTTAGTTGGGATCAAGTACAAGCTACTGTTTTATTATTACAGAGAAAAAGGAAATCATTTTTAAAAATTTGGATTATTTTGATAAAATGGAGTGTATGGGAGTCATTCTGTAATTTGGAGCTTTCTGGATATCGGGTTTCCGGATAAGGGATCCTATACCTGTACTACAACAAGTTTAGCACTAAATTGATCAGCCCGTTTATCCCTAGCCCCAAAACTGCAGCAGGTTTTCCAGTTGTTATTGTATTCTCAGCATTCACTGATGCTTGGAGAGTAGCAGACCAAACTTGTTTAATCTAGAATAAAATAGACCACGGTACTTTCATTCTTTTTTTTTCGTGTTTTATTATAAATTAAATATATAAGCCATTTACAATTATTTTAATTGTGATTTAACTTAGCTCTTAACTTGGAGGTCTTAGACCTCCACGTTTTCATTATATATTTAAACTAAAACTAGTAGTACTAGCAATGGTGGACATTCAGTTGAACAGCAGCTGGTTTTCCAAAGCTATAATCTCTCCTTTGTTATAGTGTAGACATTCTTGCATTTGTGTACTGTCACAGTAAAATGTATACTCTTGGGTAGAGCTTAAAGCCTCTGACAGCAAACCCAGTCAGTACAGCACATATATATTTGTCTAGTAAGCACTGCTACTGCCTTGTACCTGGAAACATTTTAATATTCAGTTGCAGAATGCTTGACGTTTGGTCCAGCCTTCAGAGTTTCTTACCATTAGTCATTTCAATAAAGCAGATCACAGGTACCAATAAAACTTAGAAGCCTAAAGTGAAATGTAACCTTACTTATGAAATTAATCTTACTTATAATCAAGAGTTACTAGCTGCTATGCATGGTTTTCCCATAAAAACACAAAAGAAAGAAAGAAGAAAAGAAGAAAAGAAAAGCATATGGGGTAGACCCATGATTTACTGGGCAAGTCACATACTGTGTATTGAGAAACATACTAGCAACTTAGAGCAAGCACCAATGTGCCTGTTCAGCCTGATTTGTGAATTACTGTATATGTACATTGTAACTTCACAGGGAACCCTTGAACTACACCCAGCCTGGATCTATAAGTAATTCCAGGATTCCTCTAGTGAGTGGCAACCCTGGATAACCAGGCAGCCAGGCAAATTGAAGACTAATGCCAATATTGTCATTACTTATTGCCACAATGTGGCCAAACTATGAAACTGTGTGCATTTAATTTTAAAATAGAATCTTTTAGTTCTAGATATTTATGCTCTGGATTGTGGAGGGGGAGCAGAAGCAAACACTTGTACAAGGCCTCTATACTCGTAAATGAGGACAAACTGAAAATAGGGTCATTATGCCACAGACAGACAAATCTCCGTCGGTAGCAGAATTGCTTGGGTAATGTCCTGAAAAGAAAAGCAGTTAAGTGGAGATGTAAAAGCACATTACTTACAATGAAGGAATGCATGATATACAAAGGAAAGAGAAAACCATAAAGACTGTATTGAGCCAATTACATCAGTACATCAGTAACACAATGTTCTTATCGATCATCTGGAAGACAACAACAAAATGGAAGACCTTGCACATGAGTCACTTAGAAAATCGACCATTCGAATTCAGATAGGTTTCTCTAAAATAAAATGCAGAATAATTTTTGGACAGTGTAAGAAGCCACTGGAAAAGTTGTTACAAACATTGGGATATAGTTCCTAGGGTTGGCATCTGAATTTGGGACTCAGCCCGTAGTTGTTTAAATCTCAGTGGCAAGTCCCCAGTGCTCCAGCAAAATTGTTTACGCAGAAGTGGTGGGTGACTACTGACATGGGGTGTCAGTGGACGTGAAGAGAATCTGGGCCTGGTGGGGTCTTAGCCACATGGTGGTATGCTTATTTTTGGGGTTGCCTATGACTAATCCTGGTGCCTTGAGTAAACCGATATTTATTAATAATATATTTTCTTGTGGCATACCAACCACAGTTAAGCTCCAATATTTATCTGTTCTCTCCAACTTTTAGCAGACCTACAAACTGAACAATATTCTGCTTTGTGTCTGTTGTTTGGTTGCTATCATTCGCTGGATAAAGGTGATCATACATTATTGCCTTTAATATGGGCAATATTGGACTATTCGAGCGTTTGGCATCAGGCCAACAATTGGATCATCATTGCCACTATGCTGTCCATCAGATCGAGGACCACATCAACATGCAGACACAGGACTCGATCTGACAAAATAATCAAACGTGCCCCATTGACATCTGGCCAATTTTCAGCCAGATATCAGTCAGATAGGCCCATTGGAGGGCCCCATACATGGGCAGATAAGCTGCCTAATTGCTCTGAAGAAGCTGAATCAGAAGCTTAAAGGGGAACTAAAGCTTAACTAAAAAAGTAGGCTAGAAATGCTGTACTTTAAGTTTTAGGTTTCTGTACCAGCCCAAGGCAACCACAGCCCTTTAGCAGTAAAGATCTGTGCCTCCAAAGATGCCCCAGTAGCTCCCCATCTTCTTTTCTGCTGATTCACTGCACATTCTCCGTGCTGATGTCACTTACTGAGCTTAGGGACAGACTCACAATATACAGTACACATAGAATATAAATGTCACAATATAAGGCTGGTAATTAACAGGGTCGGACTGGGGGTCTGAGGCCCACCAGGGCTGCTGTCTCCGGGCCCCCATCCCGGGCCTTTGCCCCACCGCGGTGCACCACGATTGCACTTTTCTTTCTCCCCGTTATTGAGCATCCAGGGGTACTGGGTTTTCACGGCGATTTTGTATGCATGCGCATACTTTTTTTTTTCTCGACCTGAAGATAATTTTTTAAGGGAGCGGGTTCAGGGGCTCTCCGCCAATGAGGCGAATTGAGAAACTCACCTCACCTAGTTCTCCTTTAAATCTGCCTGTGTATGGCCACCTTAAATTCAGCTCCTCAGGTAGTTACGTCACTGACTTTAATTGTGGAGCCTTATTTATTATACTGTATGTTGGATTTTAGTGGGTTTAGAGGTTATTGAAACCACAACTAAGCTTCCAAACTCTAAAACCACAATTGTCATTGACAATCCAAATATAAAAAGTATGAATGGAAAAAAGAGGGAAACAATGCCCTAAAAATCAGGAATACTCTGAAATTCTCTTATAATTAAAGTTTTTCGGTAAATTGCTAGTGAAAAAAAAATATGAAAACCTCTAAAAATCTAAATTTATTTAAAGTGCTCCAATCAGATCCGCTCAGCTCCCTTTGACTTCTACAGGACTTTCACAAATTTTCATGTTTTTTCAAGGTTTTCATGATTTTTCACTTAATAAATCTGAAATTTTTTAGAGCTTTTTAGAAATATAGGAAAACCATGAACTTTTCGAGATTCTTGGAGAAAATCACAATTCGATGGTTAGCAAATGGGATTTCCAAAGTTTTTCTCTTGTCCCCATCTAAGGCCAAATGCTTTATCTTTGAAGACTTCGCAGAGATGGTAAATAACTAAAGGCTTTTTCTTAAAGGGATTCTGTCGTGATTTTTATAATGTAGTTTTTATTTCTAAATTTTACTGTTTACACTGCATATAATTCACTCTACAATATAAAATGTAATCCCTGGACCAGCAAGTGTATTTTTTTTAGTTGTAATATTGGTGTGTAGGCTCCATCTCAGGTAATTTTGCCTGGTCATGTGCTTTCAGAAAGAGTCAGCACTTTAGGATGGAACTGCTTTCTGGCAGGCTGTTGTTTCTCTTACTCAATGTAACTAAATATGTCGCAGTGGGACCTGGATTTTACTATTGGGTGCTGTTCTTAGATCTACCAGGCAGCTGTTATCTTGTGTTAGGGAGCTGCTAGGCTGCTGGGGCGGGAAAGGGAGGTCGGTGAAATCACTCCGTACAGCAGTAAAGAGTAAAGTTTATCAGAGCACAAATTACATGACTGGGAGCAGCTGGGAAACTGACAATATGTCAAGCCCCATGTCAGATTTTAAAATTAAATATAAAAAAATCTGTTTGCTTTTTTGAGAAATGGATTTCAGAGCAGCACTATTAACTGATGCATTATGAAAAAAAATGTTTTTCCCATGACAGTATCCCTTTAAAGGAACAGCTCAGTATAAAAATAAAAACTGGCTAAATAGAAAGGCTGTGCAAAATGAAAAAATATAGTTAGTTAGCCAAAAATGGAATGTATAAAGGCTGGAGTGACTGGATGTCAAAGAGAACAGAACACTACTTCCTGCTTTTCAGCTCTCTAACTCTGAGTGAGTCAGCGACTTGAAGGGGGCCACACGGGACATAACTGTTCAGTGATTTTGCAATAGATCTTCAGCATTCAGCTCAGATTCAAAAGCAACAGTTGTGATCCATGTGCCCCCCCCCAAATCACTGATTGGTTATGGCCTGGTAACCAATCAGTGGAAACCAAGAGAGCTGAAAAGCAGGAAGTAGTGTTCTGGCTATAATGTTAGACGTCCAGTCATTCCAGCCTTTCTACATTACATTTTTGGCTAACTAACTATATTCAAAACACTTTTTATGCCTTTACCCAGTTTCTATTTTTATACTGAACAATTCCTTTAAGAATGAAGGCCTTAGTCAAGGATAACTTTATGCCTGAAGTCCAATGTAACTGTTCACAAACGACACTTTGCAGCTAATTAATTAATCACATCCACTGATTCTCTCCTGCTTGCATATTTGGTTTCAAGAAGAGCCTTAGAGGATTACCTTTCCTGCATTAATTAGCAATCCCTAGGGATCATTTAAACTATGGTATTATTTTTTAATAGTAACAAAAACCATGAAGTATAAAAATGCTTTGCTGGCATAGAGACAGAGTTTGTGATGATGAAAAAAAAACTGCAATCTATTAAGAAAAACTTTCGTAAGAAGTCTTGCCATGTTGATTGAGAAGGAAGGAAATAAACACATCTATAACCGTTCCGGTGAGGGGAGTGATGCTTTCTAAACTTAATGAGAAAGGAGAAGGTCCACATTTAATCAAGCATGTTTTGTCACTTCACAACTTTCCCCTTTAATATTTTCATGGTGCTGCCTCAGGCAAAACTCTTTGCGCTCACAAAGCTGCATAATATATCAATGGCACATGGGCAGCACATAGGTGTCCCCTGGCATGCCCTTACAATGAGTCTCATTGCATACATTTAGGCAGGGGTACCAAAGGGTGCTAAAGGCAAGGGAGTCTCCATTTCTCTTCTTTCAAAATGCAAGTGTATTATATAATGCTCCCCTGCACCTTATGCAAAGCTCTTGTACAATAAATAAACCCTTTAATTCAATATACTGTACATGTGATCCATTTATTGAAGCTACACACATAATTTACTGTTTAGGTTTTCATATTCTGTTTTAATGTTTTTAGAGTTGCCACTTATAAATCCATATTGTAATAATGGATGGACTAGATACCCTTCACTCACTTCTATGAACTTTTTTAACTTTCAAAGGCTCCCAGTGTGCTACTGCTTACATCGGGCATTTATTACTACAGCTTTTCACAGGTAGCATCTGGGTCATTTGCAATTAATGGTGTGCGGAAGATTTTTGTGTGTATGTATATATATATATATATATATATATATATATATATATATATATATATATATATATATATTCGTGAAACAATGTGTTTTTATTTATACACACGTTATAATATTCCTATAATGTGAAGATTATAACATGTGTGCATAAATAAAAACACATTATTTCACGAAAAAAGGAGAGTGCTGATCCAGGAATGAATTATTCCATACACCAAATATACGTTTGAAGATTGATCATGCACCCCGTAAAGTGATTGGGATTGAGTGCAGGCGCTTAAGGACTGAATATATATATATATATATATATATATATATATATATATATATATATATATATATATATATATGTATATATATATATATATATATATATAAATATATAGATGCACACCAGGAACGTTTAAAGCCAAGTTACAACGTTGGCCTGTTTTTATATTTTTCAATAAAGTATGTTTTAACCTTTAAGTAACTTGGCTTTAAACGTTCCTGGTGTGCACCCATTTACATCTATATATTTATCTATTCCATTACGGGTAGCACCTGGGTCACTTATTATTGTTTGGAGTGCGGAGAAAACACAAGGACTATATATATATATATATATATATATATATATATATATATATATATATATATATATATATATATATATATATATATATATGTACACTTCTGTTCAATGGTGGTATGTTATCCAAGTGTATGGTACATCTTGCAGTGATCCAGTTACATGCTTGGACATTGGTTTTAGACCCATTTAGGCCTATCTTATTACCATCTTTATGTTTGTTTTGTACAGTGATAAGATTCGTTATCTAGAAACCTGTCTTTCAGAAAGTTCCAAACTACAGAAAGGACATCTACCATAGACTCTCAAATAGATATCAAATAAATTGTGCTATTTGATCAAATAAATAAACATTTTAAATATTGTTCCGTTTTCTCTGTAATAATAAAACTTGTTGCCAACCAAGATCTAATTAATCCTTAACTAAGGCAAAACAATCGTAATTCACTCGAACCTTAGTAAATCTGCCCCTAAATATTACTTTCCAACTGTTTATTATATTTTCTGCGGAGGCAATATAAAAATGTGTATTCGTGTTCGACTAACCCTAACGCTAAAAATTGAAGGGCACCAGGCTCGATATCTTTCACCTACATTCTCCATCATGGTGGGTATATGTGGCAGTAGCAATATTCTCCATTAACAAAGCAACCCTTGTAGGTTTTAAGTCGGGATTACTCAGTTAATGAAAAGTGGGCTCTTGGACAGTCACACACATGAAAGGAGGATAGAGCACATTTTGACCTAATTACAAATCTCTCTGATTTTGAGACTTGCCTTAATACCGTGGCACTGCCTTAAATGCAAATGAAATCTTTGGAAGATTGTCCTATCTGCTGGTTATAGTCAGGACAGAGCACCTAGAGATTAACGAGGAGCCTGTGCAGAGCAGAATATATATATATATACCAGATTCTGCTTTTAATTCTGCTTAATTCTGCTTCTAATACATTTAGTAATGCTCATGTTACATTTGCAGTACTAAAGGGTACAAATACATTAAGGGCTATTCCACACGGGGAGATCGGCAGGCGTTTGCGGTCGCGGCGACAAAGCGCAGCGCCAGTCGCCGCGACCGGCGCAGGCGACAGTTTTGTATGGGCGCCTATGTAAAAACGCCTGTGCTAACCACACGAGGCGATGCGCTTTTCAACAGTCGCCTGAAAATGCCTCGCCAGGCTTTTTCAGGCGACTTTTGAAAAGCGCATCGCCTGGTGTGGTTAGCACAGGCGTTTTTACATAGGCGCCCATACAAAACTGTCGCCTGCGCCGGTCGCGGCGACTGGCGCGGCGCTTTGTCGCCGCGACCGCAAACGCCTGCCGATCTCCCCGTGTGGACTAGCCCTTAAAGGAGAACTGGCAAGTGGGGAAGCTTCTTTTCACTTTACATATCAGCACAATTTTGTTTTCACTTTGAAGCTGTATTCACTTGTACATTTATTGATGTGTGAATTTTATCCTTGTTCAACACCCCAGTCTTATTAAACAGAACAAGAGACTATAGAATATATAGTGAATAAAGTACCCCCTCTTGTAAAATATAAGGATATTATAAGTTGCCGAGGAGTTTCATGACCATATAAAAACACGAGGCTGAAGGCCGAGTGTTTTTATACAGGTCATGGAACTCCGAGGTAACTTCTAATATCCTCATATTTTGCAACTGGGGGAACTTTATTTATTATAATACACAAGTTTCAGTGAGTCATGTAACAGAAATGACATCAGAACTCACCATTTATAACTGATGACATCAGAACTCACCGTTTATAAGGATATAATTTACAGGATATTCATGCCTTTTGTGTATTATAAGGGGTTATTTATCAAAGTCCGAATGTATCTCTATTTTCTGCTACAAACTCCGATCAAATCCGCTCGGGTTTTTAACGCTTATTTACTACATTTTCCTGTTAATGTGCTTTGCAGGAAAAAAATCAGATTTCCACGATTTTTTGGGATATTTGATCCGATTTTCAAGATTTTTTCGGATTTTTGCCCGAAAACACTGAAACCATTTTTTAAAGCACAGAAAACACAAAGCCTGCGCCGCTCTGGAAGCAGGTTTTTAAAGCGCGCATGGACTACCCGCGGGCCTGCAGGGGGTGCGGACCCTGGTACAATTGCTCCCACTGCTCCCCCGGTAGTTCCGCCACTGAACACAGGGTGAATGCAGTGGCAAATTCACGTATAATACCTACAGAGCATACGGTGGGTTATCAGAATAATGTAATGTATAATATGTATAATCCACATATACAAAGACATCCACAGGAAGGGACAAGGGGGGCACTTGCCCTCACATGGAGTGTTCCCCTCAAACAAGGCAAAAACATGTGCCTCAGGTGCTCATAATGTTATTCTCGGGTCGGCTAATGCTGATTATCTGGCTGCATCCTCAGAGTTGGACTAGGCCTGTGTGGCACTGGGAAAAATCCTGTGGGCTTCACAGACCCAGGTCGCACCCACTGGTGCAAGAGGGGCCCTTGAAGTTGCAGCACTGGTGGGCTCCCAGAAACCCTTGTTCAACATTGTGTGTCCTGGTAACAATGCAGGTCAGGGTTGCCAGGTTTAATTTTCAGAACCAGCCGAAGTCAGCTACTAAACCAGCCCAAAACTAGCCAAGAGGCACTCCAAAAGTAGCCTAAAAATAGCACAATATGTGCAGTGAAAAAAAAAGTCTAAAACAAATGATTTTCAAATTTTCAATGTTTTGCAAATTTTTAAATAAAGCAAAATGGGACAGATTTGCCAGTCACCAGGGGCGTAACTACAGAGGGAAGCCAAGGAGGGATAGGGGCCCCATGAGGCCCTAATACATATACAAATAAAAAAAAGATTTTGGTTAAACAGGTCAACTTGTAGACCTTTTGGTGGCCAGCAGATTTTTGCCCCAAATTTGTCTGAAATTAAGGAAAGCCAACAGAAAATGTGAGAATGCTTAAGAGTGAAGGGAGACTGGGGTACATAGCCCAAAATCTAGTAACTCCTGACTTCTACACAAGTCAGTCCCATAGTAAGCTGGTTATTGTAGTTTTGTATTAAGGGGCAGATTTATCAAGGGTTGAATTTTGAAGTAATGCAAGTTTGTTGTACTCCCATAACTTCGATATTCGAATAAAAAAAGGCCAACCGAAATTCATCAAAACAATCAAATTTTTTCTTTCGGTGAATAGGCTGTATTTGATCATTCGAACTGAAGTAATATCGAATTCAATCGAATTCAACTCAAAGTATTTAAAGTGGACCTGTCACCCAGACACAAAAATCTGAATAATAAAAGTCCTTTTCAAATTAAACATGAAATCCAATTTCTATTTTTTATTAAAGCATTCATAGCTGTTGTAAGCTCATTTAAAAACCTCAGCTGTCAATCAAATATTGTCTGCCCCTCCTCTATGCCTAGGCATAGAGGCGGGGCAGACAATTACTTTCACTTTTCATTCAGCACTTCCTAGATGTCACTGCTCCCCGCACATTCCCCCGTTCTCTTCACCATTTAATTGTGTAGCCAGGACATGGGGATGGACATCGGGTCCCCTATTCTGGTGCACAAACAAGATTCTGAGATGATACAAGGCTTGTCTTAATAACAGTGTCCACAAAATGGCTCCTGCCTGCTTGCTATAATTATTAATTCCTACACTAAAGGAAACAAGATTCAAATAATTTATATAGTTTAATTAAAGTTAATTTTGCTTGACTTATGTGATAAAATAGGATTTTGAATAATTTTTTTGGGTGACAGGTCCGCTTTAAAAAAAAAACTTTGATTTTTAAAAGTCCACAAATTGACTCCAGATAGGTTCTAGGAGGTTCCCATAGGCTAAAACAGCAATTCGGCAGGTTTTAGATGGCAAATGGTTGATGTCGAATTTTTAAAAAGACAGTACATGATAAATTTCGATATTCGAATTTTCAAATTTTTTTCAAATTCAAATCAAATTTGGACTGTTCCCTAGTTGAAGTACACAAAAATAGCTCGAAGTTCAATTTTTCTTTATTTTGAATTTTAAATTCGACCCTTGATAAATCTGCCCTAAACAAAAACTACATTACCCAACATGCATTAGGAGATGCAGGCTTGGCCCATTAGGGCAAGAAAATTTTTTTGCTAGTTTCCAAAGTACAAACCAGCCAAAGACCAAAGAAAGTAGCCAAAATCCATACCTTGGCTAATTTGTACTTTCAAAACCTGCGTGGGCTTTAAATTAGTAGCCCAATTTGGCTGGAAAACTGACAATCCTGGTGCAGGTGTCTCTGCCAGTTTGCCAGGTTCCTGTCTGACACTCTTTACATTGTATCACTTCCCCATCTCCCGACCTGCCACTAACCATTCCGATCAAATAAAGTAGAAAAGAACAGATCAGCCGATGTTCTGCCCCTGACAGCAATCGTACGATAGTTATGTCTGACAAAGCTAGTGACAGTCTCCCACTGAAAATCGTACAATCGCCAATACATGCAGAGATATTATCGGCCGCCGACAGAAATCTCTGTCCGATCGACCACACGACCGATCACCGCCGGACATAAAATGTCGGGACTCTCCACACACGGTCCGAAAATCATACGAATCCTCGATTCGTACGATCAGATTTTTTTTTTTAGATTGACTTCCGCCGGAAGCAATGTAAAATGATGGCGGCAAATCTGGTGAATTTTATATAATACAGCATAATAAATATGCCCATGAATGTGAGCCTGCTTGTGTGAGGGTGAGTGGACATTATGGTTACTTTTTAAGTGGGGGATCATGGCTCCTGTGGCTGCTGTACCGAGGGAACCCAACAAGCCCCAGTCTGAATAAAGAGAGGATAGGCTTTATTGTTTGTATATCTCCCCATTGATTAGTAACTCGATTCACTTTTGCCAGTCCAGCTCCTAACTATCCCAATGCATCTCTCTAGAGCTGGGACAACACATATGGCACCCAAGGAAAGCCCCTGCTTGGCAGTCTCTCCCCGCACCCACTGCTTGGCATATATGCCTGCTCCCCACTTGCTCCTCGCCTCTCTCTCTTCCCCCCATGTGTCTCTATCTCTATTATTAAACAATAGCCAGAGATAGAGGCAGAAGGGGCACATGCCTACTAGGGTCCAAGCAACCACTACTTTTGTGCCCTCGGCATGTCTATCCGTATCCAGGTGGGATAGCCACATATATAATTGGGGCCTTTATCAAGGATAAGTGAATACAATTCAAATGGTGTATTTATACCTCCCCCTGTGTCTTTGGCGCCAAATGTGATGTTATACATTCCAAAATCTCACATAGTCATTTGTCCATTGCTTAAAGGGCATGTAAAGGCAAAAAAATAAAATCAATTTTTTACTTTCTTTAATAAAAAAAAAAAACTTATCTCCAATATACTTTCATTAAAAAATGTGTACCGTTTTTATAAGAAACCTGACTGTATGCAGTGAAATTCTCCCTTCATTTACTACTGTGGATAGGAATTGTCAGATGGTCCCTAACTGCTGAGCAGGGAAACAATCATACTTATGAACAGCAGGGGGAGCCTCAGCCTTACTTACCAGCCATGCAGAACTCAAGCAGCTTTGCTTATGATGATCCCTAAGCAGCCCAGACCACACTGAGCATGTGCACAGTCTTAGTCTTGCAAAGATGTTTAACAAAGTTAACAAAGATGGTGACCCCCCTGTAGCCAATTTTGAAAGCATAAATAATTTGTTTGATTAGGTTTGTGGTGCAGTAAGTTCAAGTTTGTATTTAGTATACAAAATACAGCATTTCTAGCATTATTCTATTTTAGACTTTACATGCCCTTTAACATGAATGAAAAAAATGTGTATACTTGCTCACCACTTGGTGTCACTGTGTCATCAGTCCATTTGGATACATTTTCCAATTTTCCTGGGAAATTTGTACAAATAATCAACTTAGTAACTAATATAACAGTGTTATCACATTTTGTGGAAGTAATACGTAATATAAGAAACAATGTAATAAAATCAATGCTAACATTAAATATGCCTATGATATTGTTTCACGTTTACTCAATTCACTGTATTTTCTCATTCCATTTATAGCAACATGGGAAGCCTATCAATTTAAAAAACAACTAAGCACTAGTTGTCCATTGAGACCTTTTGGAGCTATGCAATCCAGTTAGTTTATCCAATACACTTCCCTTCTAAGTAGTTATCAAAGTCTCCCCTGCGTGGTCCAATTGTAATATATTCAGTCAGCATACACCTGATTGTTGCCGGGCTGTGTTTTGCCTCGGCCCAGTGCTTTGCCACCAACTGTCGCGAAAGATCTTGTTTTTTGGTTTTATCTTTATCCTTTTCACTTTTATCTGGATTGAGAGCAGACCTGATGCTGGACCTGTGCATTCCCATGCGTTCTTTCAGTTGTCTAATGGTCATTTATATCATAAAATGCCCCTGTGGATTAATATACTGTGGGAAAACAATTAGACAACTGAAAGAACGCATGGGAATGCACAGGTCCAGCATTCTGACCTGAGCACACAGTTTTTAAAAACTACGCACACACGTTTAAAATGTTTGCACAAAATAATATTTTTGTGCACATAGCCGAGAAGGAATTAGAAGGAACATTGGAACAGACCTAGCGGAAAAAAAAAACAGGATGACCAGTTGAAAAACAGACCCTAGGTATTACTGAAATGGCTCTACTGCTCTAGGACATTTTGTTTCTGAGCACCTACCTCGTAAAAAGTGCCAGCAATTCATTTCTGGAAGCCATCATCCATTGTCCTTGATATGAAATGATTATTTGTGTAATAGCCATTTTCAGTGAGTGCAAGTGACACAAACCAATGACTATGAGAGAGAGGTTTCTGGCTTTGTGAAAACTGTGAACAGTATAAGGCAGAGATCCCCAACCTTTTTTTTACCAGTGAGCCACATTCAAATGTAAAAAGAGTTGGGGAGCAACACAAGAATGAAAAAGTTCCTGGGGGATGCCAAATAAGGGCTGTGATTGGCTATTTGTTAGTCCCTATGTAGCAGCCTACAAGAGGATCTGTTTGGCAGTACACCTGGTATTTAATGGAATCAAAACTTTCCTTCAAGTCTGGAATTCAGGACCGGAACTAGGACTAGGCAGTAGAGGCACCTGCCTAGGGCGGAACGATGTTGGGGCTCCTAGTCTGGATTTGCTCCCCTCTTTCCTCCCTCCTCTGTCACTCTCCCCTTCCTACCTACCTCCCCTCTGATGCTCGCCGATCCTTCCTGGGTTCCCCGGGGTAGGGGTGTTATTGATATTGATACTGTACTTGCATTTTGCCTTTCCTCTGCTTTTCTTTATTTCAATATAAAGTTATACTTGTTTCTGCACTTGTGTGTTTTATTATTGCTTCTAGTGGGGCCACCCATAGGTGCATTCCCTGATCCTACTAGGTGGAGGTACTTCGTCAGAAAAATTCCCAGTACCTATATAGCAAATGGGATTCAGGCCTGTTTCTTACCTGTATTGTTAAGAAACATTCTTTTTATCAAGAGTGTACATCCTTTAATAAACAAGGTGTCACAATAGGGTTACAGCTCAATTTCACTTTGGTCCTGCTTACTATCCCAAGAAATAACATAACCCTTTTTCATGAAGAAAGTATGTTCGACACAATCACGATTCATTGAACTCATGTTGAACAGGGTAGATTTTGCATTTAAGGCTTAGAAACTGAATCCTTAGTAAGCCTTTAGTGACATCAAGTGGACAAAAACTAGTATACAATATAATTTTTAGCATTTGGATTTCAAAAATAAAAGGTATTTCTATACACAGGTATGGGATCCATTATCCGGAAAGCTCAAAATTACAGAAAATCCGTCTCCCACAGACTCCATTTTAGCCAAATAATTCAGATTTTTTTTTAAATTATTTCCTTTTTCTCTGTAACAATAAAGCAGTGACTTGTACATAATCCAAGGTATAATTAATCCTTATTGGAAGCAGAACCAGTCTGTTGGATTTATTTAATGTTTACATGATTTTCTAGTAGGTATGAAGGTATAAAGATCCAAATTACAGAAAGATCCATTATCGGGAAAGCCCCAGTTCCCGAGCATTCTGGATAACAGGTCCCATACCTGTATACTTTAACTAAATTAAATTTTATTTTAATTTGAAATGTTGAAATGGCTAATAACCACAAAAATAATGCAACTGAACAAATATGTCTCTCTGGTGTTCTGATAATGAATTTTAAGTACAAAAACTACAATAAAAGGTTATGTACTTTACTAGGCTGAAATGGTCAAAAACTCTGATTAAGGGCATGGCACCAGAAAAATGTGTCCTTAGCTTTCTTGCCATATAAAGTATGTTTTTTTTAATGATTTTATATTGCTTTGGACAGACGCACCTGATTGTGGACAGTGGAGCAGCATCTATCTAATAATGTTCTGATAATTAACTCAGCCACTTTAAAGAGTAAGAGCTAATGGTAAGGGTGACATTTAAAATGTAGCGAAAAATTTCTTGGTCTAGCACCAATGTGCCTGCTATGCCTATAAATATAAATGAGGAAAAAGGCAGATTGTGCAGAGATACAAGAAAGCTCTGTATTTACACCTGCCATTAACCAGGCATAAAATTCAGGGTTTCCAATGAATACGAACAAAAAAACATGCGCAGTTGAGGACCTTGAGTTGCCACCTGGCCTAACTGGTAAAAATGAGCTTGTTGGGAATATAGAAATATAGACTAGTATTTTTTTCCAGAAAAAGAGTCAACCTTTTGAGCACCATTGATAAAATGCAACTATGTCTCCTGGCCGAATCCCGAACTGAATCCTGGATTCAATGCATCCCTAGTATTAATAATGTCCCAATGTTTAAGCACAGTTTGCCTAACTTACTCACTATTGGGATTATAAACGCTTGTGCGTATTCTCTCCATTTTTCATATCTTTCTCTCTCAACATCATTGTGCGATCCACCTGCTCTGCCCATTCAATAGTTTCATGGATCAGTTTCCGTGGGTAGCCCCTCTCCAGAAATACTTATTAATTGCAGGTCCTTATTTCTCTTTTCCATGTCACTATCTATACGAATTACTTGTAACATCTGATCTGAGATTTTGGTAGTGAATTTAGCAAATGTCTTGGATGGTGACACATAATGCAGTACCGTGTTTCTGTCTGTGGGCTTAGAATAAATGCATGTTTGTAACCCCTTTGTGGCTTTATATACCATGACATCCAGAAAACGTATTTCCACTGTAATTCACTACCAATCTCACTGGAGTCTGGAGGTTGTTCAGGTCTCCCACAAATACATTTAGTTCTTCTTCAGAACCCAACGAAATAAAGGAAATACCATCAATGAAGCGCCAGTAAAAGGCTTAAATGATTGATGTCCAAATATGTTACATCTTTCATATTCCCACATGTAGGCGCGTGAACCCATTGATGTCCCTTTATGCTGAACAGAATAATGATTTTCAAATTGAAAATTATTTTTGTATAATATAAATTCTAACAGGGACAGCATGAATTCAATCAGGGGCCCCACATCATCTGGGTTTCCAATTACCAATTTATGTACTGCCAACATGCCTTCCTGGTAAGGTATTCAGGTATAGAGACTTTGCACATCCATAGTGACCAGCATTACTTTATCCAAAGGTACAACTATACTCGTTACCACTCTTAAAAAAATCATCTGTATCTTTTAAATAGCTGCCTATTTTCTTTACACAAGGCTGTAACAAATAGTCCACATATTGTGCAATCTTTTCATTTAGGGAGCCTTTTGAGGAAATGATTGGCCTCCCTGGCGGCTTTGCCAGATTCTTATGTACCTTTGGTAAAGTATATATCACTGGCACTATTGGATGTGCTGGAATCAAATAAGCAAACATGCAGGGGCGCGCCGCCAATGAGGCGAGCTGAGACGCTCGCCTCAGGCGGCAACGCCGGAGCGGTTTCCAGGGGCGGCAAAAAGCCGCTCCTGCACCTTTAAGAGCCGAATTTCCGGTTTTTAAACCGGAAATTCGGCTTTACGAATGCGAGAGAGCGCAATTGCGCTCTCCGCATTAGTGTTCCTGCCTCCCCTCCCGACAGGTAAGTCGGCGAGGGGGGGCGGCATCGCAGGAGCCGCCTCAGGCGGCACTAAGGTATGAATCGGCGCTGCAAACATGTCAGGTGTTATTCAGCCTTGTGCAACTGCCATATTTAAATGCTCACATAATGCTTTTCCAAATTCCTTGGTGGGTTCATACAATAATTTACTGTAATTACTAACATAAGTTCATTTCGATAACAAAGTCCTTTATCCAAAGATAGCTGTCCCAAGGCTTTTGTTTTCATAAAAATATTGTTTTATTAAATTAGCATTAAAAATCAATTACAAACAACCCCTGTTTGTAATTGATTTTTAATGCTAATTTAATAAAACAATATTTTTATGAAAACAAAAGCCTTGGGACAGCTATCTTTGGATAAAGGACTTTTTTATATGTGATCGCCTGAGAACTGGGGCGAGTCCCTTAGGCATAATCAAATATAAATCAGATGTGGACTCCCAATTGATGTATAATTCATTTCGATAACAACTGTAGTCCAAAACCACCACACCCCAACCTTTATCAGCATTTCTTATCATGATATCACCATTATTTTTCAAGGACTTTATAGCCTCCCTTTCTGCAGTTGTAAGATTACCCCTCCACTTGGTATTTGTTTTTTGAAATGATAACGTGTCTTTGTTAATCAAACAATGAAATGTATTCATTGATGAATTAGTACTCACTGGGTAACTGGCAAAACTGTCAAATTCGGTAAAAAAAACCGTTGACTTCAATATTCAAAGTCTAAGTATAGCCAGTCGATGGTCGAATTTCAAAGTATATTTCACTTCGAAATTCGACCTTTGATAAATCTGCCCCTAAGTATCTGCACTCTACCTGGGCAGTTTCCGAAGTGCATAGTCAATTCTCAGACATACAACTTCAATTTGGAATGAATCATCCCTGGACCAGCAATTCGCTTTGTGAAATCAGTGGTTTTTATTTACATACACATGTTATAATGCTCCAATAAATCGGTCTTTATTAGGACCTTTTTCAAGGATAACATCTAATGTGTAAACAAGCTTTAAATAGTCTTAACAATATAAATAGGCGCCGAAATTTCCTCATAGTGTTTGTGATTGTGATCAAATTCCATCGCATTTACATATAATTAATTAGTGCACGTTTCTTAACCTTTTCAGGGAGATTAGTCCCCCGAAGAGGAGATTAGTCACAGGGGTGACTAAATCTCCCCAAATCTTTGTGTCTGTCTCTGCCCTAAAAAGTCTCTTTAAAATATTTGTTAAAGTGCAATATTCCGTGTCACCAGTAGGTTACCCCATCATATCATTAAAAATCTATTCATAAAAATCCGTGTGTGTTTAATCCTGCAAAATATAAAATACAAAAACATCAGAAGCAGTGTGTGACCGTGTCCCTAAAACAACATCAACTAAAATCATGCATAAGGTGGTTTTTAGTAGATTTTGTTTTAGGGATACAGTCCCACACTGCTTCTGAGATTGGGAAGCAGTGAGTCTTCTAGTATGGCAGCTAGGGATGTCGCGGACTGTTCGCCCGCAAACTAATTCGCGCGAACATCGACTGTTCGCGTCCGCCGAATGTTCGTGAACGTCGCGCGACGTTCGCCAATTTGGGTTCGCCATAGCTGGCGCTTATTTTTGACCTCTCACCCCAGACCAGCAGATACATGGCAGCCAATCAGGAAGCTCTCCCTCCTGGACCACCCCCACACCCCCTGGACCACTCCCCTTCCATATATAAACTGAAGCCCTGCAGTGTTTTTTCATTCTGCCTGTGTGTGCTTGGAAGAGCTAGTGTAGGGAGAGAGCTGTTGAGTGATTTGAGGGACAGTTGATAGTAGCTTTGCTGGCTAGTAATCTACTTGATACTGCTCTGTATTGTAGGGACAGAACTCTGCAGGGATTTGAGGGACATTTTAGGTTAGGTAGCTTTGCTGACTAGTAATCTACCTTCTACTGCAGTGCTCTGTGTATAGCTGCTGTGGGCACTGCTTCTGATCTCATCTGCTGACTGCTGTAATAACCCAATAGTCCTTGTAAGGACTGCTTTTATTTTCTTTTTTGTTTTTTTACTTTGCTACTATAAGAGCCCAGTGCTATTAGTCTAGCTGTGTTGGGGAGTGGGACTGGTGTGCTGCTCCTCCTAGTAGTTCACCACTACCAGCACCAACCAGAGTCAAAATTGTTACAAAGTATCTTATTTGCACCTGTTAGCTGTTCTGAGCTCTCTGCCAAAAGCTAATTAAGTTAGAAACTGTTTTTTTTCTGGCTGTTCAGTTCAGAGAAAAGAGGGACTGGTGTGCTGCTCCTCCTAGTAGTTCACCACCACCAGCACCAACCAGAGTCAAAATTGTTACAAAGTATCTTATTTGCACCTGTTAGCTGTTCTGAGCTCTCTGCCAAAAGCTAATTAAGTTAGAAACTGTTTTTTTTCTGGCTGTTCAGTTCAGAGAAAAGAGGGACTGGTGTGCTGCTCCTCCTAGTAGTTCACCACCACCAGCACCAACCAGAGTCAAAATTGTTACAAAGTATCTTATTTGCACCTGTTAGCTGTTCTGAGCTCTCTGCCAAAAGCCAATTAAGTTAGAAACAGTTTTTTTTCTGGCTGTTCAGTGCAGAGAAAAGAGGGACTTTCCAGTACAAAAGAGGGACAGGGGGTTGAGTGGTCAAAAGAGGGACAGTTGGGAGGTATGCAAGTGCCACCTAGCTGTGTGAGCTTTTTCACATTCTGTCTAAATAACAATAATAATTCCGTGTCCGTAAACATCACCTGAGTGATGTTTTTACAGCAGCAATAATATATTCCGTATCCACTACTGTATACGTTGCCCTTGCAGGCATTGTTTGCCCAGTCTTTAACCAAGTGCCACCTAGCTGTGTGAGCTTTTTCACATTCCGTGTCCAGAAACATCACCTGAGTGACGTAGTGTGATTTCTGCCCTTTACAGCACAAAACGCAGCGCTGTGTCAACAATGTATTTTTCAGATACATTTTTGCCCTTGATCCCCCTCTGGCATGCCACTGTCCAGGTCATTGCACCCTTTAAACAACTTTAAAATAATTTTTCTGGCCAGAAATGTCTTTTCTAGCTTTTAAAATTCGCCTTCCCATTGAAGTCTATGGGGTTCGCGACGTTCGCGAACCGTTCGCATTTTTGACGCAAGCTCGCGAATATGTTCGCGAACATTTTTTCCGACGTTCGCTACATCCCTAATGGCAGCGTGCCTTTATTGCAGTTATGATTAAAAGCTGAGTTTTAATATAATATACTATCCATTATCTGAACTGGTTAGCTGGAAGCATAGGGGTGATGCAAGTCAGAATTATTTCTAGCCCTGAATGAGTTCAGTTGAAATTGGAGTATTATTGTTTATGGATACTAACCTGCAGATGAATGGTATTTAGACTACTTTGGTGCTCATATAAAAGGACCAGCAACATGAAAATTATTTTTAAAAAATTTGTTTCTATATTACAAAAAAAAGCATTTATTAAGAAATAACTTACCGATACTCCGCTTGCGCTCCTCTTCAGAAAAGGCGAAAGGACGATGATCCCTCGATTTCTCCTCCCTGGCTATCTCCTATACAAGGCAGAAGGCAGAAATCGAGCGCTGCGCAATGGATCGTTGTCCTGCCACCTTTTCTGAAGAAGAGCGCAAGCGGGGTATCGGTAAGTTATTTCTAAATAAAGACTTTGCAAATTTAAAGTTAAACGTGTCTTGGTGTTTTTTTTTCGTTATGTAGAAATAAATTTTTTTTTACATTTTTTTTGTTACTGGTCCTTTAAATTTTCTGAGAAGTAATAGCCACTCTTGCAAAAAGTGCTTGTATTCATCAAGTTTAGCTCCAAATTTTTTAAAACCATTGCTAGTTTTCCCTCTTCTAGTACCAGTAGCTATTTAATAAATCTCATATTTATTTCTTTCTTTACTGAACCCTCCAGGTCAGGGATTTGCAGCCAAATTGTGTCAATATTAACGGATTCTCCATCGTATACATTCAGTGTCGGAATGGACCGGCGGGAAACCGGGAAAAAACCCGGGGGGCCCCGCCGGCCCAGATCCTCTTCTTAGTGGTGCGGCGCGACCCTTTGTCGGGTCGCGGTAAAATGAATTTTGTTTGCACACACAGGTACCCGGCACAGCGTGCGTATGCTGTATGCGATGCTGCACGTCGGAGTGGCAGCGGGGGCCGGAGGGGGGCCCTGGGTCAGTAGCCCCGGTGGGCCCCAAGTCCCCCAGTCCGACCCTGTATACATTGATTTACAGTAACAAGGAATGAAATATGCTGGCTCTGTAGCTGTTCAGCACTTCAAAACCAAGTGTTCCACAGCTCCTTTAAATGCCCAGGTGTTTATTGTACAAGTGCAGAACTGCACACAAGTAATGGAACTGCTTTACTTGTGTGCTATTCTTACTGGATAGGCATAAGTGGCATGTTAATAGCTCACATGCTGTATTTTCATTCTGACAGTTTAATTACAATTTGGACAAACAAAATGATATAGTGTCCTAATTGGGATGGCATACTCTAAAGGTTACAGGAACAGTAACACCAAAAATGAAAGCGTTCTAAAGAAATTGAAAATATAATGTACTGTTGTGCTGCACTTGTAAAACTGTTTGCTTCAGAATGACTACTATAGTTTATAGATCCAAGCTGGTGTATAGCCATGGCAGCAGCCATTCAAAGCTAAAAAGGAGAAAGGGCACAGGATATACTGCCAATAACAGATATGTTGTATAGAATAATGGTATGGGACCTGTTATCCAGAATGCTCGGGAACTGGGGCGTTCCGGGTAATGGATCTTTCCGTAATTTGGATATTTATACCTTAAGTCTACTAGAAAATCATTTAAACATTAAATAAACCCAATAGGCTGTTTTTGATTCCAATAAGGAGCAATTATATCTTAGTTTGGATCACTTACAAGGTACTGTTTTATTATTACTGAGAAAAAGGAAATCATTTAAAAAAAAAATTGATTATTTAGATAAAACGGGAGTCTATGGAAGATGGCCTTTCCGTAATTCTGAGCTTTCTGGATAACAGGTTTCCGAATAATGGATCCCATACCTGTACAATGGAATTCTTCATTGCTTGAATGGCTGCCCCATGGCTACACAGCAGCCATATTATCATTCCTTTCCATTTTCTGGTGTTACCGTTGCTTTACAGTCTGCTAACTTTGGATAACCTCCCTATGAATAGAGGCCCTAACTAGTCACACAAAATCCAATGAAGAGCAAAATACAGAATATCTTCATAACACCCCCCCAAGATATTTCTGACATTCATTAATAGAATGTCTAACCTTCGTGTTTATCTAAAGCATGTTTTATTTTTACAATGGGTCCCTGTTACCAAACATTTGTTCTGTCCAAGTTCCGCCATCATTAACTTCGACAGTGGTCAATAAAGCTGAATTCGTACGGCTTCCATTGTTTCTTCATTTCTTCAATGACTGTGTGTCATTGTTCCTGTGGCCCAGACAGAAAGAACAGTGAATACAACAGAGCCTGACCTTTAGACTTGCCTATGGATTTGCAATTGATTGGTGAACTTGGATATTATCCCAAACTTTCTAGAACAAACAGGTTGATCGGCCAGGAATCTGAAAGGTGAGGAGTCAGTTTCATATCATGAAGCCAGTCTCTAACAATGCAAAAGATTTCACATGCATTGAATTGCTGGGACTTCCCAGAAAATATGAATTAAAGGAGAACTAAAGCTTTACTAAAAAATATTGTACATTATGTTTTGGGCTTCTGTACCAGCCCAAGGCAACCACAGGCCTATAGCAGTAAAGATCTGTGTCTCCAAAGATGCCCCAGTAGCTCCCAATCTTCTTTTCTGCTGATTCACTGCACATGCTCTGTGCTGCTGTCACTTACTGAGCTTAGGGACTGTACAGGGTCCTGGACGAGAGGTAAATTTCCCCTTTATTCACGTACATGGAAGGTGCACAGGAGGCTAATTATTGCAGTGCAAGAAATAAGAGCCCTGAGAGTTCAGGAAGGGGGTTGGTAGACACGTGAGATCTGCACAAGGAAAAGTGTGTTGGAAACTGCTCTCCTGACTGTGGATCAAAAGTTTTGCAAGGCTAGGTGAGCCTGATCCCTGAATCCAGGGATTTTTTGTTCTGGTGTTACTTTATGCTGAAAACTGTGTTTAAATTGCCATTTTTACCTGCTGAAGATACAGCGTGTTTAAGTTTGAATAAAAGGACATTTATTCTACTATTGTGTTGTGGCGGTAGTAGTGCATGGGTGATCCCACTCCCCCTGAACTTTACAGGACCAACACGCAGTATACTCAATATCCATTAATTAAATGTCACAATATAAGGCTGATTAGTAAATATTATTAGTACATAGCTGCACAGAAACCAGCACAATTAGCATCAGAATTTAATAATCAGCCCTGTAGCACCAGCTTATATTACTGACCAACCTCTTTTTCTTCTTAATGATTTGTGAAGACCCCTAAGCTTAGCTTCTCAACATCTGCTCAAAGCCCACTGAGCATGTGAGTGCTGCAGACACGCCTAACTAAATCCAAGAAATTCCTGTGACAATTTTGATGGCCTTGATCATTACTACTATGGAGATGTTGAACCTTTAGGCTGGTTCTATAAGTTCAGTATAAAAAAATGAAATTTCTAGCCATATTCATTTTTAGGGTGCGGTTTTTAGGGATATAGGAATAGTAAGCATGTATTTTTCCTCTTGGGGTATGAGATCTCTTTTGACTGTATCATAATATTCAGGTTTATTTGTATTCGACCTACACATGGCAATCAACACAATGCAACAGAAATATGATCTGGTAAGTAAAAGATCTGTAATTGTGCCAAGTGAGTCTGGACATTCCAATAAACTCTCATTAGAGTTACGAGTGGGCGTGAACCCCCAGAATGTAATTCCATACAGATGTATCTAATACTCTTCCTTGTATTCATTTAATATTTATTACCAGATTCAGCTTTCTGTCAGTAGGTTTGGCAGCACTGAACATTCACATCAGAAAAAAAATCTTGGAAATTGGCATTGGTGCAACTACCCCAGAAATCACTGAAAACATTCTTTAAACAGTCCTGACTTGTGCATTAATCATAAGCAGGGGTGCAACCTGCTACTACTTGGGGCCCCCAGTGGTATAGGGGGTCCACTAGGGCACTGACTGATAAGTACATGTTATTGTCAATGTTTATGAGGAGGGGGCCCTAAAATATTTTGCTGTAAGGTCAATTAACTTCTAGTTATGTCACTCAGTGTAGCAGTCAAGCTTTGTGGCCTGCCCTCCCAATTTTAAAATGGGAGGGTAGTAAACCAAGCAGTTTCCTTGTCGCCATGAAGAGTAGCCTAATTTTCCTGATCCTCACATGGCAGTGGTCACTCATGGGTTAACACCCCGCTGGAATGTGAGGACAGGAAGTATCAAGCTAATAAAACTCCTCCCCCAAGACTCCCACCTCGTCTTTTTCTATCCTGTTGGAGTGAGGAGAATCTACGTTATGTGCCAGCAGCCTGCCTCCTCCTGCTGAAGTCCTGGTGTAACGCTGATTGCCAACCGTTCCCAGGAGCCCTTTTAGTGACCTGGGCATATGGGGATTGTCTTTCACAATCCTAGGCTTTAAGTCCTCTTGAGGCATGCTTTGCTGGGACCAGGGAACTATTCAGGTAAGCGTGTATTAGCTTTCAGCGGTGAATCAAAATGGCGGTGCGGTTCAGCCTGGAACGCATGACGCGAAACCGGAAGTTCGGGTTTTTCAATGCGGAGACCATTTAAAAGTCGGCGCGAAAGTTTTTAGGGTGCTCCCGGCGTTCCTGCGATGCTCTGCCCGCCGTTACCACTGACTAGCCTTGCAGTAAGTGACAGAAACAACTGGTAAATAACTTACCTGCCTAACATCAGTGTCAAACTGAATTATTGGCTTACTAATATGCTTGCTTGTTCTTGCAGCTATGAGTTCCCACAGAAGGTCACATTCTGCTCACAGGGGGTGAGATGATACAAGCCTGTGCTTTTTGGCATAGATGTCTGTGTGTGTATATATATGTATATATGTATATGCATGCCTATATGTATGTTGTTGATTTTGGAGGCTTAATGTGTCCTTATTTTTAATAGGGACCCTAAGGACAATGATGAACTGGAGGAACACAGAAGGAAAATCTCCAGAAGGCAATGTGAAGCTTGCGACCATTATGCCCTAGAAAATGCCAAGATTGCTTATCTAATGCAGCTGGCCCCAGCACTTCAGACCAAATCTCCCATCTCATGAATTGGATGCAGACGTCTTTTGTGGATTCTATGGCTTCAGCTATTTCCAAAGGCACAGAAAAAGCAGTTAAAACCATGTCAGTCAGTGTTACTGCTAAAACCGCTAAACTACCCATCTCTTTAACTGATTCCGAAGAGTCTGGAGAATACTCATCTGAGGATAGCCAAACTGATGTGAATTCAGATAAAGACAAAGATTCTAACTTCGACTTGGAAAAAGTTGAACCTCTCATTTTGGCTCTTAGGAAAATTCTAGACTTAGACTCGGAAGAAGATACATCTACCAGACATGACAAAATGTTCAAGTGTCAAAAGAAGAAGAATCATCTCTTACCAATACACAAGGTGATCAAAGAAGAAATCAAGACACAATGGGACCAACCAGACCAAAAGTTCTTTGTCACCAAAAAGATGAGCAAGATGTATCCATTTGATAAGGAAGAGATAAAGGATTGGGAAGAACCCCCTAAAGCGGATGCAGCCATCACAAGGGTGGCACGTAAAACCACTCTTCCGGTGGATGAGGGCATCTCCCTAAGAGACGTCATGGAAAGAAGACAGGACAACACTTTAAAAAAGGCTTATACAGTTGCAGGATCAATATGCAAACCAGCAGTGGCTATTACCTCAGTTGCTAGGGCCACAAAACTGTGGTTACTCAACCTGGAAGAGTCCTTAAATAACAGAATAAGCAGAGAGCAAATTCTGGATGACCTACAAGTAGTCAAATTGGCTACCGATTACATAGCAGAAGCATCGCTGGATGTCATCAGATGGTCAGCCAAAAGTATGGGATTAGCTGTAGCAGCTAGAAGGTCTCTTTGGCTTAAGCATTGGCAAGCGGACAATGCATCTAAACACAACTTATGTAAACTGCCTTTTCAAGGCCAATTACTATTCGGATCAAAGCTTGATGACATCATATCTAAAGCTTCAGCTGGGAAAAGCTCATTTCTTCCTCAAGACAGAAGAGGAAAGAAAAACTTCAGGACCCCCAGGGATAAACAGCCTTTTCAGGAAGCCAGATCCTATAGACCGGGCAAAAGATTTTACAATCAACCCTCTTGGAGGAAGCAAGGAAACCAGGGTAATTCCTTTCGTCCTTTTAAAAGGGAAGACAGAATCAATAAAAAACAAGCATGAAGGTACGAAGGCCCAATCATCGTCAGTAGGAGGAAGGTTGATGAAGTTCCAAGATGTTTGGGCCACCACTACATCAGACAAATGGGTAAAAACCATTATCTCAAAAGGATACTCTCTGGAATTCAAACATCAGCCAAAACAAGATTTCTTCATAAAATCCAGTGCTCCAAAGAATCACAGAATCAAGAGACAATTAAGGAAGATTTTGAGGAGTCTGTTACAAAAACAGATCATACAAAGAGTGGAACAAGGACAAAAATTCAAAGGAATTTATTCTACATTCTTTCTGAAGGAGAAGACATCAGGAGAATACAGACCGATTCTAGATCTATTCCTTTTAAACCAATTACTCAATGTCCAAACTTTCAGGATGGAATCTGTCAGAACCATTGCACTAGAAGTCCAGCAAGGGGACTGGATGGTGATGATTGATTTAACAGATGCTTATCTCCACATACCAGTAACAAGAAAACATCAGAGGTTTCTCAGATTTTGCATTCTCGACCTCAACATTTCCAATACAGAGCCCTAACAGAGCCCTACCATTTGGCCTGTCAACTGCTCCCAGAACCTTCACAAAAGTACTAGCACCAGTTATCGCTCACCTAAGACTACAAGGAATTCAAATTTACTCGTACTTAGACGACATTCTCGTGAAAAGTCAAAGTCCAAAAGCATTACAAGTCCACACTCAGTTTGTGCTGAAGACTCTACAAACACACGGCTGGATAGTAAATCTAGAGAAATCTCAACTAGTCCCAACTCAGAAGCTCAACTATTTAGGCGTAATCTTCAATACAAAGAAGAAAATCATATCTCTCCCAAGGCACAAAATAAAGTCAATCACAGAAACAGTAAAGAGTTTTCGGAAGAACAACAAGAAATCCGTAAAACAGTGTCAACAAATGATAGGGAAGTTTGTTTCCACGATGGATGCGGTCAAATGGGCCATGAGCCACACAAGAATGCTTCAACAAGACTTTCTACTCCAATGGAACAGGGTAGAGAATTCGTCACAATCTGTGATACTAAGTACACACACTATGAAAGATCTAACCTGGTGGGAGAACCCCCACAATCTCAATCAAGCAGTAAGTTTGAAGGAGCCAACCTGGGTAAAGATTACTACAGACGCAAGTGCTTCAGGCTGGGGGGCCCACCTAGATGGAGTTCTTGTCCAGGGAAATTGGACTCAACAGGCAAAGAACTGGTCATCCAAAGAACTGATGGCAGTATGGAAGGCTATCCTAGCTTTCCAAGAACAGATTCTGGGGAAACCAGTAAAAATTTTTCAGACAATTCCTCAGTGGTCAAGTACATCAGCAAACAAGGAGGAACGCGGAGTCCGTCACTGCTCTTAATCTCTTTGAAAATTCTCTACTGGGCAGAGAAACATCTAACCAATTTAACAGCTATTCACATTCCTGGGAAACTGAATACAGAAGCAGACTTTCTCAGCAGAAGTCAAGTCTATCCAGGAGAATGGTCTCAGAACCAGAGAATATTCCAGAAACTAACAGAGATATGGGGAACCCCCCTAATAGATCTCATGGCAACCAGAACGAATACAAAAGTAAAGACGTTTTGCTCGAGGTTCCCACAGAAGGAAGCCCTGTTCATGGATGCTTTTTCAAAGAAATGGGAATTTCCCCTGGCATTCATTTTCCCTCCATTTTCTGTAATTCAAAAGGTTCTCAGGAAGATTCGTCAGGACAATGCGGATGTGATCATTGTTTTGCCGTGGTGGCCGAGGAGACCGTGGTTTCCACAATTGTTCTTGATGGCCTTGGATCACCCGATCAAACTTCCATTGATCCCCAACCTGTTATCTCAAGGTCCTCTGGTGCACCCCAACCTGGAAAGATTAGCTTTAACGGCATGGAGGTTGAAAGGCAAATCATGAAAGAAAAGGGCCTCTCCGAGAAAGTGATAAACACAATGTTGGCTTCCAGGAAACCTTCTACCTCCAATACCTACTATAGAATCTGGGGTGTGTTCTCTGACTGGTGCAATACCCAGGGAGGGAGTTTTCTCCATCCCAAACCTGAATCGGTAGTAGAATTTCTTCAACAAGGACTGGATAAGGGACTTAGTATCAATACACTAAAAAGTCACATATCAGCTTTATCTGCCCTAATGTCAATACAATCGGCCTCTCATCCTTTGGTGATCAGATTTATCCAAGCCATTAAACACCTTAAACCAAGCTGCAGAGACAAAGTACCACCATGGGATCTACCATTAGTGTTAAAAGCGTTGATGACTGATCCTTTTGAGCCTATTGAAGAAATACCTCTAAGTTTTTTGACACTGAAGATGGTGTTTCTACTGGCAATTGTGTCAGCTAAAAGAGTCAGTGAACTACATGCACTCTCAATGGCTGAGAAAAATGTATCCATTTTTTCAGATAAAGCGGTGTTAAAACTGAATGACGATTTCTTGCCTAAAGTGGTATCAAATTTCCACATCAATCAACTAGTGGTGCTACCTACCTTCTTCTCTAATCCTCAAAATGAGGAACAACTTCTATGGCATAACCTGGATGTTGTCAGGTGTCTCAAATGCTATCTGACAAGAACTGAAAGTTTCAGAAGTACTACAGCTCTCTTTGTATTTCCAGAAGGAACCAGAAAGGGTAAAAAAGCTTCTAAGAACATTTTAGCCAAATGGATCAAAGACTGCATCAGCAAGGCTTACTCCTTAAGTGCAATGGCTAGTCCGAAGAGTTTAAGGGCGCACTCTACTAGAGCGTTATCAACGTCTTGGGCATTCAGGGCTCAGGTTTCCCCTGAAGAAATTTGCAAAGCAGCTGCTTGGTCGTCAGTTAACACCTTCATATCTCACTACAAGGTGGATGTGTTTTCAGCAGCCCAAGCTAATTTCGGGCATAAAGTACTGGAGGCTGTCTCCGCTACATAATAAATAATACTTTTTTGCATTAATCCCTCCCTTGATATTTTGTTAAGCTTTGGTATTTCCCATGAGTGACCACTGCCATGTGAGGATCAGGAAAACAGAAAATTTTAAACCATACTTACCGAAATTTTCCTTTCCTGATACGTAACATGGCAGTGGTCACAACCCCTCCCAAGGTTCTACAATTCCAACAGTATAATAAAGACGAGGTGGGAGTCTTGGGGGAGGAGTTTTATTAGCTTGATACTTCCTGTCCTCAAATTCCAGCGGGGTGTTAACCGATGAGTGACCACTGCCATGTTACGTATCAGGAAAGGAAAATTTCGGTAAGTATGGTTTAAAATTTTCTGTTATTGTAGTATTGGACACTGAAGAAATCTCTATTTATAGCATACAGTTTTGGTGGAGGTGGGGATATAAGGTTATAAGATTTAAATGTTTTACCACCAAAGATTCAGGTTTACTTTAGCTCAAATGTATATTTTGACAAATTGTCAGCCATGTTGGAATTGATTTAGACACAGCAAGAAAATGTCTGTATCAGAGCCTCTAGTAGTTAGTGTTAGTAGTACAAGTATGGGACCTGTTATCCAGAATGCTCGGGACCTGGAGTTTTCCGGATAATGGATCTTTCCGTAATTTGGGTCTTCATGCCTTAAGTCTACTAGAAATTCATTTAAACATTAAATAAACCCAATAGGCTGGTTTTGCTTCCAATAAGGATTAATTATATCTTAGTTGGGATCAAGTACAAGCTACTGTTTTATTATTACAGAAAAAAAGGAAATCATTTTTAAAAATTTGGATTATTTGGATAAAATGGAGTCTATGGGAGGCCATTCCGTAATTCAGAGCTTTCTGGATATCGGGTTTCCGAATAAGAGATCCTATACCTGTAGTAGTTAGACTAAGTACTACCAACCCATCAATCAAGAGAAATACAGACTTTAAGGTATTTTAGTATTTAAATAAAAAAAAGTACGACCAAACTAGACCAAACTAGAATCCACGATTTTACCTTATCTAGTAATAAAAAATTCCAATTTAATTGGATCAGGGACAAACAAGAAAAAAATCGAGCGAAAATTCGAATCATACCATTTCCAGAGTTTCTTCTCTAATTTACGGGCTTTTCCCCGAAAAGCTCAAATTTTTGAGATTTTTGCCTGAAAAGTCCCAAATAGTCGGATATTCGGGTTAATTCCAGCACAGACCACATAAACTTCCAAATAGGTTAGGGACCTTTCCCAATGACTTATATACAACCTCGGTAGGTCTGAAATGCTGGATTTTCGGATTCAGACCTTTCCATCCTTGGGGTATAATAAATCTTGAACATTTGTTTTTTTTTTTCCCACTTAAAATTCAGATTTTATAGTAATAAACCTTAATTTCTTTGCGTTTTTGGCCTTCAGACTTTAATGAATAACCCCCTAAATCTGAAAAAGGTAAGCACACAACTTACAGCACTGAGCACGCACATATTAAAGCTACAGTGCCCCATTAATGAATGCTCCTAAAGTCATGAATGGCAATCTACCTGGAAACCCGTGTAAATCTTTAACCACAAAAGCTGCATTCTTAAGCTATGAAAATCAATTCACTTTACATAGCCTCATCAGGTGGAAATATGCTGTAAATACAAATTCCCATCCAGCAACTTTGCATAGACTTTACATAGGAGTTCCAAGGCTATGCCCATAAAGTCAGCTTTTGAAATTCAGCAGGACATTTTTTTATATACTTTTTCCATGGAATGCTGGCAGCAATTTTTGGTGAAGAGGAAAGCCTTGTGGCTGTGCAGCTCCAGTTGTGCATGGAAATTTCTAGTTCACATATGGGATGGAACAGTACAACAAGTAATAAGCATCCTGAGGGGCCTGGAGATCAGACTTTTTCATGGACACAGGGACACCATGCCCTTTGCCAACAGTAGTGATATCAGCATTATCCAATTCTAGACAGTTGATCCATTCTAGACAGATGTAGTAATAAGGGCAATGCCCTTGAGGGAATACAGGTCAATGCACCATTGCTCCGGGATTCTCCCTGTCACTATCTGCTGATGGTCATGAGCTGGTCAGTATTATCCAATAACCATTACTAACCATTGGAAAAAAACCAAGCATGTAGCTGTTCTTTTGATATATTTAGGTGGCACTGCGTCCAAATTGCTGTTCACTTTCTGTGCTACTTGATATCTGCCATTTATTCCTTGCTACAGGGGACAGACAGTGACATCTGTAAATCTGTAAATTTTATTTACTGCTATTTGTTACCTTCCTTCCTCAGTTCAATGTCCAGGACTATTTAATACACCCTCTTCCTGCTCTTCCTGCCAAACCACTGGGGCTTGTTCATAATTTCAGGGCCCAGGCTTGTTAGCGTCATATGGGTACACACTATTTTATCATATATTCCTTATCCAGCCACTGTCATATATGATTTAAAGGGGACCTGTAACCCGGAAAAAAATATTACAAATCTTATTTTATCATGCTAGTCAAGCAATATAAACTTTAATTACACTATATAAATTATTTGAATATTGTTCCCTTCGGCCTGGGAATTCATAATTATAGCAAGCAGGCAGGAGCCATTTTGTGGACACTGTTATAAAGGCAAGTCTTGCATCAGCTCAAAATTTTGTTTGTGCACCAGGATGGGGGACCCGATGTCCAACCCCATGACCTGGCTACACAATTAAATTGTTAAAAGAATCGAGGGAATGTGGGGAGAGCAGTGACATCTAGTAAGTGCTGAATGGAAAGTACTTGCTTGCCCTGCCTCTATGCCTAAGGCATAGATGAAGCAGATGAAGCAGAAAGACTTGTCATGAATATTTGAAAGTGAAATTTACAGGGTCTCCTGTGGATCAAACATGATGTGCACTAGTTGGTTATCATAAGGTATTATGTAATTATATATCATTTTCCAAATTAGCCAATGGATGAGCTGACCAATATCAGTCGGCTTGTCTTCCACCATACGTGCAACGAATATCTGTGCATCTATGGCCACTTTAACGCCTTGATAAAAACTTGTAGAAACATCTCTGAATAGATTCCATCAGACAATTACAAATGATGAAAATTTGTGTTCATGGTAAAGGGGTTGTTCACCTTCCAAACACTTTTTCAGTTGAGTTGTTTTCAGATTGTTCTCCAGAAATAAAAAAAATTAAATTGCTTTCCAATTTTTAATTTTTTTCAGTTTTTCCAAAATCTTAGTTTAAAGGACAAGGAAAGTCTAAAATAGAATAAGGCTAGAAATGCTTTATTTTGGATACAAAACATAAACATAAACTTACTGCACGTCTAATCAAACATGATTTATGCTTTCAAAGTTGGCCACAAGGGGCTGTCTTCTTGTAACTTTGTTAAACATCTTTGCAAGACTAAGACTGTGCACATGCTCAGTGTGGTCTGGGCTGCTTAGTGATCGTCATAAATGATCAAAACAGCACAAGTCAAATAATATCTGCCAGAAGCCGATACAGCAAGACTGATTAATAATCAGAATATACAGACTGCACTGGGTCCTGTGTTTCATGTAATCTAATGTGGATTTTATAGTTTTTGTATTGTTTAAAGGACAACCACCCCCATAAAAATTTAATCAGTGAATGGCCTCTTTGAAATCTTTAGATAACTGCCACTCTGGTTGATAAAAGGTTAACAGTAAGTATGTATGATCCCACTCACTCATGCATAATCCCATCTACTCATGCATAATCCCACTCACGCATATTCCCAGTCACTCATGCATAATTCCGATCATTTATGCATAATACCACTCACTCATGCATAATCCTGCTCACTCATGCATAATCAATCATAATCCCACTCACTCATGCATAATCCTGCTCACTCATGCATAATCAATCATAATCCCACTCACTCATGCATAATCCTGCTCACTCATGCATAATCCCACTCACCAGGGGCGCACCGCCAATGAGGCGAGCTGAGCCGCTCGCCTCAGGCGGCAGCGCCTGAAAGGATTCCAGGGGCGGCAAAAAGCCGCTGCTGCACCTTTAAGAGCCGAATTTCCGGTTTTTGAACCGGAAATACGGCTGTACTATTGCGAGAGAGCACAATTGCGCTCTCCGCAATAGTGTTTCTGCCTCCCCTCCCGACATGTAAATTGGTGAGGGGGGGCGGCATTGCAGGAGCCGCCTCAGGCAGCTCCTTAGTCAGAATCGGCGCTGCCACTCACTCATGCATAATCCGCTAACTCGTGCCTAATCCCGCTAACTCATGCATAATCCTGCTCACTCATGCATAATCCTGCTCACTCATGCATAATCCCACTCATATGCATAATCCCACACATACATGTATGAGTGCATGGTATTACATGTATGAGTGCATGGTATTACATGTATGAGTGATTGGGATTACATGTATGAGTGAGATTATGCATATGCGTGGGATTATGCATATGCGTGAGTGGGATTATGAATATGAGTGGGATTATGCATATGAGTGATCAGGATTATGCATGAGTGAGTGGGATTATGCATATGAGTGAGTAGGATTACATGTGGGAGTAAGTAGGATTACACATACGTGCTAATAAAGTTACATTACCAAAAAAAAACCTTCTGAGCAAGGTCATCAGGCGTGGTTGGATATGCAAATATAAATGATGATGCAGCCGATAGAAAATGGCCGCCTGGTTGAAGCACATCTTGAATTCAGGAAAACACTACAGTGCAGGCTAACGGAGAGGATACAGATACTACCTGACCCAATACAGAGACAATGATGCATTTTGTGTGGGGAATATGTGCCCAACCTAAAGACATGGTAAGGGTTTATAGGGTTTACATGTCCTTTAATACAAACTTTCTCCAACTCTCCATAACCAGTGGCTGCAGCAAAGTATCTTCCAAATAGAATCTTTGTTTATCTTTTTAAATCTGGCTCCATGATCTCTGTCCCTGCAGCTGGAGTCGCCAACTGCTCTACAGGGAAACAAATAAAGCTGCTTGAGTTCTGCACGGCTGGGAAGTAAGGCGGGGGCTCCCCCTGCTGTTAATAAGTATGATTGTCTCTCTGCCCAGCAGTTAGGGACCATCTGACAATTCCTATCCACAGCAGTAAATGAAGGGAGAATTTCACTGCATACAGTCAGGTTTCTTATAAAAACAGTACACATTTTTTAATTAAAGTATATTTCTTTTTCATTAAAGAAAGTAGAAATGGGATTTTATTTTTTTGCCTTTCCTTGTCCTTTTTAAGTTTCAAAGTTGCAAATGGTTCACACAGGAAGTCAGCCGACACGCAGAGCTTGCTGCAAAGTGCTTTTATTCACAACATGTTTCGGGCTAAGTAGCCCTTTATCAAGTGTTATAGACAGGCATACAGAGTGTATACATTTATAGTGTGGCAAGGAAGTGAGGTCATAGCCTAGGTAGGCGGGTTAGTTTTCACAATTAACATAAGTGTTCATCAAGTGCAGGTGTAGAGAATACATGTATGTATATTCACAACAGCATACATACTAATTTATGCATAGTTTCAATGTCCATAGTTGATTTATGCATAGTTTCAATGTCCATAATAGTGTTACAAAATAATTCAAAAGTCCATCGTATCTCTGAAAAAAGCCTAAAAAGGCAAAAATAACCTTGGAACTGCCCCCTATTTAGGGCCTACCACTGAAACTTGATAAAGTAAGAAAACCTTAGTCTTACCCTTAATCCTATATCTGGATTCTACGTATAATTCACTATTTCTTGCTTGTATATATTGGATACCCAACAATATCATTATCTGTAGAGGAAGAGAATAGAGTATTAGTCATACCTATTATGGAAAACAATTTTTATCCAAGAAAACATTTTATGCTCCAACTATCATTTAACCCTTTGGGTTGCATTGTGTCTAATTTTTTTATCCAGAAAGCTTCTCGCTGTAGTCTGAATTTCTGTATATCACCTCCTCTTTGTAGTGGTTGCATTGTTTCTAGCACTGTCCATTTTAACTGGGTGAGATTTTTTTAAGTTTCCTGTTTCTGGTGTCTCAGTCTGGCAGCTCAGTAATTCAGATGCAGATTCTGACCTGTTACAATTTGCTACATTTAGTTGATACAATTAGTTGATACATTTCTCAGTAGTATCTGTGGAATATTAACAACTATTGAATCAATTCTAACAGTCATCTTTAAAGTAACTCAGGGATTCTGCTCAGCAGGGACAAATATAACAAATCTATCAACTACTGTAAATGTATCAATTTAGAACAGTTTAGAGGGGGTGACCTCCCAGAGCTGCTTTAGATGGTGAAAATGAAACTTTACATTTAAATATTAGAAAAATGGTCACATATAGAAAATAGAAAGTGATTGAAAAAAGTCTTTATTTCTGGTGAACTGTCTGAAACCACTTGGACTGAAACAATTGTTGGAAGATGAACAACCCTTTTAAATTAAAAGTTATGTGCAATGTTTTTTTATTATTATTAAGACCTTTATTTATCTTCATATTTATAGACATTAATATGGGTGGGAGCTGCAACAATTCTCTCATGAGACATCACCCAGACAAGCCAACACAGTTTTCTTGGTGGTCTTATGAAAATGTTAGAATGAATTTTGGCTTTGCAAAGTATTACATTTGTAACAAGGCATCTTATATGTTGGCATGCATGCAGTTAGAGACTATACTATATACACAGTAGTAGTTCACTATAATACCCCTTCCTCTTAAACCTAACTTCTATTATGGTCTAGCACTTCTCATATTCTAGGGCAGGGATCCCCAACCTTTTGAACCCTTGAGCAACATTCAGAAGAAAAAGGAGTTGGGGAGCAACACAAGCATGAAAAATGTTTTTGGGGTGCCAAATAAGTGCTGTGATTGGCCATTTGGTAGCCCCTATGTAGATTGTCAACCTGCCAAGCCTGGAAATCAAAAATAAGCACCTTAAAATAAGGCCACTGGGAGCTACAATCCATGTTGCTCACAAGCTACTGGTTGGGGATTACTGTTCTAGGATATTTTTTTAATTAGCCCTATTTGTTTTTAATATTAAGGTATTTTTGTTTGGACTAGCAGTGAATAATAATGAATAATAAAGTGTTGCTGCCACCCTGGGCAAGATATACCTTACCAGTGAGGTTATCAGGTGTAAGAGTATCACCAGATATAGACAGAGACTGCTAAATAAGGGGCACAGCTCCTAAACACATTAACCACAGTTCCTACAAAGATAAAGAGTGGGCAAGTGATAAAACAAATTAATTTAAATCTATCAAGAAGATGTAAAAAAAACTGACTCACAACTGTTGGCTAGGGTGGTGAATTGCTCCTGCATAGGGGGCTCCTGGAAACTCGCTGGAATGTAACCACTCTGGTTTTCTTGCTGGTTTGTAGTATATCTTTGCATCAATTGGATCAATGAGGTCATGCCTGTCTGGGTGAGTCTGAAACAGAGCTAATTTGTTTTAGCTTTGAAATCCTCAGATTCAATGGATTACGCGTTAACCCTGTTAAACTGTTAACAATCCCTGAAATATAGGATACAAACAGTAACAGTAGCATCATTAATCTAGTATATTAACCAAAGGTGTGACTGTGGAAGAAGCAGATTCTGCGCCCCAGTGAGTTGACTGACTGATAAGTAGAGTGATTTGTCTAAATTGGAAAACTGGGCAGCAAACTGGAAAATGAGGTTCAATGTTGATAAATGCAGGTTATGTACTTTGGCAAAAATAATATAAATGCAAGTTATACACTAAATGGCAGTGTGTTGGGAGTTTCCTTAAATGAGAAGGATCTAGGGGTTTTTGTAGATAACACGTTGTCTAATTCTGGGCAGTGTCATTCTGTGGCTACTAAAGCAAATAAAGTTCTGTCTTGCATAAAAAAGGGCATTAACTCAAGAGATGAAAACATAATTCTGCCTCTTTATAGGTCCCTGGTGAGGCCTCATCTGGAGTATGCAGTTCAGTTTTGGGCTCCAGTCCTTAAGAGGGATATAAATGAGCTGGAGAGAGTGCAGAGACTAAGTGCAACTAAATTGGTTAGAGGGATGAAAGACTTAAATTATGTGGGTAGACTGTCAATGTTGGGGTTGTTTTCTCTGGAAAAGAGGCGATTGGGGGGACATAATTACACTTTACAAGTACATTAGATGACATTATAGACAATAAGCAGGGGACCTTTTTACCCATAAAGTGGATCACCGTACCAGAGGCCACCCCTTCAGACTAAAAGAAAAGAACTTTCATTTGAAGCAACGTAGAGGGTTCTCACAGTGAGGACAGTGAGGTTGTGGAATGCACTGCCGGGTGATGTTGTGATGCTGATTCAGTTAATGCCTTTAAGAATGGCTTGGATGATTTTTTGGACAGACATAATATCAAAGGCTATTGTGATACTAAGCTCTATAGTTAGTATAGGTATGGGTATATAGAATTTAATTAAAAGTAGGGAGGGGTGTGTGTATGGATGCTAGGTTTTCATTTGGAGGGGTTGAACTTGATGGACTTTGTCTTTTTTCAACCCAATTTAACTATGTAACTAAGTAACTATCAATATATGTCAATAATCATTAACATATTCCTAAAGTTTGGGGAGAGCTAAAATGTTTTTCCCTGGGGTTCATGTACAAATGGAGCAGTAAGCACATTATGATCCTCTATAAGAACCAACATAACAGAGAATGACAAACTATGCAGTCAGTCTCTGTTTTATAGCACTTGATACCCTATTACACCACATCAGGGGTCTAAAAGTACCCAAATATATAGTTATACTTTGCCAAAAAACGTCTGCCCAATATCAGGCTTGTTATTATTACTACATTGGTAAAAACAGCCTTCATTGCTTGTTACCACTTCCCATTTAAAAAGGGAAACGCTCTGCCTGTGGCCGACACTGGGGAGGACATGCTGACATTGCTCTGGAATGGTTGTTTAGGAAACCAGTTTGCTCTAGCTCTTCACCATGACATAATATGATACAGCAATTTAATATGGGAACTTATCTTTATGAAGAACATACATTTTGTTACTTTGCTCCCTTTGGTGCTCATTTAATAAAAATTGGCAAATATGCACTGTGCTTTAACCAATGGTTTTACCAATGACATATTACAACTTTATGAATCAAGTCCTGAGTCAGAGTGGAGGCTGTGGGTAAAGGTGGCCATAAATGCACCGATAATATCGTACGAATTGACAGATCCACTGTGTGCAGAAAACACTGCATTATCCTCCTGTTTTTATATTTTGTACCTTGCCCCCACCTTCCCAAAGTAAACTCTGGAAAGTCTAAAACCCTTTGCTTTATGGACAGGGTAGTTTAAAATAGTGAAGCAGATGAAATTTGGAGGGTTAATTAATTAATTTGTTTTGCAATATAAACCTATATTGGAGACTGTTCCCTGCATGCTTACGGCAATGTATGTGACAGATACATTATCTATTTCCTTTAAAAGATGTACAGCCTTTATATTGCAAGCAACACTGCAGAGACAATGCACACAGCTTCCCTGCGTTTGCTTATAACCCGAAACTAAAACAATTAATGATTAACCCAATAACTGTTCCTTGTTCCCACATCAAGTCATTGCTCTAGCGGATAGATCTGATGTGACTTGGTTGTGCACACTGGCCAAGTCAATAAACAGGAACTGTTTGCAGCTGCTTCATACATGAGCCTGACCGAACTATAGTTAGTACGGGCAAACAACAAGGCACAGGTTCCCATTCATAATTATGCCACGTTGCCACCTGACTGATTATCCTTCACTCCAGTTTTATTAATAAGGAAGAAAGATAACAGAGATAGCAAGGCCAGTAGTGATAGGTTAGGAATTTCCCAAGCCTCTTTGTTAACTCAGGCCAAACCCTGCCAGAGGTTACTAGAGACTAGAACCCATGTACAACCTTCCCCTTTTTAATGGTATTAGAAGGGGGTGGGCACTCTGGTGGTTGCATCAACAGTCGAGTATATGCAGATCACTGTAAATCTGGACTGAGAATCTAAATATGCCCTGCCATTTCAAGTACACATATGCCCAAACAGCCCAACACAGAGGCCCAAACAGACCCCTAAATAGAGACTGTCTATGGCAATTTACTGAAATGGAAAACCGAACCTGGTAAGGGTGAGACGGGCTGAAAGGAGCCAAAAAGCCCCTTTTCACCCTAACCAGGTTCGGTTTTCCATTTCTTACAGCATTTAGCATTTGCCAGGACCCATAGATTGCCAGGTGCTCAGTGTCCAGGCAGAGCCAGTGTGAGTGGTATATAATCAATCAATGAGTAAATACATATGTATGGCTTATTGCTGGGGAGGTGGCTTTTTTTGGCATAAAGGAGTTTAACGGACAGATTTAGAGAATAATTTTAAAATCAAGCCCTCTTCTAATTAGTAATGGGCAGGGCCTATTTTTTAGGAGGTCCTGGTCTAATAATCTGACACTCTTGAAGGGAGGTGGGATGAGTGATATGTACAAAATAAGTAATGATCAATGTACCCTGACCTTCAAGTAGATAATGCTCTCCTCTTTTTAGGTCTATGGTTGCCTGCAAACACCTGTTACATGTTAAAAAGCAGATACATTGTAGGATGGAGCACTAAAATCCAATCCAACAGCTTCCTGTTATGCTCCAGCTACACTAATGATTCATACCTCCCAACTGTCCCGTTTTCTGCAGGACAGTCCCGATTTTGACAGCTCAGCCCAAAGTCCCTGGTTTCTTACTGAAATGTCCCTAGTTTCTTTTTGACCTCCTGCACTGACGCCAGAAAAAGATATGAAAAGATATGAATTTTTTTGGCATAGGGCCCAGAACACTGAGCAGCTGCACTGTTGTACATTTGTAACAATTGAAAGGGTTTGTTTTCACTTTTTGTTTTCAGATTGTTCACCATAAACATAGACTTTTTTCAATTGCTTTCCATCTTATTTTTAACCGTTTTCACAAAATTTTAATTGAAAGGTTAATGTTCCTGCCTCTGGTGTTTGTCTGGAGTCTGGCAGCTCAGTGATTCAGGAGCAGATTCTGAACTGTTACAATTTGCTACATTTAGTTGATACAATTAGTTGATCCATTTCTCAGCAGTATCTGTGGAATATTAGCAACTATTGTATCAATTCTAACAGCTGCCTTTAATGAAACTCAGGGATTCTGCTCAGCACGGACAAAGATAAGAAATGTATCAACTAAAAGTATTACTTTAGAACAGTTTAAGAGTCAGCGACCCCTCCCCGGACCTGCTGGTGAGAAATTAAACTTTACACTTCAATATTATTCCTGGTGAACTGTCTGAAACCAAATCAACTGGAAAAAGTGTTTGAAGGTGAACAACCCCTTTAAGATAAGAAAAGATACAATTGTAACAATTTAAGATAAGCAGGTCTCTTTGGGGAACTGAGACTCACAGTTTATTTCACCTTCACTTTCATCTTCATTAGCAAAACTGTTGTAACACATAAAACATTGTCCTAAAATTCTTAAGGTGGCCATATAAAGGGAGATTCGCTTGTTTGGTGATGTCCCAAAGTAGATGAAATCTCCCCAATATGCCCACATTGAGGTAGGTGATATCGGGCTGATCTGATCGTTGGGCCCTAGGGCCCATGATCTAATCAGAATGGAGGCAATTCTGGTGGTCGGATCAACGAACAGATCCAACGGGATTTTTAACCCTGCCCGATCGACATCTGGCCCACTTTTGGCCAGATATCGATCGGGGAAGCCCGTCAGAGGGCCCCACACATGGGTTAATAAGCTGCCGACTCGAGCTGTCGGCAGCTTTTATCAACCCGTGTATGGGGGCCTTTTGAAATGTGTTCAGACTTTCATTACCTGCCAAATTTTGCAAAATGGACATGGTAATTAGCGGGTGTGGACATAAATGGGCGTGCCCAAAACATTTGGCGCTGATGTTTTTGTCCCTCTTTAAATTTTTCATATGTTGGGAGGTATGATTTGATTTGTCTCCATAAATGGTTTGAATTCAAGTGACTCCCTAAAAACATGGAGGCTTTAACTGGATACACAAATACCCCCTATACTGACATTACCTATAACAAGAGATTCATGGTACATACAGAATGAGTTAGCAAAAAGAATCCAAAGGCACACTGGGTCAATGCAAGCAAGCTGCCTTGTGTGTTTATTGCAAAATGCAACGTTTCAGGGTCACGCCCCTCTCATGCTTGAGAAAGGGGCGTGACCCCAAAACGTTGCATTTCGCAATAAACACACAAGGCAGCTTGCTTGCATTGTCCCTGTGTGCCTTTGGATTCTTTTTGCTAAGACAGTTTGTGAGGCTGCCGATCCTCTACCTTTGTGCACCAGGTATCGTTTTTACTAATTAGTAGAGGGTGTGCGGGAGCCAAAGTTGAATTTCATACAGAATGAGTGACATTATATCCTGCCCATAAAGAGAGCAGGAAGAACTTCATACAGTGCCGGACTGGGACACCAGGGCCCACCCAAAAACCTTAGACCAGGGGCCCACCAAAAAAACTTAGGCCAGGGGCCCACTCTCATTACTAATATTCTTCATCTCCTCAATGAACCTTTATTCTCCTAGTCTGTTTTATTTACCTACTATAATCTATTATTCCATCTTTTTAGCCTCTTTGTTCTCATATAAATTGGAAAAGGTCATGAAATAGGCCAAAAGTTTAGCAGCATGAGGTCCACTGACACCTGGGCCCACCGGGAGTTTTCCTGGTATCCCGGTGGGCCAGTCCGTCACTGGCTTCATATGCAGTAAATACCACACATGTATCCTGCCAAGATATTTCAGGTTTTTTTTTTTTGGAGTGATGGCATTTTTTGTGCAGTTCACAACTTGCTTCACAGATGGCAGATCTTGCATATTGTATTATCCATACAGTGGTGTATTTATATATGTATCAGGTTGTTTGGGGGAGGACTTATTCTCTGGTGTAAAATTGAGTTGATAATGTTACTATTGTTCCAGGGAATAATTCATCTAGTTCATATTACTGATTTAATTATTTATAGTATTATTATTGCTCTTTCACACCCAGTACAGAGATTTATCCTTGAACATAAATTGCAGGAATAATAGGGGAAAGTGAATTTACTCAAATTTTATTTTCAGACTTGCCACTGAGGTGGGGGGGGCTGACCCACAGTTTGGGACAAGGGTTGCCACCTTTGGTGGAGGCTAAACCCGAACAAAGAGGGCGGGCAGATAGAATTGGGGGTGGGGCAGTGATGTTGAGGTGGGCGTGATGACATCAGAGGTAGGCACAATGATGTCGGTGGAGTTATGATGCAGGAGTGGCGTGATTGCACCCGTTAGACTCTGGCCAGATTTCTGTTCCTTTTTTTGCAATGATTTAAAATGGACAGAAGGTTTTGAACAGACAGCCTTTTAAAAACTGAGATGTCCAGTTCAAAACCACATGGGTGACAACTAGGGTTGCCACCTTTTCTGAAAAGTTTTACCGGCCGGTGGGGAGCGGGAACAAAAGGGGTGGTCCATGATGAAAAAGGGGCAAAGCCACATAACATGATGCAAAAGGGGGCGGGGCAACATCACGCAATGGCCAGAAGGCCGAATAAAAGGTAAGTTCTGAGCGAATTGGGGGTTAGCCAAGGGCTTTTTTTAAGGGTATTACAAATTTACTGGCAACTGGTAAATTTGTAATACCAACCCCGGCCTTGGCAGGTGTTTTACCGCCTAGGCCGGTAAAATACCAGCCGGGTAGCAACCCTAGGCAGCCCTGTCTCTATATATATTCTGCTTGATGAGTAATTGCAGGTATGAGAAATCTGTTATCCAGAAAGCTCTGAAATACAGCAATGCTAATTCAGAAAACAATTTATTTTTGATTGATTTGTGTTTTTTGTTACTGTAATACTAAGAAATTAACTGCACTTGATAATAACTAAGCCATGTTGAGGTGAGTATCTTAGTATTTTGATGGTTTTAATTTATTGGCCAGATAATTGTTTGGGTTTCACAAGGCTGAAACCGAACAAAAAGTCGAGACCCGAACAGGCCTTAGAAAAACCGAACTGTTCGGTTCAAAAACAGACAGGCGGCAACCTTATTTGGGACACAAATATCTAGGCCACAGGAGAAGTGATATGTCACACGCAGGGCCGCCATCAGGGGGGCACAGGGGGTACAACTGTACCGGGCCCGGGCCTGAAGGGGGGCCCGACTGTGTTACATTTTTCAAATTAGCTGGGCCACCCCTGGTGCCGAAGTTCATGTGCCGCTGAACCCGAAGCTGGACTGAAATACTCGAAGCTGTGCTTAGACCTGCTGCTGCTGCTCACACTGCTCATGCTACTCACTTCTCGAGCTCTGTGCGGCACCTACATTCTCTCCAGTTCTTCCAGTGCTGCTGCTGATGCCGAGGGTGAGGCTGACGTGGGAGTGGAGAAGGAGGGAGGAAGGGAAGGACAAATGAACAGAAGCTTTTAACCCTGTGACTCAAGACTGAGCTGTGAAGAAGAGGCAGCTACTCTAACATTGGCACTGGGAGCCTCTCTTTCCAGCCTGTAAGTTCCACTGAACACCAATTTTTTTATTTTATTAAACCCCTGGCCACCAATATTTTAAAAATATTTTATGGGTCCCCTGACCACCAATGTTATTGTAGAAACTTCTATGGGGGGCCCTTGTGCAAATTGTTTTTAATGTATAGGGGGGGGCCCTGACCACTAATGATTTTTTTTAAACTTGTAGGGGGCCCTGACCACCAATTTTTTAAAAAAAAAAACATAATGGGGGCCCTGGCGCCAATGTTTTTTTTAACTTATAGGATGAGCCCTGACCACTAATAATTTCTTTCAACTTGTAGGTAGGGTTGCCACCTTTTAAAAAAAAACAATTACCAGCCATGGTGGGGGACGGAAAAGAAAGGGGCGGGGCGTGATGCAAAAGGGGAGGGGCCATGAGGGAGTAGAGTCACAAAAGGGGCGGGGTCACCGCCCGAAGCCGACGAAAATGTGGGGCGGGGTCACCGCCCGAAGCCGACGAAAATGTATGTTTTCCTCGGCGGGCAGGGGATTTTGTAAATGGTATTACAAATTACCGGCAGCTACATTGCCGGTAAATTTGTAATACCGGCCATGGCAGGTGTTTTACCGGCTAGGCCGGTAAAATACCGGCCGGGTGGCAACCCTACTTGTAGGGGGGCCCTGACCACCAATGTTTTTAAAACTTTTATGTGGGACCCTGGCAGCAATTTTTTTTTTTAAATTATAAGAGGGCCCTGACCACCAATGGCTTTTTACAACTTGTGAGTGAGGGGGTTACTGTTTTTTGCACTGGTGTTTGTGTGGACTTTTTACTGTGGAGTGGGCAGGGCCAGGGGGCCCAGAAAATTTGTTGTATGGGGCCCTGGTCACACGTACCCTGATTGTTTATATATTCAGAGCCATTTTAGGCCACATTTTCAGTGTATAAGACACAGACAGAGTTGTGACAGAGAATTGCATAATGTACACACACATGAGAGATTGTATAGAGTTTCCCTGGCTGAGTGATAACCCTCTGACCTACACACAGAACAAACAGGAACTGCCTGAGTTGCACACTCAGTAGGAGGAACAAACACGGTCACCTCCCAGTCAGCTTTCACTTATATACTGTCCCCTACACCTTCCTACTACTCCCTGTCCAGCCGTGTTTGGAGAAGTCGACACAGGTGAGTGCTGCTTCAGTGGGTGAGGCCAACTCTCTACTCTGGGGGTGCGCACTGTAAATAATTGTTGCCAGTTGCCTACTCGTGTAGATTATCATCTGACAGTGGCAGGGAGGGCTTGATAGTTCAAGAAGTAGAAACATGTCCTTTGAATAGCACACCCTTGTCTGCCCGATAGAGTGCTTGTTGGGAACTGTTGTTCCATACTTTCATACTTATGCATTAAACTTACACTTGCTTCTTTAGAATTTGACGTTTGTGGGGCAGTAATTATGTTTCCTGGCTGATATGAATGGAGAAGCAGATCAATATGTGATGGAAAGTTTGTTTGGGAACTTCACAGAGATAGTTGTACTGTCAGTTCATTTAATAATCGCTGCTGTGAGTGACATAATGCACAGTTGCAATTATTTGAACATTATTTTTACCTGCCCTGACCCCTTTAGGGGGAAACACACCCTATAGGCCACAAGGCAAGACAGTAAGTGGCCCCCACTTTTCTGCTCACCCTGTAAAACACAATAATTGTCCAGAACCAGGAGCATTTCACTATGTTCCATTCTTGGCCCCATGATTGCTGCACCTGCTATATAATGATACCTGCTTGTTATGGTTACAGCTTCTGGCAGTAAACCAGTAGTTATGGTAGGGAGAGATGGTGCCTATAGGAGCAGTGGGATAATAGTCTCTGGAAAGGGAGTGTGACTGTGGGATAGCAGGTATAGTAGGGAGAGATGGTGACTATAGTAACAGTGGATAATAGTCTCTGGAAAGGGAGTGTGACTGTGGGATAGCAGGTATAGTAGGGAGAGATGGTGCCTATAGGAGCAGTGGGATAATAGTCTCTGGAAAGGGAGTTTGGGATAGCAGGTATAGTAGGGAGAGATGGTGCCTATAGTAACAGTGGGATAATAGTCTCTGGGAAGGGACTGTGGCTGTGGGATAGCAGGTATAGTAGGGAGAGATGGTGCCTATAGTAACAGTGGGATAATAGTCTCTGGGAAGGGACTGTGGGATAGCAGGTATAGTAGGGAGAGATGGTGCCTATAGTAACAGTGGGATAATAGTCTCTGGGAAGGGACTGTGGCTGTGGGATAGCAGGTATAGTAGGGAGAGATGGTGCCTATAGGAGCAGTGGGATAATAGTCTCTGGAAAGGGAGTGTGGGATAGCAGGTATAGTAGGGAGAGATGGTGCCTATAGTAACAGTGGGATAATAGTCTCTGGGAAGGGACTGTGGCTGTGGGATAGCAGGTATAGTAGGGAGAGATGGTGCCTATAGTAACAGTGGGATAATAGTCTCTGGGAAGGGACTGTGGGATAGCAGGTATAGTAGGGAGAGATGGTGCCTATAGTAACAGTGGGATAATAGTCTCTGGGAAGGGACTGTGGCTGTGGGATAGCAGGTATAGTAGGGAGAGATGGTGCCTATAGGAGCAGTGGGATAATAGTCTCTGGGAAGGGACTGTGACTGTGGGATAGCAGGTATAGTAGGGAGAGATGGTGTCTATAGTAACAGTGGGATAATAGTCTCTGGGAAGGGAGTGTGACTGTGGGATAGCAGGTATAGTAGGGAGAGATGGTGTCTATAGTAACAGTGGGATAATAGTCTCTGGGAAGGGAGTGTGGCTGTGGGATAGCAGGTATAGTAGGGAGAGATGGTGCCTATAGGAGCAGTGGGATAATAGTCTTTGGGAAGGGACTGTGGCTGTGGGATAGTAGGTATCGTAGGGAGAGATGGTGTCTATAGTAACAGTGGGATAATAGTCTCTGGGAAGGGAGTGTGACTGTGGGATAGCAGGTATAGTAGGGAGAGATGGTGCCTATAGGAGCAGTGGGATAATAGTCTCTGGTAAGGGACTGTGGCTGTGGGATAGCAGGTATAGTAGGGAGAGATGGTGCCTATAGTAACAGTGAGATAATAGTCTCTGGGAAGGGAGTGTGACTGTGGGATAGCAGGTATAGTAGGGAGAGATAGTGCCTATAGTAGCACTATAGTGGGATAATAGTCTCTGGGAAGGGACTGTGGGATAGCAGGTATAGTAGGGAGAGATGGTGCCTATAGTAGCAATGGGATAATAGTCTCTGGGAAGGGACTGTGGCTGTGGGATAGCAGGTATAGTAGGGAGAGATAGTGCCTATAGTAGCACTATAGTGGGATAATAGTCTCTGGGAAGGGACTGTGGGATAGCAGGTATAGTAGGGAGAGATGGTGACTATAGTAGTAGTGTTGATAACCCCTGGGAAGGGACTGTGGGTGGTGCCTTTAGTAGCAGCATGGGACACTAGGGCATTATGGCAACAGTAATGTTATATAAGTGCCGCCCAATCTGCACCCTTTCCAGTGTTCCCATGACAGCTGAAGGCTTTTGAGCAAAGGGGCAAGGTATTGGCTGCTGTAGTTGAATGACAAGAGGCAAAGATGAAACAGATGTAACAGTGTAGCTACTCAAAGCCTCTGGGTCTCAACACCTGTAAAAACAGCTCAGTTGGCAAAAGTGTATGAAGGGAAATATGGTTTCAAATATAGATGTGATACTGAACTGGTTCAGATGGAGTCTCTTGCCTTTGTTGAGGCAGATACTCAAACACTGCACCCCAAAAACTTGCTTTTATTACATTTCTGATGCACTTATTGGCATTCTGGCAGGGAAGGGGTTGACTGTTTCCATTGGATCATGGAATAATTGTGAGTGAAGATCAGTAACCTCCTTTCAGTTGGACAGAGAAGAACTTAGTCATCTGCTTTGAATCTGCAAGTGGGGAGAGGTTAGAGGAACTTGAGGTCTTTATAACTGTTTCATGAATGAATTGCTTGAAAGCCCAATAGATTCATTGTAATTCATGAGGATGGTGATCTGGGGTTTTTGTAGTGGGTGTGGCACATGCACATGGCTGAAACTATGATAAAAATAAAAGGTCAAGAATCCATTCTTCTGTTCCGTTTTATGAGTGTCTCTGCATTACAGAGTATGGGGTGTGGTTCAGGGCTGTTGGAGGCGACGGCATGTTGCAAGGACTGGGGCTGAAAGTGCACACAGAGAGTGCGGAGTTATGTACTACTCATTCACACTTGTGTAAAATGGGGAAATACTTTGTGCAGTTTGTCTATGAAACTTGCATTATAATGTAGCAGTTGAATCTGGTGAGTTCCTAGAGCAGACATAGGCACAGCTAAAGCTCGCTTGTAGCAGAACTTCCAGCAATTTAAGGAACTGTAACACCAAAAAATGAAAGTGTTTTAAAGGACTGACAATATATTGTAATGTTGCCCTGCACTGGTAACATGTGGTGTGTTTGCTTAAGAAACACAACTATAGTTTATATAAACAAGCTGCTATGTAGCTATTCAAAGTTGAAAAAGGAGAAAAGGCACAGGGTAAACAGCAGATAACAGATAAACTCTGTATTATACAATGGGATTCTTCAGAACTTATCTGTTATTTACTATGTATTCTCTGCTTGAATGGCTGCCCCCATGGCTACACAGCAGTTTATTTATATACACTATAGTAGAGTTTCTAAAGCAAACACACCAGTTTTACCAGTGCATGGCAACACTACATTATATTTTCATTACTTTAAAACACTTTCATTTTTCTGTGTTACTGTTCCTTTAATCAATAGTAGCACAGAACTAGAGTTTGGGTATAACAACCCCAAAAATCCGACTATGAAACTGCCTGTACCCATGTTCTAGTGTCTTCAGAGTGGATATATTTTAGAAATAATAGCTTATGAACAAACTGACTTTCTGTAGTTTAGTGACGTCTAGTGCGATGCTTTCTTTGTTGGCCCCTGTTCCAGCATTTTTGTCAGATCTGCCTAGGGGAGAGGTGGTGCTTTTGGTAGTAGTAGGATAATAGTCTATGGGAAGGGACTGTGGCTGTGGGATAGCAGGTATAGTAGGGAGAGATGGTGCCTATAGTAACAGTGGGATAATAGTCTCTGGGAAGGGAGTATAACTGTGGGATAACAGGTATAGTAGGAAGAGATGGTGCCTATAGTAACAGTGGGATAATAGTCTCTGGGAAGGGAGTGTGGCTGTGGGATAGCAGGTATAGTAGGGAGAGATGGTGCCTATAGTAGCAGTAGGATACTAGTCTCTGGGAAGGAAGTGTGACTGTGGGATAGCAGGTATAGTAGGGAGAGATGGTGCCTATAGTAGCAGTAGGATACTAGTCTCTGGGAAGGGAGTGTGACTGTGGGATAGCAGGTATAGTAGGGAGAGATTATGCCTATTGTAGCAGTAGGATAATAGTCTTTGGGAAGGGACTGTGGCTGTGGGATAGCAGGTATAGCAGGGAGAGATGGTGCCTATAGTAACAGTGGGATAATAGTCTCTGGGAAGGGAGTGTGACTGTGGGATAGCAGGTATAGTAGGGAGAGATGGTGCCTATAGTAACAGTGGATAATAGTCTCTGGGAAGGAGTGTGACTGTGGGATAGCAGGTATAGTAGGGAGAGATGGTGCCTATAGTAACAGTGGATAATAGTCTCTGGGAAGGGAGTGTGACTGTGGGATAGCAGGTATAGTAGGGAGAGATGGTGCCTATAGTAACAGTGGATAATAGTCTCTGGGAAGGGAGTGTGACTGTGGGATAGCAGGTATAGTAGGGAGAGATGGTGCCTATAGTAGCAGTAGGATAATAGTCTCTGAGAAGGGAGTGTGACTGTGGGATAGCAGGTATAGAAGGAAGAGAGGGTGCCTATAGTAGCCGTGGTATAATAGTCTCTAGGAAGAGACTGTGACTGTGGTATAGCAGGTATAATAGGGAGAGATGGTGACTATAGAAGTAGTGGGATAGCAGGTGTACTAGGGAGGGACACTTGTAGTATCTTTGGGCATAATAGGCTCATTAAATACATATTTAGATAATACACAGGCTTAATGTATAAGATAAGATGCAGAGTTTGCAAACGTTTTAAGAGATGTTTGTTTTCAAACAGGGGACCAATAAATGTTCCTGCTAATTGGTTGCCAAGGGATTCTAGAGCTAATTAAAATGCCATGATCTCTAATTGCAGGAGGATTTGTTTAGCTAAACTCTGTGCTTGTCTGGAGAAAAGGTAACAAACACCTTAACTCAATACTCTTGTTGGCTTCACATTTCCCATGCTTACAATGCATGTTGAAAACATACCAGCACTTACTAACTGTGTTTAAATAAAAACCAGTTTGGGTAGAATGACAATGCAAGAAGCACGCATGTGCAGAGCACTGTATTTAAGTGTCAGTTTCTCCTGGGAAATGTTGCCTGTTGCAATACAAATATACATCTAAGCAACTTTTCAATACACATTAAATAATTTCAATAATTTTATAGTTTTGTGTAAATGTAACTGCGATGCAAAGCACTAGCTCTCTCATCTGGCTATTACTACATTGTTTCAAGAAACTGACCCCTCAAGGGTTACAATGATCATCCAGTTTGGGATTTCTTTCTCCTAATTCTCCTCATCTTTAAATTCCTCAAAATGGTAACACGGTTCTTTCAGGTGTTTGCCATTAATAGTGGATGAGACGGGGAGGGGGAACATTGCAGCCTTTTGTCCCTTCACTGCAGAGCTAATGCCGGGGCTACAAAGCCATTAATATTGCCCTCAGGAAATTGTAACAATAAGGTGTGGTGTTTATAGAGAGACATTTTTGTTGCAGCAATATTGATATTTTTCCTTTTTCAGCAATGAAACATTGACCTGAAAGTCTTTTTTACATTGCCTATTGTTTCTGATTTCTGTATGTGGACAAAGTTATAAGGACAACGTTACGACTGCCTGGCTTTTTTTTTTGTAAAAAACATGTTACCATAGAGTAGAGTAAGCTTTGCGCTGTTGTTGCTTTCCAAGTGGGGTGGGAGGGAATACTTCATCCGACTGTTATTTTCCTCCAGCCCTTAGAAAAGAAATCAGATGAGCTTTGGAGTTCTCTGTTTTTTCTTAGATTTATATCAATAAATTTTACAGTGTTCTCATCTGTTATATGAGATGGAGCCTGACCCCTTTGTTTCCTTCGGCTTGTTTTTGTGAAGAATGAAAGCGGTGGAGGCAACGGACAGAGGGCAAAGGTTGATTCTTTAATGCAAACAATGATTATCATCCAGTATTTACTTGAGTAAATATTATAGTTGGGATTATAATCTATATTTACCCTACAGTTGTCATCTGGGAGGGACTTGTCACTGCATAATAAATCTACGGTATTGGCTATGCTTTATAATTTCTTAGCAATGAAAAGTGGGTGTCACAGAGCTGATGATTTTCTTATCTGAGTTAGCTTGTTCCTCCTCTGTTGAGCCACAACATACCTGTAGAAATACAAATGTACCCTACCAAACTTAAACTTAAAAGCGCAAACACATTTTTTTATATTTACTTTTGATATCTGACATGGAGCTAGACATATTTCAGTTTCCCAGACTTGTGCTCTTATAAACTTCAGTCACTCTTTACTGTTGTGCTGCAAGTTTGAGTGATTTCCCCCCCCCCTCCTTTTGCCCCAGCAGCCTAACAACAGAACAGGGGGAAGGTAACCAGATAGAAGCTCCCTAACACAAGATAACAGCTGCCTGGTAGATATAAGAACAGCACTCAATAGTAAAATCCATGTCCCACTGCGACACATTCAGTTACATTGAGTAGGAGAAACAACAGCCTGCCAGAAAGCAGTTCCATCCTAAAGTACTGGCTCTTTCTGAAAGCACATGACCAGGCAAAATGACCTGAGATGCACCTACACACCAATTTTACAACTAAAAAAAAATACACTTGTTGGTTCAGGAATGAAATTTTATATTGTAGAGTGATTTATTTGCAGTGTAAACAGTGTAATTTAGAAATAAAAAATACATCATAAAAATCTTGATGTTTACAGTGGTATTGGCAGTTTCCACCAATAGAGAAAACACTATGGGGCATATTTATCAAGGGTCTAATTTAGAATTTGAAAATGTTCGAAATTCTAATTCAAAAAGACCAACCGAAATAAAGTCAAAAGTTTTTTTGGCTGAATAGGTCCATTTTCGATCGAGTAGGTCTGTATTCATCCGAATCAAGTAATAGCGAATTCGATCGAATTCGAATTAACGTTTTTCAAAAAAAAAAAAAACTTAGATTTTTCAGAGTCCACCAATTGACTCCAAATTGGTTCTAAGAGGTCCCACATAGGCTAAAACAGCAATTCGGCAGAGTTTAGATGGCGAATGGTCGAAATTGAATTTTTAAAGAGACAGTACATGACAAACTTCAATATTTTAATTTTCGATTTTTTTTCAAATTCGAATCGAAGTAGGACTATTCCCTAGCCGAAGTACACAAAAAATAGCTCGAAATTCAAGTTTTTTAAATTCGAAAATTCACCTCGACCTTTAATATATCTGCCCATATGTGTTACTTTAAGGCCCCATCATTAATATGAAGTACAGTTTTGGTCCCCAGTATACAAAAAGTGAAGTATGTCTAGTGTGATTTTAAAGGAGACATATTGTATGAAAAACAAGAATGTGCCAGTACATTATACTCTTTTAAATATAGACGTAAATTACAGAGAAAAGTCATTTCTGGCCGATTAATTGACAATTTCTGCAAAAACCCTACTAGTCCCTCCCATCCGTTTCACTTCCTGCTGCCTCCATTCCCAGGCTTTTCAGGGGAGCCGGAGGCACTTGGCACACCAAGTAGGATAGGAACAAATCAGCAGCTAGGCAGACCAGATAGGGATCTGAAGCCTGTCGTTGCTTGTGTGACTTCAGTGCTATCTAACATTCAGAAAAAATCAGTCTCCACGCACTTGCGATTAATCGTGGTCTCCTGCAGGTGACCTTGCACTCTTCAGTACTGCCCTCTTTGCCTGTACCTGCTAATAAAATACAGAGCAAGGCAGCGGGGTTGGTGGTCATCTCTGGCCGCTTGATGTCTTCTCCCAGCTCTCTTTATTTTATTAACAGGTACAGACAAGCAGGGATGGATTCATTAAGATATAGAAAAGGTATTTAGAATGACAGTGACATAACAAAATGAAAGTTGATTTGCCCTTTGTTCCAGTCTGGTTCTAATAATGCAGAGACCTGATGTTTTCAGTTGTTGTTTTACTTCACCTTATCAGATTGGAGTGTGTTCTCAAACCATAAAATATAAAGTTCTTGTCCATTAAGGAAGATAAATGCTGGGACAGTTGTTCCTGAAGATCAGGGTATCAGAGTAATGATCTTTATCATGCGCATGAGCTGGAGAAGAATTAGGAAGTAATGAACAACTAAATATTCTGTAACCTCCCAAGCCTCTTAATTACATGTATATAAAATGGCATAGATTTACCATGGTTTCAGATGCTCCAATGTAGCCATTTAGTGCCTTTGTAAACATGCCTTATCTGTTTTATTACAGCCAACATCTGCTTGGAAATTCTCTGCTTTGCAGTCGGTGAACATCATGGCAACAGTAAGTATAAACCTCCTGACAATAAGTCAATATCATAAAGCTGTTTTAGGGAACCAAGGGCCTTATCTTCAGTTGATAACATGGCCCTAGCAAGGATGGTTGCTGGCAGCATAGTGCAGTCCCTAGCAAGCCCTGATTGGTGGAGCATGGCATGCTTTACTGGAAACATACAGCAGAGCTAAAGGTCAACAGGGGGCTAAAGATGGCCAAATACTCAAAGATAAAGTCGCAAGAAAAATAGTTTTGTACGATTTGCGGACCATGTGTGGATTGTCACAATATTTTCAATACCATGGCAATCCGTCATTTATTAGATGGGACAGGTTAAAAGATTTCTGTCGGCTAACAATAATTTCTCTTCATGTATTGCCTATCTGATGATATCAATGGGTCACTTCTATTTGTCGGACATCACTTTCATACGATTGTTGTCACTGCCAGAACATCGTTTGATTTGTTCTTTTACTACTTTATTTAATCTGAATGGTGAGTGGAAGTCGGGCCGTATGATTGTTCATGCAAAAAGAGGCTAAAATCTGCTTGTCTATGGCCAGCTTAATGTATTTGGCTTCTTGGAAGTCCCCTTGTGGCCAGCCAGTCTCGCTGTGGCTACCAGGAAGCTCGCCTTCCACCTCCCACTGCTACATCACCTGCAAGTAATTCTGGAGGAGAGCTGCCAAAACCTCCTAGTCAGAGCCTTCTTGTAATGTCATGTCAGGCAACTAAAGTGTCATATGGAGCCTAAGACTCCTTGTAGACTAAAAAAAAAACTCTCATCATCAAAATGCCCCTAAAGTGTCTAAAATTATTTCATGGCACATGTGGCTACTACATGCCATACATAAATGGGAGACACCTGTTTCTTTGCTGTGGGAAGCACACCCCTCTTCCCTGGCTTATCTGGAGACTATTGATAATCCATTATTATAAAGCACATTATTGCATTATGGGAAAGGGCACACCTGGAGATTCGGTGAGATTTAAGGTAAGGGCACATGAGTAAACTTCGGAAATCGAAGTGCCGTGAGTGCGTTGGCGCAGTCGTTTTTTCATTAAAGCTGACGGAAGACACGGGGAAGCAGTTCGGGGAGATTAGTCGCCCCAAAGAAGAGGCGATTAGTTGCCGGGGTGACTAAATTTCCCCGAATCTCCAGGTGTGTCCTTACCCTCAGTCGCCTGGCGACTAATCAACTCTTCTTTGGGGTGACTAATCTCCCCGAACTGCTTCCCCGTGTCTCCCCAAAGCTTTAATGAAAAAATGCCTGCACCAATGCACTCGAATCTCCAGGTATGCCCTTACCCTAAAGTTGGTAGTATAATGAAATATAATATAATTTCAAGCCCCTTTCCAATATATGCTCTTTGTAAATATGTAGTGGTTTTAGTCTTGTAAAGTAATTGTATATTATATTTTTTTTAGTTATTGGGTGCAGATCTTTAAGGAAGTCTATGGCACAAAATACAGAAATACAGTGGTAGCTTATTGTATTGGCAGTTTGTAAAAAAAAAAAAAATGAACAGCAACCAAACGTTTGATTTTGACTGAACTTTTATTTTCTGTGCTTTAGCTTGGAACTAAGGGTACAATTAAACCCTACCCCAATTTCAATGCAGCCAATGATGTGCAGAAGCTGAGGAAAGCCATGAAAGGAGCAGGTGAGTACTAGTACATTTCCAAGATAAATGGCCCACCCATGTATAAACTATTCTTTAATCATTCTGGGTTAATCACAATGATGGGTACATGCACAGGATGGATGTGTATAATGTAGATCGGTGGTCTGTGAGCCTCTGGTTGGGGATCCCTGCTATAGATCTACATAGTATATATCCATGAAATCTAAGAGTTGAATGGGAGTCTTGTCCCGTTTTAATGCTCCAGTCACTTGTGTAATTCATTTACTCTTGTCATATTCCACAAGGAACTTATACACCTGTTATATCTGCTTTCATCAATGTGTTTTTTATGCTAAAACACGACCCTTGTGAGAAGATCCATTAGCTCTCTGTGACCAGGATTCCCCTTGTTTCTAGGCACTGATGAAGATGCTGTTATTGACGTCATTGCAAACAGGACTCTTTCCCAGAGACAGGAAATCAAGACTGCCTATAAAACCACTGTTGGAAAAGTAAGTCAAACCTAAGCACAGTGTGGTGGCCAGTCTTTGTTTTCAGGTGGAATTGTGGGTGCTGAGTGATTTAGCTGTGGATAGTGACATGTGCTATAGCCCTAAGAATTTGCCAATTCAGCCAGTGTTTAGGTTCAGGGCTGCCCAACTAGAGACCAGTGGATCAGATGTGGCCCTTCTTTATATCCCGCTGCCTGACTATGGGCTCCCTAGACTGTTGTGTATGACATCGTCAATTTGATACAAGCCCATGAACATGTATTATGTCAGCCAAATAGCCTTCTACATGGAATGAGTTGGACAACACTAGGATTCGGCTGAAATCCTGAAAAGAGGGCTGGAATGCAGCTGAATCATGGATTTGGTGCACCCCTAACACAATCTGTTAAAAGGACATGTAAAATAGGGGAAAAAATTAAAAATGCTAATGTCTCTTTAAAAGGTGAAAATAGGAGAGCATTTAACATTACTTTTCTGTAAGCTCTGGTGTTAGTAAATTGTACTAAGAATTTTGGGAAGCATAAAAATATGAGTTCTACCTCCCAGCTTCTAAGGGGTTATGTAATAAAAGTGCAAACTGTGTTATAGGTCTTTTACCAACCAGCAGGTCAGCAAATACTAGTCATCTGTTTAAAAGCTAACAACTTAGTGGTTGCTATGGGGTACTGCACCTGGGCAAATGGGTTTTCTCCCTATATGTACTTAAATTCCTGAAAAACTAAAAAAACAATATTCTGATGTTTTAGGGGTTTTCATAAAGGAACAGCTTATCTCTTGTGCTCCTTAACTTTGGTAAACAGACATTTACTGTTTGATTAAAGAATTACTCACTTTGTGTTTACCCAGCAGACATTGTGAAAATGACATAACCAGCCCCTCTCTACATAAACAGATCAGCTGAATATCCTTATAGAGAATACCATGCTTGAACCATAGAATATATATATATCTATCTATCATCTATCTATCTATCTATCTATCTATCTACCTAAAAAAAAATATATATATATATATATGTAACAAGGGAAAGTTGTGCTCACCACTAATTTTTAAAACATTAGGCGGGGTGCAATGAGGGTGTGACCACAAAATACATATAGACAAATACAAGAGTCCTCTGCACTCAACCCATTATCAATTTATTTAAGACAGAGACATTTTGTGCTACTGCTACTGAAAAATGCCTTACCCTTTAAACAAAACAGGGATTGTTTGTCCATATATTGCAATATATTTAAGCTGGTGTCTAATAAAAGGGCAGCCAAGTTTAGGAGTTTTACTTTGAAAGCAGCTAGTAAGTTGCAGGTAAAACTTAGTCCCTGTGTAAACTGTATAATGAAGCAATAGAATTCTTAATGAATCAGGTGAAAATTGAGCGTAGGACTGGCCAGATATGGGATGACTTTGACGTAGTTGGCCAGCTTTATATATATATATATAATTTGCACTTTCAACTTTGCACCTACCACCACTGCTCTGTAGCAAACAATGATCCCCATCTATACACTTTTGGTTTATTGTTTAGATCTTGCAACCACGTATGCAATTTGCCCCCATATGTAATATAAGGTAATAAGTTTGCCCAGGAGCAGTAATCCATTGCTTTTAAACAGGTGACTAGGAAATGCTACCTGCTGATTGGTTGCTATAGGCTACTGCTCCTGAGCAAACTTAGGGACTTTTATTACATAACCTCCTAACCCCCATATGTAATATGAGGCACTAAGTTTGCCCTGGAGCAGTAACCAATAACAACCAATAAGATGTTTGCATTTAAACAGGTGACCAGTGAATGGCACCCGCTGATTGGTTGCTATGTGTTACTGCCCCAGGGCAAACTTAGTGCCTTTTATTACATAACCTTTTTAGAGTTTAAAAGCAAATTTAAATACCAAACTAGCCCCATGCTATTTACTTCTGAACCTTTTGCAGAATACACGGCATGTTGGTGTGGTCAATTATTTGTTTCTTTCCATGCAGGCTTTTAAATGTATGCTATTCTCATTTTTAGGATCTTGAGGATGATTTAAAATCAGAACTCACAGGGAACTTCGAAAAAGTCATCGTGGCACTTATGACTCCGTACACTCTCTATGATGTGGAAGAACTGAAGAAATCCATGAAGGTGGGTGTTCTGAGATGTATTTAGAGGCCATGCTTGAGATTTAATGGGAAACAAAGCTCTTTCCTCAAGTCCCCATCCGGGTTTTACTGCCAATCATAAAACCAAACAGGTTGCCCAAGGACACAGCTAGGATTCTTTGTCACCTGTTCTCATTCATTTCTCAAATCCCACTCCTTTGAATGGATGATATTAGTACTAGGGATGCGCGAATCCAGGATTCTGTTCAGGATTCAGCCAGGATTCGGCCTTTTTCAGCAGTATTCGGAATCCTTCTGTCCGGCTGAACCGAATCCGAATCCTAATTTGCATGTGCAAATCAGGGGTGGGGAGGGAAATCGCGTGACTTATTGTCACCAAACAAGGAAGTAAAAAATGTTTTCCCCTTCCAACCCCTAATTTGCATATGCAAATTAGTATTCGGATTCGGTTTGGTATTAGACCCGAATCTTTCGCGAAGGATTCGGGGGGTTGGCCGAATCCAAAATAGTGGATTCAGTGCATCCCTATTTAGTACCCAATTGGATTTGGTCCTGAATATTTGTATCCCCAACTATGGTCATGCAAAAAATACCCTGATGATCATTAGTAATGGGAGCAATGTGCTAGCTGCATGAAATCCGCAGAACTTGCACTCCCCTAAACCCCCCACACACACAGAACTCTACTGTAATTGTGCCCATCAATTGTTGGTGCAATTTGGCCTACACAACTTTGTGAAAGTTCCACCCAGGACTAAATGGGCCTTAAATGGGCCTTAAATTGGGCAAGTCCAAAATTTTGTAGTTGCACAAAAAATGCATGGTTGCAGTTGAAAAGGAGAGCCCTGTACTTTACTCCTTGCTTGTGTCAATTGTAAGGTACAGGGCCTCTGCACACCTGAACACTGCATTTACCTGATGCACTGGATCTTGGATGCATGAATCCATATTTGTGGCAAAACAAACCTACTGGTTTTATTTAATTTTTGAAGGATTTTTAGCAGACTTTGTTGTTAACCTTTGAGTTAATGTTTAGTATGATGTAGAGAGTGATACTCTGTGACAATTTGCGTTGACTTTCATTTATTATTATTTGTGGTTTTAGAGTTATTTAGCTTTTTATTCAACAGCTCTCCAGTTTGCTATTTCAGCAATATGGTTGCTATGGCATAAATTACCCTAACAACCATGCATTGATTTGAATAAGAGGCTGGAATATGAACAGTAGAGACCTGAATAGAACCATGAGTAATAAAAAGTAACAATATGCCTTGCAGAGCATCTGTTTTTAGGTTGGGTCAGTGACCCCCATTGGAAAGCTACAAAGAGTCAGAAGAAGAAGGCAAATAATTCAAAAACTATAAAAAAAACAAATAATGAAGACCAATTGAAAAGTTGCTTAAAATTAGCCATTATACAACATACTAAAAGTTAACTTGAAGGTGAGCTACCCTTTTAATGTATGAAGAATTACAGTAATACCACTTAAGTGGAAATCCCAAGGTCCTGAGCATTCTGAATTAAAGGTCCTATACCTGTTCTTGCTAATAGTTTATTCATCGGCTCACTGATAGGGATGTAGCGAACTGCCGTTTATGTGTTCGCGAACGCCGTTCGCGAACACCGGCAAAAAATGCGAACAGTTCGCGAACAGTTCGCGAACAGTTTGCGAACAGTTTGCGAACTTCGAACATCCGCAAAATCGTTCGATTCGAACGATCGAAGGATTTTAATCGTTCGATCGAAGGATTTTCGTTCGAATCGAACGATCGAATGATTTCATTCAATCGAATGGCTTTGATCGTTCGATTCGAACGAAAATCCTTCGATTTCAGCGGTCGAAGGAATCGAATGGTCGAACGATTTTTGTTCGAATCGAACACATATTGGCGAACGTCGCGCGACGTTCGCGAACATTCGGCGGACGCGAACAGTCGAAGTTCGCCGGCGAACAGTTCGCTACATCCCTACTCACTGATACTTCCCAGTACTTTCTCTTCCTGGGAGGCTTTGTTAAAGGAAAGAAGAGAAGGGGAGAGAGTGCAAGCAAAGCTGGCAAGGGAGCTTTTGTTAGACAATACAATAAAGTCTCTCAACAAAGCATGTCACACGCCACAGAGCAGTTTAATATTCCTGCATTGATGCTCTTTACTTTCTGTAGAAGAGTCAGATTCACCAACAATACAAGTCTTTTACAGCTTCTTGCCAAAAGTAAATGTAAGACAGCCAATAGTATTAAAAGTAGGTTTCTTCCCCTGATCTTCAGCATGCACTTGCTTGATCTATTTACATTTTAAAAGGATACAGGGATCGCTATACATTAATTGTATTTGACAGAGTTTTAAAGACTGACGGCATCTGAACCTGATATTAAATCCTGGGTATTATGTGAAGAGTGTAATTCACCTTAAATATGGATTATTGTAACTCCACTCTCCTGTTTGGAATTTCAGTTGTGATTTTCACTTAAAAGGCAACTACCCCTTTAAAGGACTTTATACTGTACAGTAAAACAATAACAACAGTAAACAATGCTACAATTATATGTTGTGAAAGCACGCATTTCATTTTAAATAATCATCCAAAAGCGCCCTTAGTTTTCATTTGAGTTTTTGGATTAAAGGACAAATAAACAATACAATGCAAATTGTGCTCTGCCCAATGATGTGAAAACACCTTTTAATTATCTTCTTACAATGCTGCTTAGAACAGAAAAGGTACTTTAAAATCACTCTCTTTTCTTGCATTAGGGTGACATTAGCACACTCCTTCTTCTCATATTTTTGCTCCCTGGAGCATGCTTTGTTGCTTCAGCTGAAGGCTCACTGTATTGCAGTCAAATGATATAGACATCCATGATGGCACCTATACATTTTAAGGTTGATTTAAGATATAGTAGCATTTAAAGAAGAAGGAAAGGCATAATCACTAGGGAAAAAACACTGCTCTAAGTGCCCATGTGTATAGTGTCACTGCTATCATTGTTTCATCCTCATCGTCAGTTATTTGTATGCACCAACAAGTTATGCGCTCAATGATAACAGGTTTGTGTATGTTTTTAGGGTGCAGGGACAGACGAGGGCTGTTTGATTGAGATTCTGGCATCTCGTAAACCAGAGGAGATCAAGAACATAAATATCACCTACAGAATAAGTAAGTAGGAAAAGCAAGAAGAGGCAGCTGGAGACATCCACCCTGTCTAGTCTATGATTTCATATGTGCTGGAGACTAGGTAACTACATGCATCATATAGGCTTCTCTGTCATGTAAATCAATTAATGGCTACAGAGGACAGCACTGTACACCAGGTTTGAATTAGAGCACCTAAGGGAAACAGGTTGGTGAACAGAACTAGTCTGCAGATAAAAGAAATGCTGTCTGTCTTGTTCCTCTTTTATTTTTGTAAAAAGCTTGGGGAACAATCAATCAGCTGACTATATGAAGATAGGAAGGCTGGATGTATGAGCTAGGTACCAGAGTATTTGGGCCTTTAGTCCAATTTCTTTTTCAGGAGTAATAATTACAAATGATTAACATTTTCATGAGTTGCCTTGCCATGAATCTGATGGCCTACAAGATATAGGAGACTTGCAAACAAATGCATTTTGAAATATTGGCTTTCAAAAGAGGAGAGAGATTTTTCATTTGCTCTGAATGTGCTTTAGGGGGAGAGACAAAAGCTTTGATCTCCAAGGCACAAGAGGGATAGGGAAAAGGGGGGCAATGAGAGATGATTAGAAGATTTTCCCTCAAGGTGAAGGTTTCATATGTACAAAAAAGCCAGTGTATATTATATATGAAATGTCAGCATTTAAAATAACCTAGTGTATCGCGGTCCAATCCAACCATATGACCTGATGCCCAAAATGCTGCTTGTGTGACCAGTGTATGGTCATAGTGGCCTAAACTGACCTGGCTTTTTACTTGATGACTGACTGACCAGATCAAAGGGGAACTTTAGGGGTTGGTTTTGCTGGTGATCAGCTAAGTGACCTAATTCACTGCATGTGTCAGCATCACTGGCTGAAGCAGAAATGCAAAGATTTCACTTGAGCAGTGGGTTTGGCTATTTACCACTAATATCCATTGACTTTCCTTCAGGATGATCAGTCAGATATGCAGCACTGAGGCCCGTGTGGCCAACTGTACTTTCTGTTTGAGGCCAGGGTTTCTTTATCAAATTAGATTACACCACATAACCAGGAAGCCTGGCCCAAACAAGGGAACCCTTATATGTCGGATAAACTTTTAGCATTGGGAGGTGCTCTTTGTTTTATGAGAGATATTATCATTATTTGACAGACCAAAACAAATTGCTGCTCCCACACATATGAATGTGCAGATATGCAAATATAAATTTCTGTAAACAATAATCTATGTGTCACTTATTTATTGATGTACCACTGTTTTCCTAGACAAATGTTTGTCTCCTCATTTATAAAAACTGTTTCCAGTTATGTGTCTTATTGTCAGGTTGCAGGTTATTGATGATCCTTTTTTTTGTATTGCAGAATATGGTAAATCTCTAGAGGACGATATTTGCTCAGACACATCTTCAATGTTCCAAAGAGTTCTGGTATCTTTGGCTGCGGTAAGTACCACAATCAATGCCAGGACCTTTCTCTTTAATCTGTACTGTAAATGACTCCCTTTGGTCTAAATAGGTGTTGCTAAGTTGAGAATTGAGAAAACTGGTTGGTTACATAGCCCACCATCTAGTACACATAAAGCTTAATACTTGCACAGAATATCCTAATTCTAAGGTTCTTATAGATCGTTTGTTTGCATTTTAAACTCGACCTGGCAACTAGCTCTGGGTGGTTGGAGTTTTTGAAGTTTACGTAAATTGCAGGTGCAGGTTGTAGTTTATATAAAACTTTGCAAATTGATAGATAAACTTCAGCAGAACTCTACTAATGTGTGCATTACTTAACACACAAAGAATGCCTCACTTCTGTTTGTACTTGAAGATCTGGTGAGCTGCACCAGGTGTTAATAAATCAGCCCCTCTAAGTGATTTTTGTAAAAGTTCTGTAAGATTCATTGCCTGAAATTCTCTACAATCTGGTCTCCATCTTATTTTTCTTTCTTTCTTCATTCCTTTGCAGGGTGGAAGAGATCAGAGCAGCAATGTCAATGAAGCACTTGCTAAACAAGATGCCAATGTAAGCCCATCTTACATTGTAATGTACTGCGCCACGGCTCATGTAGCAGCCAAGTAAACAATAGCTTTCCTCATTTTATTCGGATATTTTAGAAATATTATTTTTTTTCCCAACCAATCTTCCTAAGAGAAAATTTGGTAGAAAAGCTGTACAGTTAATTATAAGTAAGGTTCCCGAGTAATAGTAATGATTGGTTGTTTCCCATTAAACTTATGTTTGTGGCCCCGAGGTTTTGCTTACAGTAGTGTTTCTAGTAAAGTCAATGCACTTGCATGAGGCCCTGTGAATCCTGACTGCCTTAGTGTAGCCCCCCCAATGTAGCTAAGTGGGTGAGGGCAGTGCCACATTAAAATTTAGGGGACTATTTAAGATTGAGCAAGCAATATTTAAGGAAACCCCGTGTGAGTTTCCAAACTCATACTTGGTTTCAGCCAGAAAAACCTCTGCAATTTCAGTATTTTTACCCCAACAGGCTTCTGGAACGAAAAAAAATGTTGTTACCTAAAAGCTGCCAAAGCTATCCTTTGTTCCAAAAGTCAGATTGGGTAAGATTATGATAACTGCCAAATTTATTTTTGTGCCAAAAGCCCATTTGGGTAAAATTGTGGAAATTACTGAGGTTTTTCAGCCGAAAACCCAGCATGATTTAGGAAACTCAAACAGGTTTCCTTAAAGTCTTAAATAGGCACTTAAGTGCTTGCTTTGCTACCTGCAATTTGGCCAGCTAAACCTAAGCATGCAACATAAACTACCATGCATGCTGGGAAATACCAGTTTGGCCTGTGGATGTCTCTAATCTTATATCTTATATATATATACTGTATATAGTTGGTTAGCAAGGCTGGAGTGACTGGATGTCTAACATAATAGCCAGAACACTACTTCCTGCTTTTCAACTCTCTAACTCTGAGTTAGTCAGCGACTTGAAGGGGAGCCACATGGGACATAACTGTTCAGTGAGTTTGCTTTTAGCATGTAGCTCAGATTCAAAAGCAAACAGTTATGACCCATATGCCCCCCATCAAGTCTCTGCTTGGTCATTGATTGGTAGCTGTAAAGCACAAAGTTGGGTTCTGGCTATTATATTCGACATCCGTTCACTCCAGTCTTTATAGATGAGCACTGTCATGTGGTACATACATATATTAACTGTCTATAAACTGGATTTGAAGGCAGATCTCATCCATGATTACTCATTAGGCTGTACCGCATATGGATTATGGTGAGATTTAGAGAGTTGGTTGAAATAACATAAGTGACAGCAGCTGTATTTTCTGCAAGGTAGATTGTTCTTAGTCCTATCTATGGAGAACAAATCCAGTAGTATGGCTGCCTTATATATATGTATCACACAGTAAGGCACAATCTGCCCATATACTATTACTGTTTAGTAATAGAAAGTAATCATTGAAGCATAAATATGGTGTGTCATTTCCCATACAGAATAATAATCCAGGGTAAAAAAAAGCTTTGCCTTCAAACCCGTTTGCCCACTTTTTGCATATTGTCAATTTTATGTGTGATGCATATTTAACATTCCTCCCAGGCCCTATATGAAGCTGGTGAGAAGAAGTGGGGGACGGATGAAGTGAAATTCCTGACTATCCTTTGCAGCAGAAACCGGAACCACTTACTGAGGGGTGAGCATGTGAGATGGGAATGTCCGATCGTACGATGATTCGTACGTTCGGATCTTTGCGTTTATGGCCAGCTTAAAACAGCAAATCAAGCAGACCAACCTTTCACAATTTGCCAGAGTTTCCAAGGCATAGTATATTTACCTTGCAAGAAATATTCATTAGAAACCAGCAAATGTACCAATAGAAAATATACCAACAAAATATACCAACAGGTGAAGGGGTGGGTTTTTCCAATAAGGAGTAATTATATCTTAGTTGGGATCAAGTACAAGCTACTGTTTTAATATTACAGAGTAAAAGGAAACCATTTTAAAAAATTTGGATTATTTGGATAAAATATAGTTTATAGGAAACGGGCTTTCCATAATTCGGATCTTTCTGGATAACGGGTTTCGGGATAATGGATCCCATATCTGTACATGAATGTTGGAGAGTAAAAGCTAAATAGGTGCCGCCTTACAGAAAATGGTGAACGTTAAAAGGTATAAAGCTCATTGGATCAATTTGTACATTCCAATTTAACATAGTAAGACATGAAACGTATTTGTCAGTCATCAAATGATGATTTCTGTGTGTTTCTAAGCTGCCAGGAAGATAGTGAGTGTCTGTTAGGACTTCCTAGGGGCAGCCATTAATATAATGCTTGCTGCAGCGTGGTCTGAACTGAAGCCTCTCTCTGTTTTTTTTCTCAGTTTTCGAGGAGTATAAAAAAATTGCAAAGAAAGATCTTGAGTCCAGTATAAAATCTGAAATGTCGGGACATTTTGAAGATGCTCTTTTAGCAATTGGTAAGTATGTCAGGATTTTAAAAAAGAAAATCCATCTTTCTATAGGTTGATAATAAGGGACCACTATGTGCTATACTTTTCACTTTTTTATTGCTTTTGGATTGGTCTAATGGGTCTATTTACAAAGTGTATATTTGTTTTGCTTTTGTTTGAGCAACCACCTGAGGATTTGGTGGATCATATTCAGAAAAAAATAGCCACGTATGCACAAAAAGACCTGCCTGTTTCCATAAATTGGTCAGAAGAGCTGATTTGATATTGTGGACCGTGGGCCAAGATTGTGTCATAATAGGGACCAATACAAATTGCTGGAGAGACCCACATCCATGAGCCAAAGTGCTCATTAGATATCAAGTCAATTCTTAGCCAGATATCTGTTGGTACTGAGTGAGCAGCTAATATTGAACTGTCATTGGCCAGCTTTAGGGTATGTGACAGGCCAGACTTAAAATAAGGGTTAACCCTTCCTGTTCAGTGACCACGGTCAAGTCTTATCTTGAAGCTGATTAGATGTTACAATATTTGTATTTTTAGCCTTGCCTATCCAACAAGCATTTGCACCACAGGGGGAAGCTGCACTCTGCATTAGACAGTGCTCTATCTAGGGTATGTGAGAGGTGCAGGCTGCAACTGGACAGCTACTGACTGCCCTGACATCACGCATCAGTAGTTGTGGCAGGTAAAGACAGGGCCTCATTGCGGCCTGTACCTAGGGTTTCCACCTTTTCTGGAAAAAAATACCGGCCTTCCTATATATATATCTTTTTTCCCTATCAGTAACATTGGGATCAACCATCATTTTTACTGGCCAGGCCAGTAAAATACCAGCCAGGTGGCAACCCTACCTGTACCTCCTGCCTATTTGCCTCCCCCCTTCACTACACAGGCAGCCAACAGGGCTATAGGTAAAAGGACCACTCTTTAGATTTTTTTATAGGCTGTACAGAAACGATAAGACCTTTCAAGCTGGCCATGACATGCAAGTATACGTTCCACAGCATGTAATTGCTGACTCTTTGCCTTGCAGTGAAATGCATAAAGAGCAGACCAGCCTACTTTGCAGAACGGCTGTATAAATCTATGAAGGTGAGTGTTTTTGTCCTGTAAACTTGTTGTTTTGTGCCTAGCATCATACATTGTTAATACATTGATCTTTTGGTCTCATACATAGCTCCTCATGCGATATGCATAACCCTCAATTACTTTATGGTATACGGTAAAGTGCATTTATTCAGTTTCTCCTATTTCACTGCTCTACTCTCAACTTCCAGCTCTGTTCTTGGCTTGTTCTGAAAACAGTATCTAATATCTAAGGCAGTGATTGTTAAAGGAATTTAATGGTAGGCGGATGGCATTTTCCAATTGTATTTTCCAGCCTATGGAGCAGTACCCAAAGCACCACAGCCACCTATATGATTGTTACCAAGTAACTTTTAAGCTTTCAGGAGCAATTCATTTTGTGACACTTGTGTGACTTTAGCTATATAAAATGATGCAGTCCTTTCTTTTATAGGGCAGTACAACAGGCCCGGACTGGAAATCTGTGGGTTTTGGCAAATGCCAGAGGGGCTGCTATAAGGTCCCATTGAAAGTCAGTATTTAGTGGGCTGGTGGGGGCTGGTTGGGCCTCTGTGTGGGCTGATTGGGCCTATGTGTACCATTCTGGTAACATTCTGTAAAATTCGCACTTTTGTGAATTTGCGGAGTACCGATCATTCGCCTGGTGATAGGCCGTAAAACTGCGCTAGCGATTTGTCCTCTACTTTCGCTAGCGATTTGTCCTCCACTTCTGTTAGTAAATTGGTGATGTCTATGCGTATGAGATTTCTGGCGAATTATCGTTAGCGACGGCCACTTCGCCCTTCAGTAAATCTGTCCCAATGTCTTCCCGGTGTGTCCCAACATTCATGGAATATATCTGCTGGGCTCTTCTGTGTTGCAGGGTATGGGGACAGATGATAAAACTCTGATCAGAGTTATGGTTTCTCGTTGTGAAATTGACATGCTGGAAATCCGCTGCGAGTTCAAGAAAATGTATGGGAAATCCCTACATTCCTTTATTAAGGTGAGCGAAAAATTCACTGCTGTGCAGCTGCATCATTCACCAGTGTTACTATATAGGAACTATCCTCTGGCTGCTGGCTCTGGAAAACCAACACGAAAACAATAGAAAATGTCTGATACTACTAAAAGGAAATTATTTTGTTCTGGCATGTTAATCCTAGCTAACTTCACCTACTTTAAGGGATACTGTCATGGGAAAAAATGTTTTTCAAAATGAATCAGTTAATAGTGCTGCTTCAGCAGAATTCTACACTGAAATCCATTTCTCAAAAGAGCAAACAGATTTTTTTTATATTCAATTCTGAAGTCTGACATGGGGCTAGACATATTGTCAATTTCCCAGCTGGCCCAAGTCATGTGACTTTTTACTCTTTTGAGAAATGGATTTCAGAGCAGCACTATTAACTGATGTGTTATGAAAAAAACATGTTTTCCATGACAGTATCCCTTTACGTTCCCATATACACAAAATATGGATAGAGATTTCGTTCACTGCTTGATGGAATTGGGCTATCAATGATTGATCAACTATTCCACCACAATGTGATTCCTCAAGACTCCACAGTAATAAATTATACACTCGGGATCATATTTGTAGGAAAACCAGAGCAATGCAGGCATCTGTAAACCAGAAGTCCCATCTCCAGCTTGCTTGTTGTAATATATATTGTAATTTGTTTCCACAGGGTGACTGCTCTGGAGATTATAAGAAGGTGCTTTTGAAACTTTGCGGAGGGGATGACTAAGTAATGTAGTAATGTGTGTCTGGGAAATCAATCTGTCATGTCTGCTTGAACACATAACCAAAGCAAAATAAAAACTTCTTATGCCTTTTTAAAATGTCTTTTGTTTTGATCTTATTTCAGGGTATCAATGAACCTCTGCCATTGAGCACACAAGGAGGTATTAAGCAGAAAATACACACAGGAGAGTCTCCTTAGGGAGTCTGCAGGCAGGATCAGAATTTTCTCATCTACCATTAACCTTAGTATGAGCAACAATGAGTGCTGAGCGTATTTTCATGCTAAATATAATTAATCTTTTTATCTTGCAAATAGCATTTTCTTGGAGTAGAGTTCTAATATTTACTTGCAGACTGCCCCACCGGGATTGTAGGTAAAAGCCCAGGGGGGCCCAGTCCCCTGCTAAGCTCTCAACAGACCAGGATTTAAAAAGTGCATTTAATTTATGCTGCACCCCCAAATAACGTTTTGGCATTCTTGTACACGGCATTGGGATACACCACGCTTTCTGCAAGTTTCCCAAAGAAAGCAAAATCTATCAGACATGCCTAGATCTTGTACATAACAGGTTTTTTGCCAGGGGTGTTTAAAGTGACTTCTAAATTTTTAATATGTGCCCCAAGCTGCCAGTGAGTTATCTGTAGCAACAATTACAGACTGCTGCCATCCATCCCTATATAATACCCCATAACAGCTGCTCTGAGTGTTAGGGAACTAGGTTTCAGGATTTCATCCTCCTGTTTCAAGGCTGTCAAAGAATGCAGATTTTACTTTGTGCTTTTTTTAACAAGGGCTAATTGAAAGGCAGTTCTAAGAGATAGGTTTCTGCAATGGAGAACATTTTTTTGCTGTTATTTACTCGTTTTACTGTTTTATCTCGTTGAAAATGTTTTTCTGCATGAACGGTACATGTAGGGATGGTACCCAAGTAAGTGCCAGCACTACACTTCTACACTTTCTCATACATTTAAGTTGTCATACATATTGTTCACTTTTAAGAAGTATAGAAGATACAGTATAAAGCTATAGGTAAGCAGGGGCCCTCCAGGTGGGCACTGGACATCACCAACAGCTCGAGGACCTTAAGGGGCGAATCATTAACTTCGAGTGAAGGAATAGAAGAAAAAATACTTTGAATTTCGAAGTGTTTTTTTGGCTACTTCGACCATCGAATGGGCTACTTCGACCTTCGACTATGACTTTGAATCAAAGGATTCAAACTAAAAATCGTTCGACTATTCGACCATTCGATAGTCGAAGTACTGTCTCTTTAAGAAAAAACTTCGACCCCCTAGTTCGCCACCTAAAAGCTACCGAACTCAATGTTAGCCTATGGGGAAGGTCCCCATAGGCTTGGCTACGTTTTTTTGGTCGAAGGACAATCCTTCGATCGTTGGATTAAAATCCTCTTAATCGTTCGATTCGAAGGATTTAATCATTCGATCGAACGGTTATTCCTTCGATCGTATGATATTCGACCCTTGATGAATTTGCCCCTAGGTGTATGTGTGTAGGGTTGGGTTTTTGTAAAATAAAACACAGCATGTGTGCCAGATCTGAAGGCTTGCTTTGGCATTTACAGTCATCTTGTATTTTTATTATTAGGACATTTTTTCAGTGTAGAAAGAAATGACATGAATATTTAGTGTACAAGCTTGATGTGCTTAATTGGGATTAATGAGTAGGCGGCATATGCAGCTGGCAGAGTAGGAAACTAGTGTGTATTTAGAGCAAAATTGGAAAGAATAAATAGGTTGCTGCTCATTATGTTTACAATAATGTAGTATTTCATGTCATTGTACAGCCTTTTGGAATCTTTTTTGCACTAAAGTTACGTCATCTGTACAGCCACGAAAACGTCTAAAGCTTCAGAATTGCCGATAGAGGATAAATTCCATTATTTCTTTTTGACTGAAACTTTAATAATGAATGTTGTTTACAGGTTTCATTGAGGCACAGCTGGATGTTCAAACAATCATGTGTGATGTCAAACGCTTCCACTCCATATATTGCCGTTGGTGTAAACGTAGAACAGTTCAATTGGAAGCTTTTCTAAATTGTGCACCTTTAAGGGATTTTATTCATGGAAAAACATGTTTTTTTCAAAATCAGTTAATAGTGCTACTCCAGCTGAGTTCTGCACTTACATTTTTTTCCAGTTTGATTGTTATAGAATGGCTAATTAAATTGCTTTCTTTTATTTCTTTTTTTTATAGTTTTGAATTATTTGCCTTCTTCTTCTGACTCTTTCCAGCTTTCAGATGGGGGTCACTGACCCCATCTTAAACAAATGATCTGTAAGGCTACACTTCTTTTGTTATTTTTACTTTTTTATTACTCATCTTTCTATTTGGACCCTCTCCTATCCCCATTGCAGTTTCTTATTCGAATAAATGCATGGTTGCTAGGGTTATTTAGCAGATTGCTGAAATTGCAAACTGGAGAGCTGACGATAAAATAGCAAAATAACTCAAAACCCGCAAATAAAAAATAAAAACTAACTGCAAATATCAATCAATCTCTACATCATACTAAAAGTTAAATTAAAGGTAAACAACCTCTTTAGGTTTCTTTGAGCACTTTCCCCCTAATAGTTTACATTTTTCTGCCTAATCTCCCTGAATCTGAGCGTGTCTTTGCCCTGTCTCTGCCGGGAAGCAGTTCGGGGAGATAAGTCGCCCCGAAGAAGAGGCAATTTATCACCGGTTGACTTAATTTCCCAGAATCTGAGTGTGTGTCTCTGCCCTAAAGGTAGCCATATATAGGCAGATTGAAGATGCTGATTTGAGTCCTTTAGACCGATTAGGCAGATTACCTGCCCATGTATAGGGCCCTCTGATAGGCCTCTTGACTGATATCTGGCCAAAATTCAGCCTGCTGTTGAACAGGCAAATTTGATTTTCATGTCCAGCTGAGGACTGCTTAGCTAGTTGATGCGGTCCTCCTCCTGTCGGAGCCTATTCCCATCATTGTAATCCAATCTTTGGCCAATCGGATTAGCCTTCCGTTGGTGGGCATATCAGAGGAAAGAACCGCTTGTTTGTCGGCCGTGCAAAATAAGTGGACCTTATAGTGTATGACCAGCTTTACTGTAATTTTCCATATTTACTCTAAGAAGAGTTATGTTATCGTACCTTACAGTTTGTGCCGCTTCCGTACAGAATGATTTATCTTCACCGTCCCTGTGTTGGTTTTTTTTGCATTGATCAGTCTATGACACTGCCTATGACGCCATTCATCATAAAGATAAAGAATACTGCGACAGTGTTAACCCCACTGAATCACATGGGCACTGCTGATCCATGGATGGGCAAATTAAATAAATAAAATGGCAATGTAATACAAACTCATTCCATGTCTGTATGGGTTTCTTCCCACATTTTAAAAATATACAGTGGAGTAAAGGGGCGCATGATGAAATCAATCCTTATGCGTTTTAATATTTTAGGGCATTTAGACTGTAAGCTCTACAGGAGCAGGTTGTGAATCATGATCACTCTCTGTAATGCTTTGTGTAACTATGTTATTCATGGCACAAGAAGATTCTGTAGCACTATCTTTAGAATTCTGTAATTTGGGTCAGTTCTATTATAGTTAAAATATTTTCACACAGATCTATGGAGTCTGGGAAGGCTGGGGACATTAAAACCACTCGGAAGGCAGCGTGTACTGTGTTCTCTCACTGTATATGGATTCTTTGTTATTTTTGCATCATTTCACTAAATTTGGTTTTATGGAAATACAAAAAAGCTAATCAAAGTAGAAGGAGCGTGTTTGTGTTGTGAAAGGACTTGCAAGCGCAGGACAAAGACAATATTTAAAAGATTAGATTGTTCATTGTTTATTACCATTGTAGTTAGTTTGTATTGTGACAGAATACATAGGATACATGGTAGAATACACAGGACCCTTCTTTTTAATGATCAGTTGTCTCTCATTGACAACTGCATCACTATTAAAGGGGACCTGTCACCTTAAGAAATAATTCCAAATCCTATTTTATGTTAGTCAAACAAAATAAACTTTACTTACACTATAAAAATTATTGAAATATTGGGTTTTTTTTTTGGAATTCACAATCACATCAAGCAGGCAGTTGCCATTTTGTAGACACGGTTATTAAGGCAAACTTTGTTTTGTTTTTTTTTTTCATTTGAAAGCTGTAAAGTGTCAGAAAAAGGCAAATTAGACAACTATAAAAATTAAAAAAGGCCGATTGAAAAGTTGCTTAGAATTAGCCATTCTATAACCTACTAAGAGTTAACTTAGAATTGAATCACCCCACTAATAATATCTATTATGCACTTTGTCAACTTTAAAAACTATTTCCAGTGTGCACACCTATCCAGGAGTTAATTTGCATATGTAGGCAAGGATTGTATGCACAGCAGTGTTAATATAGCATTAGGCAAAAACACAGAATTGAGAAGTTGGTTAAAGGAACAGCAACACAAAAAAAAATGAGTGTTCTTAAAGGGAAACTGTCATGGGAAAAATTTTTTTTTTCAAAATGAATCAGTTAATAGTGCTGCTCCAGCAGAATTCTGCACTCAAATCCATTTCTCAAAAGAGCAAACAGATTTTTTTATATTCAATTTTGAAATCTGACATGGGGCTAGACATATTGTCAATTTCCCAGCTGCCCCAAGTCATGTGACTTGTGCTCTGATAAACTTCAATCACTCTTTACTGCTGTACTGCAAGTTGGAGTGATATCACCCCCCTCCCTTTTTCCCCTCAGCAGCCAAACAAAAGAACAATGGGAAGGTAACCAGATAGCAGCTCCCTAACACAAGATAACAGCTGCCTGGTAGATCTAAGAACAACACTCAATAGTAAAAACCCATGTCCCACTGAGACACATTCAGTTACATTGAGAAGGAAAAACAGCAGCCTGCCAAAAAGCATTTCTTTCTTAAAGTGCAGGCACAAGTCACATGACATGGGGCAGCTGGGAAATTTACAAAATGTCTAGCCCCATGTCAGATTTCAAAATTGAATATAAAAAAATCTTTTGAGAAATGGATTTCAGTGAAGAATTCTGCAGGAGCAGCACTATTAACTGATTCATTTTGAAAAAAATTTTTTTTCCCATGACAGTATCCCTTTAAGGAATGACAATATCATGTACTGTTGCCCTGCAATGGTGTTAAAACTGGTGTTTTTGCTTCAGATACACAACTATAGTTTATATAAACAAGCTGCTGTGTAGCCATGGGGGCAGCCATTCACATACAGGATACACAGTAGATAACAGAGAAGCTCTGAAGAATCCCATTATGTACTGCTGTGTATCTTGTGCATTTTCTCCCTTTTCAGCTTTGAATGGCTGCCTCACACAGCTTGTTTATATAAACTATAGTAGTCTTTCTGAAGCAATCACACTAGTTTTAACACTGCAGGTCAATCAGTTCATCTTATTTTCATTACTTTAATACACTTTAATTTTTAGGTGTTACGGTTCCTTTAAGTGCTTGAGAAGGCATTTCTTGTATAAGTAGGAGGTGCCTACCCATGCCCATAAAAGCTTTCATAGTGGTTCAGTGGCTTGGGCTGCTGCTAAGGACAACTCAAAGCAAGGGAATTTTCTGTATTTTAGAACCGCATCAGAGCTGGTATACAGGAGCTGCACTCCGCACCAGTGTGCAAATATTACAGCTACAACACGGACCACAAAGACGCGGGGTCTCTTTTCGCTGACTCTTGTCACTCTTCGTCTACCTCTGGAAAACTTCCAAAGTCGTTTTGGGAGGTGGACACTCAAGAAGAAAAAATATTAGTGTTATGCACAGAAATTTTATTATGCACCGTCCTGATGAAGGGAGGTTTATCCCCCCGAAACGTTGATCACGAGGTGATATAATAAAGAGGGGTGTCCCCCCAACTGCTGATAATAGCGTGTGTGCGGATCCGTTTCTTGTTTGCTGTTATCTAGTGTTAAGCTGGCCATAGATGTTGAGATTTTTAAAAGATCCGATCTTCATCGCGAGACCACGATTTTCTCGGAACGATCGTACGAATTGACCATCAACTAAAAAGACCAATTTGCCAGGAAAACAAAGGGGAGCTGCCTGCTTGGCCCTGCAAACATAGATAGATTGCACTGGGACCGAGAAAGATTTTTTGACCTGGCCGATCAATTTCATGACAGATGTCGGGCGAAAAATCGTAAGATGTACGATCGTTCGAATCCCACTAACCGCTAATTTCGAAGGAATGGTCGGGCTTCCCTAAAATCGGTCGTTCGGCAAGAAGAATCGTTGCGTCTATGGGGAGCTTTAGACACAGGGCACTTAAACTCTAGGCCAGCTAAATCAGTTCAGACATTGCTTCTGTGTGACTCCACCATTTGAAGTATCACATGTAGTTGAAGGATGCTCATGACAGTTCAGTTACTTCAGTAGGTCAGTCAGGTGATTTCTAGAAATTGTTGTCTCTGGGGCACCCCATAGATATGTGTGCATGACTACCATAGATATCAAATGGGCATAGTTATTATAGCTATATACATTGGGTACATGTGGCTCCAGCTGTGAAAACAGTATCCGTTCCCTAAAGGCATTTCATCATGCATCCGCAACAGTGAGAAACCCCTTAGTTAATCAAGCTTGTATGGAGAGAACCTAAAGCTGGCTTGTATATGCATTTCCTCACAGATGAGGTATTATTTATTCATTTATTTGCAGAATTTTGCAATTACAGTGACCTTTTGGAAACCAGTGGGAAAGGCAAATATCCATTACTAGCAACCTTGAACCTAGGCACAGGCAGAGTTATGGGAAAAATAAATATTAGATCATTAAGTAGCAAGAGTGATTTCTATAGAATAATAAAGGTTTATTACATGTCATTACATGAAAAAAGTATTTCCCCATCATTGATTGTTTATTTAAGTACATATATAAAATATATAAACTAGAGTAACACAGAGAAATCTAAATCTTATTATAGATTATAGGAGATATCCACCTTTAAGAGAAGGAAAGGCTAAAATGAAGTAAGCTTTATCAGAAAGGTCTATATAAATACACTGGTAAACCCTCATAGTAATACTGCTCTGTCCTCTGTCAAAAGAAACACAGCATTTCTTTCCTTCTATTGTGTACTCATGGGCTTCTGTATCAGACTTCCTGTTTTCAGCATAAACCTCCAGGGTTAGGGCTTGAGCATGCTCAGTTTGCTTCTCTCCTCCTCCTCTCCCTGCTGTAATCTGAGCCCAGAGCTATGACTGAGCAGGGAAACTCAGGCAGGAAGTGATGTCACACCAAGCTAATATGGCAGCTGCTATCCTAAACAAACAGAGAGCTTCTAGAGCTGCTTACTCAGGTATGGTAATTCCACACAATAATGGAGCACACAAACCTCGTGCATAATCCTTTCGGATCAAGTGCTCAGCAGTGATTAACCCAACCTGCCACGGGTCAGGAGAATACTATGCATAATCCAGTAACTGCAGCACTCTGATGGTAATAGTGATATTTCAGCGTTGTGATTTTATTGGCTCATCTGCTTGAGTAGACAAAAAAAAATGCCACTTTTTTGTCTACTCGAGCAAATGAGTCAATAAAATCACAACACTGAAATATCACTATTACCATCAAAGTGCTGCAGTTATTGGATTATACTCAGGTATGGTAGAACATTCTACAGAATAAATAGTGTTATAGCTTGCACTATTGTGGCTATTGGCAATAAACTGCTTCGGTTTCCTTCTCCTTTAAGCAGAGCCCAAGCAATGTGTTAGGACTATCACTATTTGACAATTTGCTGCCTCTGTGTGCGCTGAAACCCTGAGCTGGCTCACCTCTTCTACAAAAAACATACTAGCCAGGGGACCTCTTTGCTCTTCTTCTGGTCCCGTGTTTTATCAGGCTTGGGCTAGTACTGTATGAATGGTAGAGATTGTTGTGTTTGACATTCTGTACCGCACATGCAACTTTCTAGAATTGTCCTGGGGACAAAAATATGTCAGTGCAGCACTTAAAAAATAGTACCCCAGGCCTGTAGCCATGATATTTGAAACTGCCTTCCTTGACTCATAATTTTGTCAATTCTCTCTCTTTTTATGCTGACACGTACTGCTGCCTGGTAATTATATTGAGCATAATGGGCAGTTTAAGCAGCCGACGTGTTATGGCAAAAGTCTAAACAGAAGGCTTTTGGCTCTTGTGAACACAGGAAAAGGAAAAGTGGCTTGGAGTGTCAGTGTGAGAGTGAGACTGATAAAGAGCTAGAAAACCTACTGAATACTTCAAGAAGGTATGCTATTGATTTATATATGCATGTTTGGGACTAAATACATAGTAGCATAGTAATATATTAAGTTAGATTGAAAGAAGTCACAGTTCCATGTTTTAAGTCTATATATATATATATATATATATATATATATATATATATATATATAAAAATTTAAAATATGCAAAAAATTTAAAAAGTGTTATTGCATATGTATCCGTCCCAATAGGGATCGAAACGTCACGTCGGATACATATGCAATAACACTTTTTCAATTTTTTGCAAAACCCTGGTGTTGCTGGTCTTTCTTTCTATACATATATATTTCCTTACCGTGCACCCAGGTATTGTTTCCAAACGGAGTACTGTCCACAACTCAAATATATATATATATGTAGGCCAGTTAGTTTGACATCTGTGGTGGGGAAATTATTTAAAGGCTTGTTAATACTGAATTAAATACTGAATACTATACAGTTACTTACATTTGAAAAAAAAAGGAAAACTTTGGGAAGGATGCCACCTGCTGGAAATTTACTAAAATCCAAATTTTTCTTATTTTATTAAAACAACTTCCGTCCATAATGCTACCTTATTTATTAAGAAAATAATTTAAAATTCAGTGCAGCAAAAGACTCTATAAACTCTCCATAAAATCGGGCAAAAAATCAGAACGTATCTTTTTTCGGTTTGAAGCTCTGTATTTGTGATTATTGGGGTTGGAGTGTTAGTGCTTGCTACATTGTGCATGAGCGTAACAATGATAGTAAACATTCATGGAACTCAGCAAAACAGTATATTGGAGTTTCCTGCTGTGATTGGCCTTCTTTTTATGAAAATAAAACGTTGTTTTTTTTCATATAAGTTTTCAATATAAGATAAAAATTCTGTATTTTGAATTCTCTCTTAATTCTGTATAAGAGCCTATGGTTATACGCTTCTTCCTTGTGCTTTTTTTGTTCTTGCATGTATTCTTCCTAAATGATGTGCATATAGGCAATGTAAAGGATCTGTATGCTCTTTGACATAAGGCTAGGGCCAAATGATTGCAGGGTTTGGTCTGTTTTTCCTCCGCTCCCCCCGCTGCTCCTCAGCTCCTGATCTGCCTGCACCCAGAAGCATTGTCTCCGGCTCAGGTGCAGGAAGATGCTGCAGATTTCAGTTCTGAAATGTGACATTTTGCATTTCGTGCCAAAATCCACTCTGCCTGAATTAAATAAGGGGAGCGGCATGTCAGCGGATTCTCGACCTGCAAAGAATCTGCAATCGTTTGGCCCTAGCCTTAAGGATATAAGGAGAAGAAAAAACACTGGGAGCACTCACAGAGATGTCATTCTCCTGCTGTGCTGTCACGTGCAGAAACGCTCCCGATACGTTCAGCCACCAAGTACAATTATTTGAACACGGAGCACCAGCAGACTTTAAAATCCGTAATTTATTAGGTCTTTATTCAAAAATTAGAGCAGGACATACATTCCCAGGCACACTTGACGCGTTTCGTGGGCTAAGCCACTTTCTCAAAAGCTGTGCTGAAACTGACCATGTGAACATTTAAAAGATAACACCCCGCCCCCTGTAAAAACATTAACCCCTGCGTTACTAGCCCATGCAACAAATGAGGGCTTGTAGCTAGACATTACAATCATATTATTATTCATATTAAACATAATTGTCATATAATTTTATGTTCATTAACATCATAGTAACTTACATACTGTAAGTAGGTAGGGTGTCATATCAATAAGATATCCTATATATAATAATTAATAAACATTAAATAAAGTTTGTAATATTCATATATTAGTTGATAATGTACAACTAATCAAACAAGTCAGTGAATACAATAACATAATACTGATCCATAAATTCAACATATTCTCAAAACGGACATCTCCAGGGTCGTAACTATAGAGGAAGCAGACCCTGCGGTTGCAGGGGGGCCCAGGAGTGTAGGGGGCCCAGTGAGACCCTAATTAATTAGCAATTTTAATATATCTTGGTAAAATAGGCCAACTTATAAATATTTTGGGGCCCTAAATTGAATTTGCTATGGGGCCCAGTAACAACTAGTTACGCTACTGGACATCTCCTTCACATAGTGGATAGCTTAAATTGCAGGTACAGGATTGCTGATGATTCGTGATGCCAATGCCGCTACTGGCCACACTTACGATGGTAATTATTTATATTAATTATATACGTTAATAAAAACATGTTCGATCGCACTCGCGATTGAGGCCCCCTTGAGTATCTATTGTTTTCAGATGATACATCCAAAACACCTCCATCCTATGTATTGTACCCCACCACAAAAATCTGTAAAGGAGCTGAAAATGGCTTTGCAGAGACACCATTGCGATGTCTAGCCAAGTTCTGCTACACGTAGGTAAATAAGGTGCTTAAAAAATAGTAATACGTTCTACCTGGCAGCCAGTAGAGGGCAGTATTTCCACTCTGTTTAACCTGTAATTGATTAAGGATTGTTTTCATATAGCCAACCATTGACTGTAAAAGGAAAAGATGTCCAATCATTATGCTCATATGTATACTTAATGCCCAAGAAAAACTGAATATAAGCTAGTAAATAACCTACACAATTTTTTGCAAACTTTCTTGCTCTAGAGCGGGGATCCCCAACCTTTACAACCCGTGAGCAACATTCAGAAGTAAAAGGAGTTGGGGAGCAACACTAGCATGAAAAATGTTCCTGGAGTTCCAAATAAGGGCTGTGATTGGTCATTTAGTAGCCCCTATGTGGATTGTCAACCTACATTGAGGCTCTGTTTGGCAGTGCACCTGGTTTTAATGCAATAAAACTTGCCTCCAAGCCTGGAATTCAAAAACAAGCACCTGCTTTGAGGCCACTGGGAGCAACATCCAAGAGGTTGGAGAGCAACATGTTGCTCGCGAGCTACTGGTTGGGGATCACTGCTCTAGAGCCTAAGACTACTGTACATTTCAAAGATCAAAGGCCCTGTGCGTGAAAATGTAATTTAATTTAGTTATGGGGGCCCTTTGACCCTTTGGTTCTGGGGAATTTGCAGCCCCTGCACCTCAAGAAGTTATGTACCTGCACATTCTGTTTTTCACAACTGAACCACAAGAAGTCTTTAGTAGTGAAACACCTGAATTAGATGATACAAATTGGTCACGGCTCACTCTACAGAGATTCACATGCACACAAATGAGTATAAACAAGGCCAGACTGGCTGCTGCTTTGTCCACTCTTGATAGCAATCTGTTGGCTTGTGTATTGGCCCCAAATGTAGGCCTCAGCTGGGTTGAGTTGATTGGACAGACTACAACAGGGATAGGCTTCCCACAATATAGAGTGACATACCTCCCAACTGTCTAGTTTTTAGAGGGACAGTCCCTCTTTTGACAGCTCAACCCGCAGTCCCTCATTTGTACTGGAGAGTCCAGTTTTTCTCTTCACTGAACAGCCAGAAAAAGAAACAAAGTTTCTAACTTAATTGGCTTTTGGCAGAGAGGCCAGAACATCCACAGCACAAGATAAGATTCTTTTGTAACAATTTCAAGATAAGCAGATAAGTAATTGTAACAATATAAGATAACAGGTCCCTTGGGCACACCTGGCGATTCGGGGCGATTCGGGGAGATTTAATCGCCTGGCAACTAATCACCTCTTCTTTGGGACGACTAATCTCCCAGATTGGCTTCCCCCTGTCTTGAGCTGGCAATGATGAAATGTCGCCTGCGGCATGGCACATGCAGAAGTTCATATTACGAAGTAGCCTGAAGTTTCCTCACGAGAAAATTTCAGGCAACTTCGACATACAACTTCGGAATACGAAGCATGTTCACGCTTTATTCTCACTTAAGTCTTTTAAGTCATTTCTGACTCCTAATCTCTTGTTTTGTCAAATCAAGTTTTTTTGTAGGGAAGATTACTTTCAGCATCTAAGGGCAGAGACACACAGGCAGATTTGGGGAGATTAGTTGGCCGGTCTTCAGGGCGACTAATCTCTCCGAACTGCCTTCCTAGGGAGGGAGGGGTGTGTGTATGGATGCTGGGTTTTCATTTGGAGGGGTTGAACTTGATGGACTTAGTCTTTTTTCAACCCGATTTAACTATGTAACTAACTATGTAACTATGTAACTGTGTAACTGTGTAACTATGTATGTAGTTGTGTTTTGGTGCTTTAAATGCATTTATCTTTGCTCAATATTGTTTTAGATATATTTGGTATTATTTTGTATTTTATTACTTCAATCAACTAATCAGCAAAAAGCTTTGGTCTGTTTACTGCAGTTATAATGCTAAAAGTACATTTCTTATTAGGGTTGCCACCTTTTGGCCCAGTTGAATCCAGGCAGGGGACGGGGCTGTGATGCAACGGGGCGGAGCTGTGATGCCATGGGGGCGGGGCTGTGGGGGGCAGGCCATGACATCATGGGCGGGGCTATGAAGAAGCGATCGGTGATTGTCAATCGTAGGAAATCCTGCCATTTTTCCTTATTTGAAAAAGGCAGTTTTGACTTGTGCAACCCTTCAAAAAAACCGGCTGTCCAGGTCAAAACGGGACAGGTGGCAATAAATTTGTACTATGGGTAACTACACTGGGGCAACTTGGTCCAGTGTTTAGGATGTTCCTGTAGCCCTTATTCTTAAATTCAGGTAATGCAGTTGATTTACAGACTATTAAATACTTTCTATAATTAGTAGACTCACCAGTATGAAGTCCAACCTTGAAAAATGTATTGCTAATTGGAGCTATTGTCTAAGTGTCTTTCTGCATAAATGTAGATTGTGAACCTGCAGCAGTGAATTTCTGTCAGGGCTCACAATGTGAGTATATAAATTCCTTCTTAAAGTAGAACTTAACTCTAAAAATGAATATGGATATAAAAGGCTTATTTTATATACTGAACTTATTGCACCAGCCTAAAGGTTCAGCATCTCTATAGTAGTAATGATTCAGACCTACAAAGTTGTCACAGGAGTTTACCATCTTGGGGTTCGTTAGATGGGTCTGTGACACTCACATACTCAGTGGGCTCTGAGCAGCTGTTGAGAAGCTAAGCTTAGGGGTCGTCACTAATTATCCAGCAGAAAATTAAGTTGGTCTGTAATATAAGCTGATGCTACAGGGCTGATTATTAAATTCTGATGCTAATTGTGCTGGTTACTGAGTTGCCATGTACCAATAAGAGAGATAGAGAGAGAGAGAGAGACACACACACACACAGAGCCTTTGCAGGAAAACAGCAGTAAAGAAGATGGGGAGCTACTGGGGCATCGTTGGAGACACAGATCTTTACTGTTAAAGGGCTGTGGTTGCCTTGGGCTGGTACAAAAGCCCAAAACATAATGTACAACATTTCTAGCCTATTCTTTAGTTAAGGCAAAAAAATAAAATCCAATTTTTAGTTTCTTTAATGAAAAAAGAACCTATCTCCAATATACTTTAATTAAAAAAGGTGTACCATTTTTATAAGAAACCTGACTGTATGCAGTAAAATTCTCCCTTCATTTACTGCTGTGGATAGGAATTGTCAGACAGTCCCTAACTGCTGAGCAGGGAAACAATCATACTTATGAACAGCAGGGGGAGCCCCCGCCTTACTTACCAGCCATGCAGAACTCAAGCAGATTTGTTTATGACGATCCCTAAGCAGCCCAGACCACACTGAGCATGTGCACAGTCTTAGTCTTGCAAAGATGTTTAACAAAGTTACAAGATGGTGACCCCCTGTAGCCAACTTTGAAAGCATAAATTATTTGTTTGATTAGGCTTGTGGTGCAGCTTAATTAGTATACAAAATACTAATTAGTATACAAAATACAGCATTTCTAGCTTTTTTCTATTTTAGACTTTACATGCCCTTTAAACACACACTAATAGAATCATTTTCTGTATATGAATGCTAGGTGGATGATCCCGACTAATACATATGTGACATGGATATCTGTCAATTTTTTCAATCATTAATTTCTTATGTCATCTATTGAGTTGCCATTAGCCCCTGTAATGGGTCATCGACAAATAAGGAAAGAAGAGGACCTGCAGCTTCTCTTTGTATCCTGCTGTTCCGATCGTTTGGGCCATACCCTGTAAGGCCCCTAGTATGGTATCCGTCTGTTGGGCCCAGATATAAAGCCAGAACTATTACTATGAACTGCTGGATGGCTTTTATTTAGTAGATGCTGCTGGATAGTTGTATATTTTTTCTTCTAATTCATGTTTTGCCGTGTACCACCTTTGGTTGATATTCCTATGTCCCTCTAAATAAGCGTTTTGCTCTGTATGGACATAAAACAATTGTACATATCTCTTTGGATCTCTCATCTAATCCGAGGTTTTTAAATATTGTGGCGTTCAGTGAGACTGTTTCTTAGTAATCTGGGAGTCATTTTAAAGGGGTTGTTCACCTTTGAGTTAACTTTTAGTATGATGCAGAGAGTGATATTGTGAGACAATTTGCAATTGGTTTTCATTTTTTATGATTTGTGGTTTTTGAGTTATTTAGCCTTTTATGCAACATCTTATTTCAAAGGAGAACCAAACCCTTAATTATAAAAACCCCTACCCCCCTACCCTACATAGACCCCCTCCCCCCACCTAGCTGTTACCTTCAGTAAATTCCCCTAACTTTTTACTTACCTTTCTTTGCAGATTCAGAGAAGCAGAACTCACGGGTTCCATCTTCCAGTTCTGCGGTAATCTTTGGGTCTTCTTCCAGCGCTTTGGCAATTTCTGTCAATTTAGACACATGTGCATTTGTCAAAGACCCGAAGACTGCCGATACGGCACTTACTTCCCGAAGAAAACCGAAGAGAACAAGATGGCACCCGTGAGTTCCACTGCACTGAATCTGCAAAGAGAGGTAAGTAAAGAGTTAGGGGCATTTACCGAAGGTAACAGCTGGGCTGGGGGGAGCAGGGAGGGGAGTCTATGTAGGGTAGAGGTTTTTAATTAAGGGTTTGGTTCTCCTTTAATCAATCTGGTTGCTAAGGGTCCAAATTACCCTAGCAACCATTCACTGATTTAAATAAGAGACTGGAATATGAATAGGGGAGGACCTATTGAGTAATAAAAAAAATTAATAAAAAAATAATTAAACAACCATTAAAAATGGTTTTTTTTCTTTGCTTAGAATTAGCCATTCTATAACATATTAAAAGTTAACTGAAAGGTGCACCCCCCCTTTAAAGTTACAGCACATATGTAACTCCCCAACTATCTGTACCGTAATGTGCCTAAAACTCCAAACGTTTGTATAGTTATGTGATCTATTATCCTGAAACCCATTAGCCAGAAAGTTCCAAATTATGGAAAGGATGTCTGCCATAGACTCCATTTTATGCAAATAATGCAATATTTTTAAAATGATTCCCTTTTTCTCTGTAATAATAAAACACTACCTTTTACTTGATCCAAACTGAGATACAATTAATCCTTATTGGAAGCAAAACCAGCCTATTGGGTTTATTTAATTTTTAAACAATTTTCTAGTATGCAATATGTAATTTTATTATTTAAATGGAACCAATTGTGTTTTAACTTCAGTAAAGTGTATTTTTATTATTATTATTATTTCAGAGCGCTATTATCTAGTTCATTTAGTTTATATTGATCTCTTATATTGATCTTATATCCCAACTGGTTGTATAATTGGCAGCTCAGTAAGTAATTAATTCATTTTCCACCTTTTACTTTATCACTTCAGAAACGTATCTACCTGCTAGTCTTGTCTGATTTATTTCTAACCTTCTAAGCTGCTGAAACAAATTATCAGGGATAAAACTCTCCTTTCTTTCCTTACAACTCATGTTTGTTTTTCATTACAAATTCAGATTGTTTGTAGAGATATTTATATGCTCCTGAGAGGCAATTTAATGTGACAGAAAATGATAGGAAACGATAAAACAGTTTAGTTTTGTAGCCTAAAGCAGCCACTTGGAGTCGTTGCTGTGGAGTTCACAATGGTACAAACAAGAACGCCGCAAGTGAAATTCTATCTAATTACGTGTATTTGTATTGTCTTACCTAAATCTGCTTGGTTACAGGATTCAGGAGAAATCTGAAACAGTGGTCCACATTAAACATTTTTCTATATTCATTAATGGTTACTGTGTCTCTGTTTTCATTTTCCAAACCATTTAAAGGTAAAGGTATAATCTGTATTCCTTTTGCTTTTCTTCCTCTAGTTTCCATCAAGGGGGCAAATTCACTAACCTGCGGAGGTGCGTTAGCGCAGGCTTCGCCATACTTTGCCATACTTCGCCGCACTTTGCCAGGCGAAGTTTCGCTAGGGCACCGCTAATTCACTAAAATCCGAAGTTGCGCTCAGGGAGGCGAACGTTAGCGAAGTTGCACCATCGTTAATTCGTCAAGGAAAGTGAAATTACGCTAGAGATGCCTAATTTGCATACGGCGCCAAGTTAAAGTACAATGGACGTATATGTAGCAACAAATACATTACACTACACAAGCCTGGGAAAGCTTCATAAGATAAAATAGAGTTATTATATTGCCTTATACATGTGCCCACTGTATAGTTTAGGTGCCATATGTTAGGAAATGTAGGGGGGAAGGAGGGTACCCCTAAAAAAAGTTATGATCTTTTTCAGCCTATCACCCTTAAAAAAGTAAAAGACGCCAGCGTTTTTTGGGATTTAGAAAAAATTTCAACTTTTTTGAAGCAATCCCTATCTACTCTATTGCACTTCACCTGGTCTGAGGTGGCAAAGGCAAGTCTGGCGCAAGAGATAATGTTCAGTAAAATGCGCAAGTTAGTGAATTAGCATAGTTACGTCCCTTCACCATAGCGCAACTTCGCCTGGCGTAAGGGTGCGAAGTAGCACTAGAATAGGTCCACTTCGCTAGCGAATTTACGCCAGCACCCGTTACTAAATTGGCGAAGTAACGAAATCACATCACGCTGGCAAATTTGTGCTAGCGTTAGGCGCTTCGCACTTTAGTAAATTTGCCCCAAGGTGTTTCTGGCACAGCTTGCAGTTATAGCCTCCTCTTCTCATTGCCCTCGGAATGGGTTATAATCACCAAATAAGCAGGGGTGTGGTCACAGCCATTAAAGCATAAGTAATGACAAATGAAAATGAATTTTGTATAGACATACAAGTTATTTCTTTACTGTTCATTTTAAAATTAAAGCATATTCACTGCAGAGTGTTTATCAGATCTGATATATTCATATTTTATTTAGTATCTAAACAAAGTGCCCCCAGTCTAGTGTGTTTCAATGGAATTTTAGTTGAGACACGTTCATGATATGGGTGAGAAGGCCCTGCATTTTTAGTCTGCAAATGTAGTTCCTGCTTCAGCAATGGACACTGTGCAAAATACAATCCTTAAGCATTGGCTTGATGCCTTTATGAAACAACTTCATAAGAAACACATAAGACTATGGGGCACATTTACTATGGGTCGAATATCGAGGGTTAATTAACCCTCAATATTCGACCATCGAAGTTAAATCCAACGACTTCGAATATCGAAGTCGAAGGATTTACCGCATTTAGTTCTTTGGAACGATCGAAGGAAAAATCGTTCGATCAAACGATTAAGGATTTTAATCCATCGATCGAACGATTTTCCTTCGATCAGAAATTACTTAGAAAGCCTATGGGGAAGGTCCCCATAGGCTAACATTGGTGCTCGGTAGGTTTTAGGGGGCGAAGTAGGTGGTCGATGTTTTTTTTAAAGAGACAGTACTTCGACTATAGAATGGTCGAATAGTCGAACGATTTTTCGTTCGAATTCAAAGTCGTAGTCGAAGGTCAAAGTAGCCTATTCGATGGTCGAAGTAGCCAAGAAAAAAACTTCGAAATTCGAATAATTTTTATTCTATTCCTTCACTCGAGCTAAGTAAATGAGCCCCATGCATGTGTGGTTTTAATTACGTTTACTTTTTTTGTAAAAAATAATTGCTATTGAAATCAGTATTTGTTTTGTCCTTTTCTATTCTCTGGGTCTGGAATGAAACAATGCAACCTGAATCAGGTCTGTTTTTCAGGTCTGTTAAAGGAGAAGGAATGTCATATCCCACTTGGGATTGCCAAATGTTAGGCACACCCAAGTTATTGTAAATACCTGACACCCGGGATTATTTCAGCGAGCACCACAGAGTGATCCTCTTCCTTCTTCTTCTTTCTTCTCACTGCTGCGCATGCCCATTAAAGGGAAAAAGTTGGCTGTTTCGTTATTCTTCACATGTGTCTGCCCCGGAAAATTGAAGAAAGAAGAAGAAGGAAGCTGATCACTCCATGGTGCTGACCGATATTGGGCAGATATCAATTGGACAGGTTTAAAAATCCAGTCGGTGAGGAATACATCGCATATTGATGTGCTTCTTGCTCCGCCTGCATTTTTGTCCTTGTGATCTGATCGTTGGGGCATAGGACCCTCAAGGCGGGCATGTCAGGAAAATATATATTTGGCGTCTTCTTCACGTGTATGGCCAGCTTCATTTTAACAGAGCTAGTTTGGAGTAGGAATCATATTTACCTATTTTAGGTAAACTAAAATAATTGTTCAGATAACATCTGCAATTTAAGTTCCTCCTTAATTGTCAACCTGTGGCCGTCCATCTATCTACAATTTCTGGTTAAGTTTGTCTCCTGGGTTTATAGCCCATTTAAGTTAAGGAGATTTGTGTATTTCTCTTCCTGCTAATGTTGCTGGTAGAGCAGATATTCTTTCGCATTCATCTAACCATAATAAGGTTTTGTATTTCTGTGTATATATATATATATATATATATATATATATATATATATATATATATATATATATATATATATATATATATATATATATATATATATATATACTCACAATACTGGAGCACTCATGCACAAAAACAGCTGCCTGGGTGCAGTATTCAAAGATTATGAAGACCAAAAATACTGTACAAAAACCGCACTCACAGGACTTTATACAGGTGCAAAAAAGATCTGTTTATTTTTTACGACGTTTCGGCTTCTCTTACTGAAGCCTTTTTCAAGTGGTATATGTATATATATATATATATATGTATATATATATATATATACTGAAACCAGGTAAGGTCATGCGCACACCTTAAAGGTGAAGTAACCAGGTGCCGCCGCTGTATCGAATATCCACTTCTATCTTGTTGTAAGCAGCGCACACTGGATGATTTTTTAAAAGGATTAATTTATTTTTCAAAATATTAAAAGCATAAAGCACAGATCAACGTTTCGGTCCTGGTCTTGGACCGTTGTCAAGATCACACCTGTTATTAAAAACAAAGCTTTATACACACATCAAAGCACTAAACAGGAAATGAAATCATTGACATTCAAATTAAGGATATCCTGTGGATCAAGGCAGTCATAGTGAACCATCATGGCAAATATGTAGTAAATAGCAACAATGTTGTTTTAAGCCAAAACAATTGTAGCACTCAGCAGCTATACAAAATTTTTATATTCTCGAGCAGTACCACAAATAAGACAATGATAAGATGCACTTTTAAAGAGAAAAAAAATCATTGCCATGTTATGAAATTTTACAGTTAAATTTCATAACTGTAAACCAGGTTTGGTATTTAATAGAGAGAATGTTGTGCCAGTGAATACTAATAAAGGGAAAGTTATAAATGGCTGCTTGTCCTGCTTCCAAATTAATGACTGGATTACACACTGGGAAAAATCTGTCCAATAAATGGTTTAACTGATTTCTTTTCCCAGCATGAAGTGTCTACTCAGCACAGAGCGCAGCCGTATTTGCCTACAGCACTTCTCATTTACACAGGAGCAGGGCCATGAAATTATTTTAGCCAATTTTAGTGCCCCTTGGGAAACTGAAAAATCAAAAAGGTTTGAATCTGTTTTCACAAGTAAGAGAATTTTCAGAAATATTCTCTTGACAAGTAATAAATAGGCAATTTGAGAAATGTTTCCTGACATTTTTTAAGCAACATTTAGCAAAAAGAAAATATGATAAATCAGCACCTTAGATTCTGTCCTGGAGGAAAAGATTTAATCAGATGCCCACATTTCCCAGGCTGATTGCCAAATGCAAAAGAGAGAAGAAGTATACGCCAACGTGGAACTACATCAAGCAAAGGTTTATAAATGTTAAAACAAAAATGATCAGTTCCTTGTACAAAAAATGGATAATTAACAATCTAGAACACTTGCTTCCACTTAAAATGAAATGAAGAAAGCAGCAGTTTTATCCATGTTCTTTCAGGGTATCTACCAGTCTTGGAGGACCTATTTCTAATATTGTACATTTAGAGGCCCATTTATCAAAGGTCGAATTTCGAAATTCGTGTGAATTTTTTAAAATTCGAATGTATTCACAATTCGACTGGGAGATTATTTAAGAAAAAATTAGATTGGCTAATATTCGATCGAATGGTTCCACCCCCAAAATTTGAATCTTATTTGATTCGTATTCAATTCATATTCGATTCAGACAAATTAAAATTTTCTTCCAAAAAAACCCTCCGAATGTCAGAAAGGCTATTAACATTTTAAAATGGCTCAGCGGACCACTGCCATTGACTAGTAAATGAACTCGGCAGGTTTTAGGTGGCAAATATTCAAATTAGGACTGTTTCCATGGTCAAAGTGTGATAAATCTCACATTTGAATTTACATTCGAATAGGGGGATTGAAATTCGAATGTAGTGAATTTTTAAACTCGAAAATTTGAATTCGAATTGACTATTCGACCCTTGATAAATCTGCCCCTTATTGTTAAAAACAATTTATGTTTATGGCATCTGTAGGTTGCGCTTGGCCTCCTTTGATAATGATGGAAAAGTTGGAAAAGACAAGTGGATATCAGATTCTGAGCCTTGAAAAATATCAGGCAAGTAATTGCCTTGGGTTTCACTTCGTGCAGTAACAGGCAGCAGCCCCAATATATAGGGACTTTTTCCTGCCCCTGGTAACTGGTTGGTCGCACAAGCTTTCTGTGGCTCTACTGCACAATAAAAAGTTGTGAATTTTTAATGTAATTTTTTTTATTATAATAATAATAATAATATTTTATTGTTATTTTTTTAGCCATCTTTCTGTTTAGATAAGGATTACTGGTCTTTTCTTATACAAAACATTCTACCTGATGTAGTGGCAGTTCTCGTCTCTTTATTTAATTTACCTGTTAGTAGCCTACACTTAGGGGCAAATTTACCTAGGGTCGAATATCGAGGGTTAATTAACCCTCGATATTCGACTGCCGAATTGAAATCCTTTGACTTCGAATATCGAAGTCGAAGGATTTAGCGCAATTCGTTTGATCGAAGGAATAATCGTTCGATCAAACAATTAAATCCTTCTAATCGAACGATTCGAAGGATTTTAATCCATTGATCGAAGGATTATCCTTCGATCAGAAAATTGTTAGCAAGCCTATGGGGACAGTATTTTTTAAAGAGACAGTACTTCGACTATCGAATGGTAGAATAGTAGAACGATTTTTAGTTCGAATCGTTCGAATTGAAGTTCGAAGTAGCCCAATCTATGGTCGAAGTAGCCAAAAAAACAATTCGAACAATTTTTTTCCGCATTTAGCCACCTGCAAATTAATTTATGAAACTGCTGAAAAAAGTCACTGGCAAAAAAATTCTCTGCGACAGAAAATTTGGTTGTGTAAAAATTGTTGTGCATCAGAATAATTGTGACGCCCAAGCATTTTGGGAATTTTTCGACATTTCGCAAATTTTTTCGGAGTTTCGCAAGTTTTTAGGCAAAACAGGACATATTACAGATGGGTATGATCCTGATAACCTGCTAGGCTTTGACTTTTTATGTAGGAACCTGGTTGACTGTCACAGACCAACACTCTTGCTAAACTAGGGACTGTCACTTATTTTGTTGGTGTGTTTTTTCTTTAAGAACGTTGCTGTAAGCTGCACTTCTTTATTGTCTCAGTCGTCCCTGTGCTCTGTGTGCTTCAATAGGAGGTATTTATAATGTGCCTCCAAGGAAATTGGTTCTTCTTCATTGATAATTGACAAGCATTTGTTTTCTTGTATCTTTACCAGCAACGTTTTTTTTTTTTTTATCTTGCAGGATCCATTGGTGATGAACTTGGACAGTCGTCTCTGTCTTTTTCCACATCTGCTGCAAATTCTTTTATACCTCCCCTGAGAGAGGAGCGAATGGTGTGGCACGCAGGATAATCCTGAGAACTGAGTCACATAAGCCTGCACTTATATTGGAATTCTCCATTGAGTATCCCAAGTGATTGTAGCATGTTGTTCAGATGGATGGGCTGTTATCTTTCAAGCCAGGTTTATGCTGGAAAAAATATAAGCTACAAAAAGGATCAGAATGACAGCTGTATAAGAAAATATCCCCATTTATATTTCATCAGTCATTTAGCATAGAAGAAGCACATTCCTTATGTTTCAGTAATTTGGCAGTACCCACATGCTACAAATGATGCTATTTCAGTTTCCCACAACAGCAGCTGTAACTATAAGGCAACAATGTATTTTATATTTTCTTCAAACCTCTTTGCAAGCCGTTTCTGCTCTGATTTGTTGCCTTTCTTTGTGATAGTTATTGCTCAGATCAAATGGCTGTACTTAAAAACCTACGTTGCACTAAAAGTAAAAAAAAAAACCACTTGAAAATAAAGGGCAGCCCTTCCTTTGCTACAAGCACACATAGTATGGTATTAAAGTTGCCTGATTTGGGCTTGTGTTGTTTGATATGTTGCATTTTTTTTTTAACAAATTACTACATTTTACTCTTCTGATGAAAGTTAATTGAAAGTGCTCTAAACCCTCCATTAACTAAACTACCACTCAGCTTAGTTTTCTAAAATGCAGTGACAGATCCAATTCATCTGTCTAAATGCTGCTTACCAACACTGCTCATCATTTTGCTGTCATTGTATTAGTGTGGCTTTGTAAAATTTCAGTTTAATCAGCCATCACAAGAAGGAAAAACTGTTTTTTTTCTTGCAGAAACAGCATCAAGTCTACAGCTGTACGATGATGGACCATGGAGCAAGCTCAAATGCAATTCTTATTGGATAATTCTTTTGCCTCTTAATGGAACCACTGGCCCTTGGGAGCTTGTTAAACCTTCTATCAAGAAATATTGCTTAAAAATATAACCATGATTTTGCTGGACAGTGTCTCCCAGCAATTATCTTTTGGTGATATGTTAAAGGATGGAATTTATGGTGATTGTGTGGTTACAGCATACTGTAGTTTAGATTATCTTTAAATGAATTGTGCCTGGAGATGAATTCCATCCAAACATTGACTCTGTGCTGATGAATTAAGTGACTTTAAACATCATGGGTAGCTGAGATAGTTCAGAGCTGCTGCAGCCGCCATGCTTCATTGGCCTAGCCGATAAACTCCCTTCTTGTCTTCTATTCTGTTAAAGTTCTGAGTTGACTGAAGTGATGTGTACAGCCAGGGCTCTGATTTGTGCCTTCTTAAGAGTGGTGTATTTGTTGCACAGCATCTGAGCAGTAATCTGCTTTGATTGATCAACTGTTTGTTAATGCACATGGGGACATTTACTTCCCTGTTGGTAAAGGAGCCCCTCTGTTAATATAGACCAAGTCTAACTGCTTTTACTTGCTTCTTATTTTGCCATGGATATCCTCATTTTATTTCCGAATAATGTAGGTTCCTGATGATTTTTTCTTTGTGGCTATTCATCTATACACCATTATCCTTGTATAAAAAAAATACAATGTAAACTCACAGAAGACAAAGTCCCCAGCCACCTGCCTTAAATGTCTTCATTCTCATCCAACACTTCTAATAAAGCCTTGAACTGCTCTGTTATAATGATCCTGCTTCATTAACCAGAGTTGTGGCCGTGTGCTGTCTCCTTTGATTACTACAGAACATCTTCCTTAATGAGAAAATGATTGGCTGTTTCTGTATGCCCCCAGTGTTGGATCCCAGAGTCAGACTGGAATTCACACTAACACCAATTTTAGCCTTTTTCATTCCAACGTTTGGTTTCTGTGCAAAATCTGCTCGGCTAACAACAGGTTTTTATAGTTTCTCTTGGCTTACATTGGACATAGACTTTAATGTACAGCCTGGCTCTGTAAAATGCAGGTGCCGGTGTTTTTGTTATATACGTTTATTTAGGAGATTAATTTGACAATGAAAGGAAACTCCTTCAATACCCCCAGGATTGCATATTGTAATGTTTACATCTTACTTTGTATTGCAGCTGTAATCTAGATAGCACATGTAGAAACACATCAACGCAACAACGAGTTATTTACACATCATTAATGTGATGGTTGCCTTAATTATTACCAAATCTTTGTTTGCAGGAGCCGCAATTGTAAGACGCAAGTATAGGCTGCACAATCTCTGCTTTTATATTTGATGGACTGAAGAGGAACATATTTCCAGTAGCTGCTCTTGGATTAGGCACCAAACTACAGTGTGTCCGGCTAGCAGGTAGGGTGCAATGAACAGAGTGCTGCTCATCAGCCAGTAACTTACTGGGACCATATTCTAACCATAGCTAAACTTGATGGAGGAAAGGAAAGTGATCCAAATCAATATAAGTTTTTTTGAAAATGAGTTTTTAAAACCGCATTTGATTGTATTTATAGGAAGCATGAGCTGATATTATCCACCTGCCCTCTGGATGCTGCCCCTTTATTAGAGGAATGGATGTGTGTACCCCTTCTTTCCCCAAAGCTGAGCAAGAAGAAGAGCTTCATGTTGTGTCATAAAATTGTTTATTCTGCTCATGTTGAAGGCCGCTGTGTTTGGTTATGATGGTAAGTGCTATAATGTTACAGGACTGCTGATTGCTTGCTGGTACCATTTAATGATAGTCATTAACGAAAGAACCAATTGCATATCCACAGCACTAGGTTTTTGTTTTTTTACCTGCCTTGGGGCATATGGAGTGTAAAACAAAAAGAGTACACAGTTACACCTTTTAAGCACTTTCCTTAAAGGGATCCTGTCATCGGAAACATGTTTTTTTCAAATTGAATCAGTTAATAGTGCTACTCCAGCAGAATTCTGCACTGAAATCCATTTCTCAAAAGATCAAACAGATTTTTTATATTCAATTTTGAAATCTGACATGGGGCTAGACATTTTGTCAATATCCCAGCTGCCCCATGTCATGTGACTTGTGCCTGCACTTTAGGAGAGAAATGCTTTCTGGCAGGCTGCTGTTTTTCCTTCTCAATGTAACTGAATGTGTCTCAGTGAGACATGGGTTTTTACTATTGAGTGCTGTTCTTAGATCTACCAGGCAGCTGTTATCTTGTGTTAGGGAGCTGCTATCTCGTTACCTTCCCATTGTTCTTTTGTTTGGCTGCTGGGGGGGGGGAAAGGGAGGGGGTGATATCACTCCAATTTGCAGTACAGCAGTAAAGAGTGATTGAAGTTTATCAGAGCACAAGTTACATGACTTGGGGCAGCTGGGAAATTGACAATATGTCTAGCCCCATGTCAGATTTCAAAATTGAATATAAAAAAATCTGTTTGCTCTTTTGAGAAATGGATTTCAGTGCAGAATTCTGCTGGAGCAGCACTATTAACTGATTCATTTTGAATTTTTTTTTCCCATGACAGTATCCCTTTAAGCACAACATTAGATAGATACAGAACATTGAACACTAGTGACTGGAATAATATAATGAATTTTCTTCTACAAGAGGCACAATTGAATTCTCTATACTAATACACATGTGGGACACACAAAATGTATTTCAGCTATAGTCACATTTTTTCACCTAAAATTTCTTTTGCGTTTACCTCTACTTGGTGCTTGGTTATATGTCTTGTGTTAATTAGGCTCGTCAAAGTTTTAATATTTTCGCGTAAAAAAGCAAAACAATTGCTTTTAAAGGAACAGTTCAGTGTAAAAATAAAAAATAAAAACTGGCTGTGCAAAATAAAAAAAATTTCTTATATAGTTAGTTAGCCAAAAATGTAATGTATAAAGGCTGGAATGACTGGATGTGAAACAGAACACTTGAAGGGGAGCCACATGGGACCAAGAAAGCTGAAAAGCAGGAAGTAGTGTTCTGGCTATTATGTTACACATCCAGTCACTCCAGCCTTTATACATTACATTTTTGTCTAACTAACTATATTAGAAACATTTTTTATTTTGCACAGTATATATATATATATATATATATATATATATATATATATATATATATATATATATATATATATATATATATATATATATATATATATATTAATAATAATAATTTCAGTCCAGAAGACATAGTGCAATAGGAGTTTATATATAGTTAGTTAGTTAGTTAATATATATAGTTAGTTAGTTAGTTAAATTGGGTTGAAAAAAGACAAAGTCCATCAAGTTCAACCCCTCCAAATGAAAACCCAGCATCCATACACACCCCCCTCCCTACTTTTAATTAAAATTCTATATACCCATACCTATATTAACTATAGAGTTTAGTATCACAATAGCCTTTAATATTATGTCTGTCCAAAAAATCATCCAAGCCATTCTTAAAGGCATTAACTGAATCAGCATCACAACATCACCCGGCAGTGCATTCCACAACCTCACTGTCCTGACTGTGAAGAACCCTCTACGTTGCTTCAAATGAAAGTTCTTTTCTTCTAGTCTAAAGGGGTGGCCTCTGGTACGGTGATCCACTTTATGGGTAAAAAGGTCCCCTGCCATTTGTCTATAATGTCCTCTAATGTACTTGTAAAGTGTAATCATGTCCCCTCGCAAGCGCCTTTTTTCCAGAGAAAACAACCCCAACCTTGACAGTCTACCCTCATAATTTAAGTCTTCCGTCCCTCTAACCAATTTAGTTGCACGTCTCTGCACTCTCTCCAGCTCATTTATATCCCTCTTAAGGACTGGAGTCCAAAACTGAACTGCATACTCCAGATGAGGCCTTACCAGGGACCTATAAAGAGGCATAATTATGTTTTCATCCCTTGAGTTAATGCCCTTTTTTATGCAAGAACTTTATTTGCTTTAGTAGTCACAGAATGACACTGCCCAGAATTAGACAACGTGTTATCTACAAAGACCCCTAGATCCTTTTCATTTAAGGAAACTCCCAACACATTGCCATTTAGTGTATAACTTGCATTTATATTATTTTTGCCAAAGTGCATTTATCAACATTGAACCTCATTTTCCAGTTTGCTGCCCAGTTTTCCAGTTTAGACAGATCACTTTGCAAAGTGGCAGCATCATGCATGGAACCTATAGTTCTGCACAATTTAGTATCATCTGCAAAAATAGAAACAGTACTTTCAATGCCCACCTCCAGGTCATTAATAAACAAGTTGAAAAGCAAGGGACCTAGTACAGAGCCCTGCGGTACTCCACTAACAACACTGGTCCAATTAGAAAATGTTCCATTTACCACCACTCTTTGTAGTCTATCTTTTAGCCAGTTCTCTATCCAGGTACAAATACTATGTTCCAGGCCAACATTCCTTAATTTAACCAGTAACCTTTTGTGTGGCACTGTATCAAATGCTTTAGCAAAGTCTAAGTAAATCACATCCACTGCCATCCCAGAATCGAGGTCTCTACTTACATTCTCGTAAAAAGAAATTAAGTTAGTCTGGCAAGATCTATTACGCATAAAACCATGCTGGCACAAACTCATAGTATTATGATTTGCTATGAAGTCCAGTATCTTATCCTTTATTAACCCTTCGAAAAGCTTTCCTAATACTGACGTCAGACTAACTGGCCTATAGTTTTGAGGCTGAGAACGGGATCCTTTTTTGAATAGAGGCACCACATTAGCAATTCGCCAGTCTCTCGGCACTATGCCAGATCTCAATGAATCCTGAAAAATTAAGTAAAGAGGTTTGGCAATCACAGAGCTAAGCTCGCTAATTACCCTGGGATGAATACCATCTGGCCCTGGACCTTTGTTAATCTTAACATGTTCAAGTCTCTTTTGAATTTCTTCATGTGTGAACCATGCATCATTAGTTGTATTACTAGAATTGGGAGTGTTAAGAATATATATATATATATATATATATATATATATATATATATATATATATATATATATATATATATATATAATATATCCTATTGCGAAATCATCTTATGTCACATAGACATTAATTCTAGTTCCCCAACAACATGTAAGGGTATTCACTGAAGCTAATGCAAGCAGCTCTCACCTTTGTGGAGCAGCAACACCAGTCCCATAACAATCCAACCATCTATCATCTATTCCTATTCTTCAGTTCTCCTGCCAATTCACTTCCAACTACTCGGTCCATTATTCTGCACCTGCTAGTGACACACAGCTCAAAGCAAAGCTTTGCACGATAGTCCTATTTTTCTTACAACATCATCTCTATCTACCAGGGACACACGTGTGTGTCTGTGTGTGTGTATAGATATATAGAAATACACGTGTATGTTGATACATATATAATATACAAAATCCATGAATAACCTGTAAATGATATCTTTATAAACGGTGAGTACTGATGTCATCAGTTATAAATGATGATTAGTGATGTCATTTCTGTCACATGACTCACTGAATCTTGTGTATTATAATAAATAAAGTACCCCCTGTTGCAAAATAAGAGGATATTAGAAGTTAGGAGTTTCTCTGAGTTTCGAGATGTAGGAATTGATTACAAACAGCCAATACCGGAACCGCTCATGAGGTCTACGAGGAACACACTTCTCCCGGGAAGGAAGAGCAGCCAGCACCACAAGCTGAAGAGATCAGACTAACTTCACGATCCCTAATTCATGATCGCTATCCCACATTAGAAAATCTGCAAATTTTGTAAGTACAAGTCCAGTGCGGACCATTTCAAAGATCTACGGTACTTCACTATTTGCACTTTCTGCTTTAATTAGGCACAATCCCGGTAAAAAGACTTGAGTTCCCATACAAGGATTATGAGCGCTACCAATTACTACAGAATGTGAGTAGACTTAATTAGACAAAAAGGGAATATCAAAGACGGTATCACACTATTAGGATATCTTTTTCTTCACAGGCACACACTGAACTGTAAAAGCGCACCACAACCTATTATTTAACTTAATTACACATTTAGGGACAAGTGGATCCCAAACTACACACAGGTGCTGCCAATTACCCCTGACACAAAAGCGCTGAGTCCATCCACATATTGCTAATTGATATTTAACACTTACCTCATGACCTGAATAAAAACACTCGGCCTTTGGCCTCGTGTGAAGAGCGGGAGCAAGTTTCCTTTGCTGGGAAATTAAAGATCAAATTCAAGATCAAAGAAGCAATTGTAACAAGGTATCTAGGGGAAACTGTGACTTGCAGCTTAACGGGCAATTCACCTTCATTAGCAAAACTGTAATAACATATAAAAACCAAAGAAATGTGTTCAAACGTTCATAACCTGTCAGATTTTGTAAAATGTACATGGTAATTAAGGGGTGTTGGTCAAAAAAATTCCACCATGCTCCGTGCGCCAAATCTTTTTATTCCTCTTTCTATTTCAAAAATGTTCCTCTTCATACCTCCCAAATGGGAGGTATGAAGAGGCAGCCAGTGAAGCCTAATATATATGCAAATTTGTCAATGTTTCTTGGCAAATCTCAGTTTTGTTATGACTATGCTTAGTCTGTGGGTGCTCACTGGGCATCTGCATTCTTTCTTCTGGCCATGTCACTTTGACTTATGGGTAGAATTCATGGTACAACTATGGAATGGGTGCTCAGTATTTGTGTGCAGACAAAACACAAGTTCACAACTTCTATTGAAACTTACATTGGAGGAAAGGGTTTACCTTGGTCATAGTGCATTATTTACTGAAGTCAGTAGGCCTCCAATAACACAACTTGCTTTAGAAAAAAAGGCTCCTCTTACATATGTTGAATACTTCAATGCATGGATGATGGACCACCTTCTCTAACAGAGGATATGACAATATAATATTTAGTGAATTTACTGTAAAAGTGCTGAGGTTCAGCAGTCTAAAGTAGTCATTAAGGCCTTCAAAGTTGTACACGAGAGAGTCCTGCAGTGTGTCGGGTACCCACGTGTTACCTGTAAAAACCTGAGGTACCCTGGGGATTGCAGGTAAAGGTTTCAATAGTGGGTATATATGCGTGTCTGTTTGGGGTTTGCGGGTTGCGGGTCGGGTCATGGGTCTTCTCAATATCGAGTTTTACTCCTTTTTTATAATCACGCCTACTTCTAATGATGTCACTTCTGGTTTACAATGACAGTACTTCCTGTTTCTTGATGTTCAGCGGGTCGGGGATCAGGTTGCGGATAAGGTACTTGCGGGTCAGGTCGGGAAGCAGGTCCAAGCGGGTAAGTATGCGGGTTGCGGGTCCAGGTGCAGGCTGTGGGTTGGGTTTTAACAAATTGGTTCTGCGCAGGACTCTAGTACATGAGCAGTACTCATGATTTTATTAGGCCAGATTTTGGGTGCCAGTATTTACAGTAATTATTTGGGTGACAGTGGATGTATATATATATATATATATATATATATATATATATATATATTTGGTCAGATGATTACTAATTATCTGCCTTGCGAGGACCAGAAAATGGAGTAACTTCAATTTTTCTGTTTACCTCAAGAAATAACTGAAAACCATAGGCAAAATGTTGAAAACAGGGATGCTTCAGCTTTAGGCTAATGCCGCATGCATGTTAGTGCAGAGAAAAAATGATCCAATCCCTTGCATCCACTCACTTATGCGTCTGCCTGGGTGCAGACACATGGGGACAAATTTACTTACCAGCGAAAATTTGCCTCATGGGCCCCTGTACCTCTTGGGCCCCTCTGCAGCTGCAGGGTATGCTTCCTCTGTAGTTACGATCCTGTAACGTCCATTCAACAGAGAGAAAAGTCGCCTGGCGTTAGAGTGTGAATCACTGCTAGCGTCTATCTCCTTCTCTAGCGAAGTGACACCAGTTAGTAAATCGGCGAAGTCTTGAAAGCAGTAATGCTGGTGAATCAGTCACTTCGCCCTTTAGTAAATCTGCACCATGGAGCAGATTTCGGTGCAAAAATACATAATGCATTTCTGCAATGAAATTTTCTTTGCGTGTCTGCATCCAGGCCAACATTGTCTTTGGGTGCAGACACAGACATGGACAAATTCAATATATTAGGATAGCAAATCACGAAAAACAGCAAAGAGCAGAATACCTGCTATTCAATCTTTATTGTGCATTCCATTGTGTGGAATGCACAATAAAGATTGAATAGCAGGTATTCTGCTCTTTGCTGTTTTTCGTGATTTGCTATCCTAATATATTGAAGTTAACCCTGTGGTTGCCTGTGACGGAGCACCAGTGCAAATCAAGAATATTCAACCAATGCTGGGTGCATGTGTGTTACCTTCGAATGAGACATGGACAAATGTTGATGAAGGGGCTGTTTCTCAGACGTACTCAGGCCAGGAAGCAGCGCATGTGGCAGTACCCTTATGAAATTTATCAATAATGGTTGAAAATAAGCCTTGGGGCTCCACCTGGAATTTGTATAGGACGTGCTACCTCTATCCTTTTTCTGCCCTCTGATTCTGCTGTTTTTCTTACTTGTGGTTTAAGATGGCATTAAGCGTGTGATCATTATGTGCCATGGCAATGAGTGTGGTTTAGAGCATGGGCATGCCACTGTACCAAGCACAAAAAGTCCTGCTCTTAATATGTAGCAGTGCAGCTGTTCACAGCAGGTTCCAAGAACTACCTTTGACATTTCAAATGGGATAAGTCTGGTTATTGGAAACATACAACATAAATCTTATGTGCACATTATGCTTAGCAAATGGGTACTTTTTACTTCTTACGAACAAGTGGCACAGAGTAGTCAAGCCGCAAGAGTCCGCGAGAGATGATGGATGTAGGCATCCAAGCGGCTAATAGTGATTACCTGTGTGCAGATGGCGGTTTATCTCCATCTCCAGTGCTTCACTATGTCAATAAAGATCTGTATTACTTGGGCAATGGCAAACTGACATCTGAAAATCAATTTACGTTGTATGCTGCTCAATATCTGGATTTCAGCGTATAACGTATTTGGTGAAAGATCTCTTCAGTGTACTTTGCATGTTGTTTAGTAGATAAACATTGATTTGTCTCTGTTTTCAGTCTGAATATGCTAAGTGGCTAAAAGATATTTATTTGTAACTGCATATATCCACTGCTGATCTCCTCTTTGATACTGCCATCTTGGCGGAGCTGTCAAATGACATAGAGTAGATCCTTTCCATGCCAAAGCACTTCACTTGGTTATGATTCCTCATCGTTCCATATGTTCCTGAATGCTTCCTCTATTTATTCCATCTCTACTTATGCCTTCTCTACTGGTGCGTCACTACTTATGCCTTCTCTGCTAATGCATCTCTGTTCATGCCTTTTCTACTTGTGCATTGCTTCTCATGCCTTCTCTACTCATGCATCTTTGAACATGCCTTCTCTACTCGTGCATTGCTGCTCATGCCTTCTCTACTTGTACATCTCTGCTCATGCCTTCTCGACTCATGCATCTTTGCTCATGTCTTCTCAACTCTTGCATCGCTGCTCATGCCTTCTCTACTCATGCATCTATGCACATGTCCTTACTACTCCTGCATCTCTGCTTATGTCTTATCTGCTCATGCATCTCTGCCTGTGCCATCTCTACTCACATATCTCTTCTAATGCTTTCTCTTTTCATGCCTTCTCTATTCGTTTCTGACGATGCTTTCTCTACTTGTGTCTTTTTTACTCATGTCTTCTCTATTCATGCCTTCTCTACCCATGCTTTTTCTACTCATGCTTACTATGCAGGGCCGCCATCAGGGGGGGACAGGGGGGACAAGGGGGACAAGCGTACCGGGCCCGGGCATGAAGGGGGGCCCGGCAGCGC